>NC_092116.1:12848320-13448320 GCF_045679555.1 Salvelinus alpinus
GAATTGACCCCAAATATAACTTCAATCTTTAAAGAAGTGTATCCAACCGGCGTTACCACCGTACCATAAGCTGCAACTGTTCTTTGCTTTCTCTCCTCTGACATCATTGTTTTTCATTGTCTCATTGATGTCTGCTGGGCCTTTGTTTTAGATTTCACCCAGATAGACTGAGGTGTAGGACTCACTATACTACCTTTTCCCATCACGCACAATTTCCCAACTCTTTCATCATTCTAAATGCATCTAAGTGGGTCTGGTGAAAGAATAAGCGGCTATAACCGTATCTTTGTGTTGGTAGGGGAGTGGGAATCTTTGATGATTTTTCCTCGCATGAAACGTATTTACAAATACCTTTGTGGAGGCCAATAAAAGGTTTACTATTTAATTAGGCATAAGGGCATCCAGCAATAACCGGGACGCTGTTGATCAATGAGATGACTGAGTAGCCTTCCTTCAACGTCAGCCACATAGGAAAGGGGCACAACTTCCCCTTCAGGTGACAGAATACTTCATCATCAAGCAAATACAATATGATTTCTGGATGCATTTGGATGTGTATTTGTTTGGGTTGCCTGTGAACATCTATGTTTGTATAAATTATTTTCTTGTGTAGATATTATTTTCTTACTCAAGTCCAACAAGGGACACCTTTTATAGATACCATCCAATATGTTGTTATTGCTATTATCACATCAACCCCATTCTTCCAACTGAGGTCTCTTTTAGCTGTGGGCTGTTGTACTATACATCTTTTGTTCATTGCACTCTCAATGTGTCTTCACCAAAATCACAGAGGTCAGACAGAGGTGCTGCACATTATTCAATCATGGCAAGAGTACGTCTGAAAAAGATGTGGACAGCTGTGTTCATACATTAACAACCTGCACCAAGCGACCTTGTCAAGAAGTTCAAATCTCTTGGAGTCATGGTTAAGGTGTTGTCTTGATGGTCGCGGGACTGGGGTTTGAGTCCCGGTCGGGGTTACCGTCCAAATTCACTACATTTGTGTGGGATGGTGCCTATGAGGCCATAGGAGAGACCTTAACCCAACACCGAGTGACCTTGTGAAAAGGTTTGAATCTCAATGGTGTAACGGTTAAAGTGTTGTCTTGACTGTCGCTGGTCCCGGGTTTGAGTCCCGGTCAGGGCTACCCACTGAATTCACTGCAATACTAAATTGTTTTAATGCAAGTGGCTTCACCTGTTACTGTATGTAACATCTTGATTTATCCGGAGGACAGGTTGATATATAACTTGTATCTTGACTCTGGAGTTTGTGACAGTCTACCATCGTCAGCTTAACTCCAGTGTTGTGTCAGTTACCTGTAGAACTGGTGCTAAAACACCTAATTTAAAACATGCCCTGCCATCAAAACACACAATACAGATTACAGAGCAAAAGCACTTCATTCTATGAAGCTGTCTTTACTCAATACCTGTCATAGCTGTAACAGTTTTCTTGAGAAACTGCAAGCTAGCTGAGTTATCAAACTTTTTTGGGGGAAAACAAGCTATGACATCTTTCTGTACCACCAAAATGTTTACTCGGAAATGATGAAACCTTTCTCTCTCTATTCATTTCTGCTTTAATCCAACTGATCTACAACATACCCCCCGGGGCACACACAAATAAAGGGAAACTTGTGTTCTACTTTGGAGACTTTCAGAGTCTTGCCGCTGAACTAACGTCAAAATGCACGGAGGCCTCAGAGACAAACGCGCAAAACATATAAATGCCCAATTACAGTAGCTTCAAAGAGAGACACAATAAAAAATTAATAACGGGGAGGCATCAAGTAATCCACAATGGCTAGGTTATGTAAGTGGCCTAAATAAAGAGAACAGACAGGGGTTTTGTTTTCGTTCTCGTTGCTTGAGAGCAAAAAGGGGGTGGAGGGATGGGGGGGGGCACAAGAGGGACTAAGCATTGTGAAGGCAACACACCACTCTCTCAAAGACCTCAAAGTAGCTCCTCCCTCAAGATGTCAACCCAATACACTCTGACGTCGACTCGTTACCTCAATTCAACTTCAAGGCTGCAGACTTTTGAGCATTTCCACAAAAAAAATCTCATCCCAGGACGACACGATGCATATCCTGTGTAGTACTACAAGCCTCATTTCAGCTATAGCATAATGTCTGTGGACACAGAAATGGGGGGAATGTAAAAACAGGGTGAGAATAAAATATGTTATTCTGCACTATTTCTGACTAAGGATCAATATACTGTATAACATCCCACAGAACCCTAATATAACATAGAGATAACAGGAGCAGGTGATGGGAATCATTAGCTCGTTGGCATTAGCTGAAGGGCATTATCAAGAGACATGATGTAATGCAGGCTAGCTTGTGTGGTCTATGAGATTTGCATATTCACAGAGAATTAGGTCTGTCTCTTCCACTAGCTGTCGTTACTCCAAAAAGAAGAGCATCTAAAAGAAGAGATAGGTTACCGTCGTATCCTCAGAGGAAGTGAGGAGTTCTTATTCATTACGCTGAAGAGTGAAGGAATAGTGAATGAATGGTCAATTTGCTCAAGACAAACTATGAATATTACCGAACACTGAAGTCACTTCAATATTAATATTGGGAGCAACAGGAAAAACACTTGCCCTGAGCCATGAAATGAATCAGTAATAGATGCATGCCTGTGTCATTTTTTATTAGTCTTTGGTGGCACAAATTGGTTTAAGTCTGATTGAAATTAAATGAACAGGTTTTCTACTGCTTATTCATGATATATTACATTAACAGATAAGGACTCCTCGCAGCTTGTTTTATCACTGCAATATACCAGGTTGGTCGCAGACACTGTGGCAGAATCTATCATTCCCCTTCTGAGTTTCGAGACAGATTTTGTCACCGTTTCAGATGGTTATATTATGGGTATTTTCTGACTCACATTGGGAATGATTATAGAGCAAACTGATTTGATTTACTATTTATGCGCCGTTGTCATCTGTGGGAAACTTGGTCATCCATTTCACCCAATCTGATAAATTTGACATGGTTTAACTATCAAGGGAAAGCCATTCCTAGCTTGGACCTCGGGAAATCATTGAACATGATCTGAAATGTAAAATTTGAAGTATGATTTGTGGTCAGTTGTCTAGTAAGAGAGAAGTTATATTTTCTGTTGTATAAGATGGTATAGAGTATAACATAACTACACAAAAAAAGCTATACACTGTTTGATTGTATCGAATATCCATGCATTTTACTTGGGACACGATGCCAATGATCCCATGTAAAATATGTTTTTTATTGTAAGCATTCACTGCTGAACCCCTTTTTTCACACATATAACGCTACCATAATGCATCAGTTGAATAACTTGCCAAGGTCTCCAGGCTTGCAAATATACCCTTTTGTCATGTTCCCAATAGGGATACCTCTGTGCTATTGTGCTGCTGTTGATAGCCCAAGCAATGAGTCATGACAATAACACAAATCATGCGTATCCCAGGGGGCATGAGTCTCCATCACGGCTCCTATTCCTGCAAGATAAACAACCTGCAATAGCTTTAAGTCTCTTCAACACAATACAGAGTAGATGGAAGTGTCAAAATGGGGTTTATTATCTTGCTTCTGTATTGCTTTGTTAGAGATAATTAGCATGAAGTACTAGTGGAGGCTTCTTGATATGCCATGTAATCTATGCCATTTAACAAACACTTTTATCCAAAGCGATTTACAGGCATACGTGCATATGGGTGGCCCCAGCGGGAATCAAACCCACTATCCTAGTGTTGCAAGCGCCATACTCTACTAACTGAGCCAGGATCAAATCATGATTGAAGCATCAGTGCTAAGACATAGCATGATTGACAGTTGTTCCACCGTTTTGCTTAGGTTACGTAAGTGTCCCTATACTATAGCATCCAATTAATCGAGCTGTCAAAACGGGGCACCTAGGCTCACAGATGCATGGAATTGCGTCATGAATACCTGTTATTTTTACCATTCACCAGTACTCATGCAGAGAGGGTATAAGACACTGGGAACGCAGACAGCGTTGGTTCGACCCAAATCCTTGCAGTGACAGCCTGTAATCTTCTGTCTTGAGAGAAAGGTAACAAACCTGTTTGATCTTTTGACTGAGGATTATGGAACGAATGGGAGAAATAGGTGAAAGGAGCTCTATACATTTGGTGTAGTCTCTCCTTGAATAAGAAGACACTTTTCTTGAGCCATTACGCCTTACGTTACCCAGCACAGATCTAAATGACATTTTACAATAATATTTGTTGTCATATCAGTTGTAATGAGAATAGAAAATGCCAGTTACATCCCCACTCTATTATGTCTCAGCTTAGTCAGTCCTCAGAATCGGAGGTGATGTAACCTATCATAAGTAAATTAGATTTATAACAGCAACAAAGTTGTGTCAACTTGTTAGAAGTAAGTGGATTTTTCTGAACCAGAATGGTCCATAGGGTAGGAGCCCATCTCCTGTTTCTGTAGCATGAGGCAGCTTGATGTACAAATACACCGCCTGGACAGGGCGCTAGTCTATCGCAGGACCAGGGTCAGTTGGTGTGGTCCATTCCTGGGCCCATCACTATTTATATTCTACAAAACCACATGTTGCAATGCTATTACTTCACAATGTTAGCTGCAATGTACATTTTTGGAGACCAAACCAAGTCAGTGAGTTCAGCATGGCAATTATGCGACTGCGAAGTAGAACCGCTCTAAATGAATTGGACGATGATGTAGTCATGTAAGCACTAATCCCTGAATGAAACCCCATCTCTAACATAAGCATCCATGTCCTTTTGTCACTATGTTTAGTGTTCAAAGGACCACGAGTGGGTTCTGGTGAAAGCCTCCATTGCCCATTGAACACCTCAGCTTCCCAATGAAATCCCCCTGCTTACGTTGCATCCCAAATGGCACCCTATTCCCTATATAGTGCACTACTTTTGACCAGGACCCATAAGGAATAGGGTACCATTTGGGATGCATATAGAAAGCTGTCGCAGGCCTTCCTCCTCGAGACATGCTCCTTTCCAATTATGAAGAAATATGGAAGGGAGACAGCGACTGTCACAGGCCCCCCCCCTCCGTCTCCCTCACCTTCCCTACAAAATTTCATTTTAATTAATCTCTGGCAGAAATCGGCAGCTCGGCGACACGCGACACACATCATGGGCCCCTGAAGTACATCCAATTTTCTGTCTCAATAGGCATTAAATTAGCAAGAACATTTCCACCGTCGTCACCCCTGCGCATATAACAAATGGAATACGTTTGGCGACGTGACATAATGGAGCGCTAACAAATGACTCGCTTGCATGGACGTTGGGAGGGAGACAGAGCAGGTGAATCACTACCTTGGGCGTTCTGTCTTGTAGTCACTTAGGAGTTTGAAATGTGCAGAAAGGCAGATTTGGGGATGTGGAATGGAATGGGAAGGAGACGTTCTGCTCTCTGTGGATTCATGTGGACATCTTCCAGGGCAGTGATATCATGTTTGCTTTTACAAAACATCAATGGACTCTTTTTTTGGGCTCGCACCCATGGATGTTCTGAAGTAATGGTGTGTTTTACCTTTTTGATTATGACTGCCTCAACTACAGTGTAATGTTCTGGCGGACTGCCAAGCTTAAAGAGTGACCACCCCAAAAAGCAGCTTCTTGATTTGAAAACGAACTATGTGGCATCGATATGAGTCCGAAACATTTATTCTAGTGTCAAAGTTGACTACAAAGTGTAAATAAAAGGTGGTGTGTCACGGAATGAAGGGTACCGCAACAGTTTTATTTGGTTTGGGTTTATTTCAATCCTGCCCACATGCCCACAGCTGGTAGCACCCAAGTAATCATCAATTCAGAGCACAGCTGCACACAACCCGATCAATTTGGTCAATTTGGTTTGACATTCAATATCCCTATAGGACCAGTTAGAGAGGAACCATCAGTAAATTACATAATGTACATGGGTCAATATTTTAAAATGTCAATACCTCCGAATTTCAATTACCTAAAAACCTCAAACCAACTATAAATTGTGGAAATGCATATACACATATTGAAAGCATTTAATGAGATAACTAAAAGATGTGAAAAATGAAAATATTGTCTCATTTACAGTACATTGTGTAATTTATTGACGATCCCTAACTAGCCCCAGAGATAAGCTATCCAATGTCAAACCAACTTTGCCATAGCTGCACACCAGCTGGCTGAAGCTAATTGGCAAAAGAAATTGGCTAGCACTAGCTAGCCTAGGTGACTTCAAGACACAAGGCCTAGTTAGACTGTATCAAGTTATCTAGAAGGGTGACTGACCGTAACCTGTGTACTGTTTTGGCAGAGTGAATGTACAAACGCTTGCCATGTGCGAACACATACACACAAGAGATACCCACATTAAACCACTCCCCCAAGACAACTTTTGTTTGGCTTCAGTCATGGCTGCTGCATTAATGATCAAGCCGAAAAACAAAACCAGGAAGGGCTGAAACTCATTGGCTAAAACTCGAATTGCTAGGGGGCTGGCCCATATGGGGAGAAATGTAGGGAAAATGGCATGGCACAGCTTAAAAACAACTGTCGCTTTCAAACCAGGGCGTTTTCGTGGCTAATTGAGGTAAGACAGTAATTCTGCTCATAGATTATGCATGTATGAACTACACATTGATGCATCCAGCCCAAAACGGGAGTTTTTTTAAATGTTGCTCGTCTGACTCTAAATTTGATTTGTGTAAATTGATTTCATTTATGAATACAACACATGCTAGTATTGGTACATGTGAGTGTTTGCTGCATTTAGAATACCATATTAAAAGTCATGTTTCTTCTTTTTTATTTATTTGTCACACAGATTGATAGTAGGGTTGATTAAGTATTAAATCCACTGGGAACACCAAAGTAATGTCTGTAAAGGGAAAAGGTCCATTGATTAGCATGTGATATGGGTGCGTCCCAAATAACACCCTATCCCCTACGTAGTGCTCTACTTTTGACCAGGGCCCACACCCTATTCCCTAGATAGTGCACTACTTACTTTGACCAGAGCCCTGTGGGCCCTGGTCAAAAGTAGTGCACTATACAGGGAATAGGGTGTTATTTGTGACACATACTATCATTTCTGGAACTCTTAGAACTGTTACAATCATCCAACGTAGGCTACTCTCATTCCCTCCGTGATACGGCACAAACAGAATACGACTTTGTCATACGATCCTCAAAAGTCACACTATCTATGCTCAGATGAACAAAAAGACGACAGCTCATTTCAAATGCATTACATGTGCACGCACACACACTTCCCTTACACAGTAGAAACTTCCATTCCTTAACCACATGCTCTCCAGTCGGCACACATCAACGTCTGATACTGTCAACTCTGCTCTATATTCCGAAAGTTACCGCATATATCATTAAAGTGGTCATCTGGGATTTAAACAATAAAGTGGGCACGCAGCCATTTTGGGTTAACAAATGAGGGATGGAGCTGGAGAAATGAAACCACTCTCAAATTCAAAGAGTGAGCTATGGATGCAAGGACTAACCATCTATTTGATGAAAATAATCATTTTAAAACTTCTTGTCACTATAGGGGGTGCTGTTTCGACTTAGCGAAAATTGGTCTCCAAATTAAACTGCCTAGTGCTCAATTCCTGCTCGTACAATATGCATATTATTACTACTATTGGATAGAAAACACTGTCTAGTTTCTAAAACCGTTTGAATTATGTCTGTGGGTGACCCAGAACTCCTTCTACAGCAAAAATCCTGACATGACTTGCGAAGGTCTGAGAATTATGCTCTGATCTGGGTTCAGTTTTAAAGTCTGTGTATATCCTATGGCTGGATGTCAGCCTTCCCCTGGATGTCAGTAACCAATGAGAAGTGGAATGGGCTGTCTACGTAGCTGTCCGAGGTTATAAAGCCGGATGGAACGAGAGTACCTTTCTTTCTCTCGTTCGTCATGGCAAGAACAAGGCAAGAACTCAGGATGAAATTTTGGAACGCTCAGTTATCGACCAGAGATGTATCCGTCTGTAATTTAATTAAATATAGGTGTTAGAAACATCATAACGATGTTATTTGAAACCGATTTATATCAGTTTATGCGAGTATAGTGCTATTTTTCTGAATTTCCTTTGTATCTAGTTTGAGGATTTGGACATGTGTGTGCGACATAGCTACTGGTAGCAGCTAGTTCCAAAGGTGAAGAGGACGTTTTACAACAAAGCAACTATTCTTTTGAAGAAAAGACACATTGCCCAAGATACTGATGGAAGCTCGTCCAAAAGTAGGAACTATTTATGATGTTATTCCGTATTTATGTGGAAAAATGTAATAGTGTTTGCTCGCCACTTTTGCAGGCACTGGTCTGGCTGCAACGCACACTATATGTCTAGTAACGTTAATTTTAAAAATCTAACATAGCGATTGCATTAAGAACTAATTTATCTTTCGATTGTTGTCCAACTTATATTTTTTAGTCAAGTTTATGAATAGTATTTTTATAAGAATAGGCGCTAATCCAAAATGGCGCCGGCCAGAATACATGCAATGTTTGTAGTGATTACATAGTATAACCACGATTTATGCTGCTAAATATGCACATTTTCGAACAAAAGCTATATGCATTGTGTAATATGATGTTACAGGACTGTCATCTGATGAAGTATATCAAGGTTAGTAAAATTATATATCTTTTGTTGGGTTGTTACGATCGCTAACATTTACAGCTGGTAAATGCGGTTGTGATTCTGGCTATTGTTGTACGCTCATATAATGCTATATTGTGTTTTCGCTGTAAAACACTTAGAAAATCTGAAATATTGTCTGGATTCACAAGATCTGTGTCTTTCGATTGCTGTAGGCTGTGTATTTTTCAGAAGTGTTTTATGATGAGTAATTATGTAATTGCCGTCGGTCTCTGTAATTATTCCGGCTGCTTCCAACGCTATTTCAGATTGCAGCTGCAATGGTAAACTGTGATTTATACCTGAAAAATGCACATTTTCTAAAAAAAACTATCCTATACCATAAATATGTTATCAGACTGTCATCTTATGAAGTTGTTTCTTGGTTAGTGGCTATATATATCTTTATTTAGTCGAATTAGTGATAGCTACTGATGCAGGAAAAAAATGGTGGGGAAAAAAATTGTGTCTTTTGCTATCAGTGGTTAGCTAATAGATTTACATATTGTGTCTTCCCTGTAAAACATTTTAAAAATCAGAAATGATGGCTGGATTCACAGGATCTGTATCTTTCATCTGGTGTCTTGGACTTGTGATTTAATGATATTTAGATGCTACTATTTTCTTGTGACGCTATGCTAGGCTATGCTAGTCAGCTTTTTTACTGTGGGGGGGGATCCCGGATCCGGGTTTAGTAGCCGTGAAAGGTTAAAGCCATCGAGCTATGCAAATTAAAAAATCTTTGAAAAGGAACAACCATCCTCTTTCGTACAACTTTGAAAGGGTGGATTCAAAATGACATTTCTAGTTCTTCTACGCTCGTGCTCTATGGCCGTTGTGTTCTGACCCAACAAAATGGACACTATCTTTCACTGTGGAATCCAGGTCAGACAGTTCACAAAGCCTCATCCAAACCCATGATCTGCTCTCTCTTTTCACCGATCCCTTTGTTCATGCTGTCGGCATGCTTTAGATGGCAGCCGTGGGTGTCGTCGTGTGAGCGGACACCTAATGAGGGAATCACGACTTAAAGCTTGTGTGAGGATAGCGATAGATTGCACAGGTGAGGTATCCTATCAGAGCACTGCATGGTTGGATATAGTAGCATGTGGTACATTAATCTCAAATCATTGCTGGCGTACTGAAAATGTCATATTTGTCACTGTTTGGTTGAAAAGGTGTCATGAATGCCCTTGTAGTCCTCTACACCCTTCAAGTAAAGTGGCACCAAAATTACTGCCTGACTTTACATTAAATAGGTACTTACATACGACTCACTGTGCAACTTTGTGCATATACTAGCCAGTTACAGTGTAATTATAGGCAGTTCCAACATTATTTACTCTAAGGCCCATGTGTCATGATTAATTTATTTGGTCATATTCTTTATGGTTATTGATCTGTATTTACATTATTGTAGCCATTGGAGAAGGTGTGGTCCATATAGAAGTTTTGGTGGAGCTGTCCATTCAGCACCACAAATAGCCTGAGCCTGGTCAGGGCCATGGACAGCACCTTATGAATCAATCCCCGATAACAGTGTTTGCGGTCTTAGTTGGTCTTTCAGGCTCATAGGCCTCTGGTACTGTATCATTAACGAGCACTGTGATACTTCACAAGTATCTATTCTGTATTATTAGCCATTTGTTCAGGCTTTTTTTTATTCAGTGTTTTTTTAAATGACTAACCAAATCAAATGTCATTGGTCACAGACACAGTTTACACCAATATCAATATAAATAATAATCAAAAGTAAAATAAAAAAGAGTGAATAGAGGAAGATAGTATGCATAGTAATGAAACGTATATGTGCACAGTAGAATATACAGTATAAATGATGAATGTACTAGTTGACTGTGTTACAAATATAGAGTGGATAGTGTATTGGTGGTGCAGTTGAATTAATAGTATATATATTGAACAAGCAGAGTATGCGCTTGTGTGCGCTTGTGTGTAAGGGTTGGCTATATGGGGTTGAAACCTGAGCTGTAGTCAATGGAACGCATCAATGAAAATCATTCTCTTGTCCAGGTGGGATAGGGTAGAGTGTAGCACGGTGGCGATTGCGTCGTCCTTATCAAATCATTGCTGAGGTATTGAAAATGTCATTTTTGTCACTGTTTGGTTGAAAAGGTGTCATGAATGTACTGTAAAAATAAATAAAAATCAAATTAAATATTATTAAGTAACTAGTTCCACAGCCTTTTTTGGGGGGTCAAAGTGTTACCACATTTTTAGTTAACCCAAACTTAGCTCCAACATGAGAAAACGCACGTAAAAATCATGTGGTTGCTTAAATTGTCTCACGATCATTCAACTAACAATTATTATTTGGCCGTTTTACCCCCCCCCCCCAAAAAGGCTATGGAACTAGTTACACACACTGCCTTTAATATACAATGTTTTCAACTGACATATTTGACACACATTAACATTGTGCGTGTTCATTTATACAGAAATTCATATTCAACATGTCCTCACCTGCTACACCACCATGTCTGTATCAATGACTGATTTCACCTGTATTGCTACACTTTGCACTTCAAAGTAAATCTCAGCTCTGTTAAAAGTACACTCAAGAAAACCTCTTTTGTTTATCTTAGGGATTAAGGAGTAACATTAAAGCAGAGTAATATACCCCACCAACATTAAGCAACTTTACAGAAAAACCTACAATTGCTAAAATAAGTAAATCAAATCAATGATGAGAGAATAGTCCGATTAACTGATAATTGACACAGATATGGTGGTGTAACAGGAAGATTGGAATGCCAAGAGGCTGTGAGTTCAAATCCCAAGTGGGGAAATGTTGAATAATTAGTACTGTAATAATGAACATGCACAATGTCAACACATGTCAAATATTTAAGTTGAAATCATTGTATGTTGAAACACTGTTTGTTTGTGTGTGTGTGTGTGTGTGTGTGTGTGTGTGTGTGTGTGTGTGTGTGTGTGTGTGTGTGTGTGTGTGTGTGTGTGTGTGTGTGTGTGTGTGTGTGTGTGTGTGTGTGTGTGTGTGTGTGTGTGTGTGTGTGTGTGTGTGTGTGTGTGTGTGTGTGTGTAACCAGTTGCAAATACTTTTTTAGTTAAGATGCCCAAATAATAATGTATAGTTGAGTGAACGTATGAGACAAGTTGAACAAACACATCATTTGAAATTGACAGAAATGTTGCCGAATTTTTCTCAAGTTGGAGCTAAGTTTGGGCCAACTATTTGTTTGTTTTGTTTTAGGTAACACTTGTATCAAAATGTTGTGTAAACAAAAGGCTGTGGAACCAGTTACTTAATAAAAATTCATTGAAACAACTAGATTTGTGTTTTTTTCTTACAGCGCGAGTAAGAGAAATTGCTAATAATTCTGATATACTTGAAATCAAAGCCTGTTATGTGATCTCTATACTAGACCTATGGGCCGTAAAAGCATGGCTGAGCACACTGTTGCATAACCTTCCTCCCATTTATCCTCCTCCCTTTGTCTCCTGCGTTTTAATTGGCTCAGACTGATTCAACCTTCCAACCCAGTCGGTTCCTAGCACATCCTGGCGCTAAGCATTATTCCACGCTAATTACCGACACAGCCTGCAATAATCTGCTTCATAACGAGCCTCCCTCCTGCTGATTTATCCCTTCTTATACTTCTCATTCTCTCTCTCTCATTCCTCTCTCATTTTCTCTCTCTCTGTAGGTGGCTCAACTTTACCCATTTGGGTCAAATTACCCCACTCTCTCTGTACCTCATATTGCAGTTTATAGAGAGAGCTGATGTATAGAACAATCTTTAAATTATATACTTTGGTTTAGATACAAGCATCATGAAACCTGGCTCAAATACTTTTGTGTGTGTGTGTGTGACTCTCCTGTGTGTGTGTGACTCTACTACAGAGAGAATGGTGTAAGTTGAGCCAAAGGGGTAAGTTGAGCCACCCTTGTTTCTGGGAAACCATACACAAAATTAATCATATGACCAAATATTTAGGAAGAGGTCATCATTTCAGTCTGTGGAAGAAGAAACCACATGGAAAAGGTGGTAAGCATGTTGTTCACGTGAATGTATTGTCTTAGAAGTTCCATGATGCTTGTATCTAAACCAAAGTAGATCAAGATTGTTCTATACATCAGTTGGGTCTCTATAAACTGCAATATGAGGTCCTAAAACTAGCATGGAAGTGCATCCTTGTAGCTGTGTGGGCTAAAATAGTAAGTTGAGCTAATGGCCATGGGTTTGTTAAGCCAATGGCAAGTTGAGCAAATTGAAGTGTTTTCCTCCCAGGCATAATGCAAGGCTTAATACCGGGCCTTGCCTATGTTAAACGTGTTTAAAAAAGTAAAAAGTGTTAATCCTGTGTTAAAATATGCTTAAAATTATTAGAAGACAAAAAAGTGATTGTGATTGTATTGAATTGTGTTTGGGAAATAAAGATAGACATGGTTGTTAAAAACTAGTGGTAATATTTCATTCACTACATAAATGTGTAGGCGGCTTAACTTACCCTGACAAAGAAAATATACCACTTTTTTGGACAAGCTATGTACTGTATGTTATCAAAACTGTAATGTTTATGAATTCAGTTTATTTCCAGGGATACACAACATCCTGAAATAGATGTAGATATCTTTGTTAGAAAGAATACTATATTTCCCTTGACAGAGTAATATGGAATGTAAAGAATGGCTCAACTTACCCCACTCTCCCCTAAATCCTTTTCCATTTCCATGTTTTCCCAGATATCGGTGAGGTAACTTCTCACACACAGCGCTACAGCTTCGAGAACCCTCTCCTTCAAGACTAATGACGGTTAAAAAGCAATCAGGTGATAGCAGCGGTCGTGGGCAGTATATCTCCGTATTTTATTGCTAACGCCATGTCATGGCTCCAGCACTGTTTAAATGATTGCTATGTAAATCACCTGAAATGCTTTCGTATTGGAAAGCAGCAGATTTAAGGTGCTGGTGGAGGCGCTAAGACTAAGTGGACAGTAACCCGATATTTGAGGAGGCTTTGGAGAGGGCCCTACTCTGCTCATTTATCAGTGTGTCTGTCTAGCGTGTGTGGACGCCATGTTCTAAGAAGTTCCCTCCCCGGTGAAACAAATTAAGCCCTCTTCCCATACTTTATGTACATGGTGGTTTCTGCTTACTGTGTTGAAATGGGGCCCTGCAATCAAAGTTTTGACTGTGTTGCAGAAGCACTGTTACTTTCAAGTACTTAAAGAGTTTACATATGATCCTTTTTTACTTTGTATCACCTTACATTAAGTTGTACATTTGTTTTTACACTGCTGCTACTCGCTGTTTATTATCTATGCATATAGTCACTTTACAAATGACCTCGACTAACCTGTACCCCCGCACATTGACTCAGTACTGGTACCCCCTGTATGTAGCCTCGTTATTGTTATGTAAATGTATTGTGTTACTTTTTGATTGATTAGATTTTTTAAACTTTAGTTTATTTAGTAAATATTTTCTTAACTCTATTTCTTGAACTGCATTGTTTGATAAGGGCTTGTAAGTAAGCATTTCACGGTAAGGTCAACACCTGTTGTATTCGGCTCATGTGACAAATACAATTTCATTTGATTAAGTTGCAAGCGCACACTTTGAGAAAAGTGTGGAGAATTGTGAAGCAGTATCTGGTTTGTGATATCACATTCTGTCTCACTGTCTCACTGACGCCTATTCCAATCATTAGACGCTAAATCCCCCAGCAGACTGATATAAGCCATGAGTAAGGTCAGGGTTTTATAAAGAACTGGCCTGCTCAACTCAATACTCTTCATTCAAAAGTCTTTGAGCAGGGTTTTAAGGGCATATTATAACTCACTGAGAGTAGACCTAGTCTTTAGCAGTGGTAGAAAGTGCTTCAGTAAAAATACTAAGTTGTTTTTTGGGGTGAACTGTACTCTACTTTATTATTTCTACTTGTACTTTTACTTCACAACTTTCCTAAAGAAAATAATGTACTTTTACTCCATACATTTTCCCTGACAGCCAAAAGTACTTCTTACATTTTGAATGCTTAGCAGGACAGAAAATTGTCCAATTCACACACTTATGAAGAGAACATCCCTGGTCATCCCTACTGCCTCTGATTTTGCGGACCCACTAAACACAAATGCCTCGTTTGTAAATGATGTCTGAGTGATGGAGTATGCCCCTGGCTATCCGTAAATAAATAAAACAAGAAAATTGTGCCATCTGGTTTGCTTAATATGAGGAATTTTTCATAATTTTTACTTTTACTTTTGATACTTACATATATTTAAAAGCAAATACTTTACACTTGTACTCAAGTAGTATTTTACTGGGTGACTTTCACTTTTACATTAGTTTGTTTCTATTAAGGTATCTTTACTTTTACTCAAGTATGACAACTGGGTACTTTTTCTACCACTTATCTTTAGATATTTAATTTAAACAGATTTAAACACTTATTTTTTCTTAAAAACTTTTTAAAGCATTGTTGGCTAAGGGCTTGTAAGTAAGCATTTCACTGCAAGGTCTACACCTGTTGTATCTGACGCATGTGACAAATAAAATTGGATTTGATTTGGGAAAATACTTTGTTGGTGGTTGGAGAACAATGGACAACCATATGTGCATTTATATATTTAGAAGCCTATATACTGCAAATATAAAGGTGTGTTTTTATATTTCATGTATATATGACACTATTCCTAAGACGAGTTATTCTGTGTATTTAGATTTAGATTCAGAATTTATTAGTGACATGCACAGGGTTGCAGATGTAAATGCAGGGTACAGTGAAGGTCAAAGGGAAGCTAATAAAACGATACAAATAAAATAATAATAATAAACACTGCCCACGTCTGAGTGATGGAAGCGGGGAGAACAGTCCGTGGCTCTGGTGACTGGGGTCCCTGATGATCGACTTGGCCTTCCTGCGACACCTGGTGTTGTAGGTGTCCTGTAGGTCAGGCAGTGTGCACCCAATGGTGCGTTCGGCTGAGCGTACCACCCTCTGTAGTGCCTTGTGGTCTGTGACGATGGAGTTGCCGTACCAGGCTGTGATGTAGCCCAACAGCATGCTCTCAATGGTGCTCCTGTAGAACACTGTGAGGGCCCTCAGGGACAGACCAGATTTCTTCAGCCTCCTGAGGTTGACGAGTCACTGTTGTGCCTTCTTCAACACAGTGTCCGTGTGGTTTGACCATCTTAGCTCCTCTGAGATGTGTACGCCAACGAACTTGAAGTAAGTGCTTCCCCATCTTCAAGTAGATACACTACTTAGTGTCTAAATGATGCCAAACTGTTGTGAAATGTAACACTCAAAGTGGGATCAGTGATGAGAAATACTTTGGTCTCGAGTTGTGTCAAATTAATACAGCCCTTTATATGGGATAATAGGGACCTCTGCTGGTGAATGGGTGATATTACTCATTTGAATCTGATGGAGATGATGCAAATTTAGATTGGAATTACACGAACAGCCAACAACACCAATTAAAACCGGCAACCAAATAAATAAAATAAATAATCAGTTGAATTTCAGAAAGGGGCATGAACTAGAACAGATCTTTTGTCCATAGTGATTTTCTTCACTGACTAGACATAACTTAGACTTGGCCATAACCAACATGAACTTTCCACCAGACCTGGGTTCAAATACTATTTAAAATAATTTCAAATCTTTTAGCTGTACTTGGTGGAGCTTGCCTGTTGCAATGGAACCAATAGAAAAGTCCCAAAAGTCTAAACCCTGTCAACATGGCAGGTTAAAAAAGAATGCTCAGAGTTTCTGAAAGATTTCAAATAGTGTTTGAACCCAGGTATGGTTATCACTTGCACTCACGACCACTTGCCCTCAAGGTGCGAGACTGTTTTGCCAACTGGATTTAGGTGGTCAAATGAAATGCTGTGAAATGCCAACCTAAACTATGATTATCAGCGGAACAATTTGTTAGCGTAACTTGTGACTGCTTAGCACGATTATCACTACAGAGCTTTGTGAAACTTGGTTGTTGCACTGTAACAAAGTAGCTGTTGTCTAGGCCTGCATATCTCGTATTGCCCTCCAACCCTACATATTTTCACTGTGCTGCCTCTATCCCTTGCCAAATATTTTATGTGAAGTAGTATTTGTAGAGAAAAGGTCAGGGATATTTTAGCTCCTTTTCTGTCAACACAGTCAAATTGCAGGGATTACAGGAATCAGTATGCAGTTGCAGCATATTGCCTTCATAAGGTTGTCATCAAGCATGACTTAGAGCTTCATATAAGGTGTCCTTCAAAGTCTATTGAAGCGCCTGTCAGTTTAAGTTTGGGCTGCGTCTCAATCCACCACATCCGCCTGTGTCGACCTTCCAGATCTGCCATGGAAAGTGGCAGAGCTACAGCGCTGTTTGTCAAATCGGTTTCTCACAAAAACATTTTGGTCCATGACCCTCACAAGTGTCACGGGACTGTCTGGAGGTAACACATACAAATGAATGGAAGTATGGAGGTAGTTTTGTGGCAACAAAAATAAGGGCTATAAATATGCAAATATATATATATATATATACAGTACCAGTCAAAAAAGTTTGGACACACCTACTCATTCAAGGGTTTTTCTTTATTTGTACTATTTTATACATTGTAGAATAATAGTGAAGACATCAAAACTATGAAACAACACATGGAATCATGTAGTAACCAAAAAAGTGTCGAACAAATCCTTTGCCACCCTTTGCCTTGATGACAGCATTTGTACACTTTTGGCATTCTCTCAACCAGCTTAATGAGGTAGTCACCTGGCATGTTTGAAGGAGTTCCCACATATGCTGAGCACTTGTTGGCTGCTTTTCCTTCACTCTGTTGTCCAACTCATTGCAAATCATTTCAATTGGGTTGAGGTTGGGTGATTGTGGAGGCCAGGTCATCTGATGCAGCACTCCATCACTCTCCTTCTTGATCAAATAGCCCTTACACAGCCTTGAGGTGTGTTGGATCATTGTCCTGTTAAAAGCAAATGATAGTCCCACTAAGCGCAAACCAGATGGGATGGCTTATCGCTGCAGAATGCTGTGGTAGCCATGCTGGTTAAGTGTGCCTTGAATTCTAAACAAATCACTGACAGTGTCACCAGCAAAGAACTCCCACACCATCACACCTCCTCCATGCATCGCGGTGGGAATCAAACATGCGAAGATCATCCGTTCACGTAATCTGCGTCTCACAAAGACACAGCGGTTTTTGGTTCTCACAAAGAACCAAAAATCGCAAATTTGGACTCATCAGACCAAAGGACAGATTTCCACCGGTCTAATGTCCATCACTTCGTTTTTCTTGGCCCAGGCAAGTCTCTTCTTATTATTGGTGTCCTTTAGTAGTGGTTTCTTTGTAGCAATTTGACCATGAAGGCCTGATTCACGCAGTCTCCTCTGAACAGTTGATGTTGAGATGTGTCTGTTACCTGAACTCTGTGAAGCATTTATTTGGGCTGCAATTTCTGAGGCTGGTAACTCTAATGAACTTAGAAGAGGTAACTCTGGGTCTCCTCATGGCGGTCCTCATGAGAGCCAGTTCCATCACAGCGCTTGAGGATTTTTGCGACTTCACATTAAGACATTTTCGAACTTCTTGAAATGTTCCACATTGACTGACCTTCCTGTCTTAAATTAATGATGGACTGTTGTTTCTCTTTGCTTATTTGAGCTGTTCTTGGCATAATATGGACTTGGTCTTTTACCAAATAGGGCTATCTTCTGTATATCCCCCTACCTTGTCACAACACAACTGATTGGCTCAAACGCATTAAGAAGGAAAGAAATTCCACAAATTAACTTTTAACAAGGCACACCTGTTAATTGAAATGCATTCCAGGCGACTACCTTATGAAGCTGTTTGAGAGAATTCCAAGAGTGTGCAAAGCTGTCAAGGCAAAGTGTGGCTACTTTGAAGAATCTCAAATATAAAATATATTTTGATTTGTTTCACACTTTTTTGGTTACTACATGATTCCATATGTGTTATTTCATAGTTCTGATGTCTTCACTATTATTCTACAATGTAGAACGTAGTAGATAATAAAGAAAAGCCCTTGAATGAGTAGGTGTGTGCAAACTTTTAACTCGTACTGTATATATTTCCTAAGCTTTCTTATATCTCCCAGATACAGGACAGACACTTCAAAACCTTATTCCTTATGATTCCCTTTTTGACTGTCTTTTTGGCCATTTATAAATGTGTTATTAAGTGTGTTTCTAAGGGCTATAGTAGTAAAGGTCAAATTCAATATTTTATCAAATACTTTTTATTTTATTTATTTATTACTAAAATTCCAAATCAAATAGCTAACTGATCCATGGTATGACCATCTTAAAACAATTCCATATGTTAGCTTAGTATCAAGGCACAAGGCGAGATGCAGATGCAGACACAGGAGGCAGATGGTTGGAGTCTTACAATGTTTATTAATCCAAAGGGGTAGGCAAGAGAATGGTTGTGGACAGGCAAAAATGTCAAAACCAGATCAGAGTCCAGGTGGTACAGAGTGGCAGACAGGCTCGTGGTCAAGTCAGGCAGAATAGTCAGGCAGGCGGGTACGGAGTCCAGAAACAGGCAAAGGTCAAAACCGGGAGGACTAGAAAAAGGAGAATAGCAAAAGAAGTACCGGAAAAACACGCTGGTTGATTTGACTAAACATACAAGACGAACTGGCACAGAGACAGGAAACACAGGGATAAAAACACCGGGGAAAATAAGCGACACCTGGGGGAGTGGAGACAATAACAGGAACAGGTGAAACAGATCAGGGTGTGACAGCTTAGTAGAACACCCCCTTAGACTTTTAGAGGTTAATATCAGTTTATGACCATTTCTGTCACTTTACATATACTATGTCTATAACTCTGTTATGAGGCATGATATACTAAAATATCTGCTTGCTTAGACAGGGGTCACTTGGAAAAGAGTTGTCCATATCAATGTGACTTCTCTAAATAATTGCAGGATAATACATTAGAAAACATGTTGATGAGCAAAACAACCACTAAATGTTGATAAGGATGTATCCACATCAGTTCATGGGCAGTTCACTTGAACAACAGTATGTTTGAATTTGCTGAAAACCTGCCTACACAGAGAACTAGGAGCAGTCCTTCAGAACCACAGTACACTCTTAGAAGAAAAAGGTGCTATCTAGAACTATCAACTGTCCCCATAGGAGAACCCTTTGATGAACCCTTTTTGGTACAAGGTAAAACCCTTTTGGGTTGCATGTAGAATCCTTTCCATAGAGGGTTCTACATGGAACCCGAAAAGGTTCTACCTGAAACCAAAAAGGGTTCTACTTCGAACCTGAACGGGTTCTCCTATGGGATCCCCTTTTTTGAAGAGTGCAGAGCTCATATACAATGTGGTGTAATTTGCAGGAGGCACCGCCGAGCTCCGATCATGAGGCTTGGTCATCCCATCAGCAGTGCATCACAAGGAGGCATGTTGTAAGCCAGTCCCACTATTACCATAAGGGCATTCCTGTGTTTGTTCAAGATATAAGAATGTGACCCTTAGGCGGTCTACAAAATCTAAAAGTTTTTTTCTCTGAAGCCAACTAGGCTACACATGATGTAACATGGGCCGATGCAATCATGTGTCTACTGTAGCAATCAGCCATTGTTTTATGCAGCTACATACACTATGGAAGTGTAGTTAATTGCAAAATGTTGGCATGCATGTTTACTTTGTGGTGGTTCATGACAAATACTGGCCAGGTGAATCCAGGTGAAGCTATGATCCCTTATTGATGTCACTTGTTAAATCCACTTCAATCAGTCTAGATAAAAGGGAGGAGACAGGTTAAAGAAGGATTTTTAAGCCTTGAGACAATTGAGACATGGATTGTGCCATTCAGAGGGTGACTGGTAAATACAAAATATTTGAGTGCCTTTGAACAGGGTATGGTACTGTAGTAGGTGCCAGGCGCAGTGGTTTATGTCAAGAACTGCAACGCTGTTGGGTTTTTTCACACTCAACGGTTTCCCATTTGTATGAAGAATGTACATACGTGCTATAATATTAATGACTAAATATTAATCAGTTTATTATCTCAAAACCATACAAAAACTCATTTTTAGGCAAAAAATTAATGTGCTTACTCAACTGTGTGGGAAGATGTGCCCCATTAGTACATTTTTCTATCCAATATTTCTGTTCATTTAGGTGACCCCTCAGACGCAAAGGTTCCATATAGCCTCTTTAACTACTGTCAATTCATGTGAACTTGGATATATGAAGAAATGATTCTCATAATCACATGAACGAGATGAGACAGGAAAATGAGAAGAAGGAAGAGAGGGGAGGGGGATAGTGGGCGCCATCCGAGAGGTAGGTATATGAACAGCTCCTAGTTGCAGTGTTAATGACTCCCACTGTGCCTTTTTGACCAAGGGCAAGGATTACCATTAAGCTCCAGTCACATCTTCTCACATGATCAAAGAGGTTGCAAAGGTTGTAGGCTGCTTCACACACTTCACATAGACAGAATAGTAGTAAAAAGGAGGGATAATGAGGGAGACTGGTTGGTCAGGAGATGTGCACATGCATGTGTATGCTGTTTGGGTTTTAATGTGCACACATCCAGAAAAAACTATAGTTTTAATTTCATGTTGACTCTCTTGGGGTTTGCCCGACCCCTATATGAGTGGGCTGCAGCTGCACCTGTGGTGATATTTACTCAATACTTATGGGGGTATCTTTTATTATTTTTGACATGTATAGTAAGGGGTTGCCCTAATTTGTAATGGGAGTGGCCAGCATTGTCTTAATTTTTTAACCATGTATCAACTTCCGATATGCATTCATATATAATGTAAGATGATACTTTAGACTATGAATATGCATGAGGATTCCAAGGTTGTGGGTATGTTTGTAAAATGGTGTGTTTTTGGTTTTACTATTTGGGGACCAGAAGTCCTCACAAGGATAGTAAAACAAGAACAATTCTGACAAGTGGGGACATTTCGCTGGTCCCCACAAAGAAAAGGGCTATTTTAGGCAGAGGGATTAGGTTTAGGGTAACAATTAGGGTTAGGAATTAGGTTTAGGTTTAGGGGTTAGGTTAACGGTTAGGGTTAGGGCTTTTGAATGTGAATCAATTGTTTGGTTCCCACAAGGATAGTAAAACAAACTTGTGTGTGTGTGTAGTCTTTTTAAATTATTGGCCAACAATAGCCAAATATATAGAGAATGCCTAATATATAGAGTATCAGTCAAAAGTTTGGACACATCTACTCATCCAAGGGTTTTTCTTTATTTTTACTATTTTCTACAATGTAGAATAATAGTGGAGACATCAAAACTATGAAATAACACCTATGGAATCATGTAGTAACCAAAAAAGTGTGTATATATTTTATATTTGAGATCCTTGGCCTTGATGACAGCTTTGCACAATTTTGGCATTCTCTCAACCAGCTTAATGAGGAATTATTTTCCAACAGCCTTGAAGAAGTTCCTTCCCTTTTCCTTCCTAATCCACCACACTGGATTATTGACCCCTGCCTGCTCTGACCCTGAGACTGCCTGCCATTCTGGACCTTTTGAACCCTATCTAGATTACTGACCTCTGCCTGCCCTTGACCTGTCGCTTGCCTGCCCCTGTATTAGTAATACGCTTTTGTTACTTCAACACTGTCTGCATCTGGGTATTACCTGAAACGTGACAGTACGAACTGGCCATGACTGACCCAGCACTCAGCGCAGCTCCGCAACGCCATCTCCTCCCAAGGAGCCACCATTGGAAGGTACAAGGAGTTGCTTCATGGTCTTATCGAAGGGTTCCAGACCTTGGCCGAACGCCATGACCAAGCATTGAACACATTGCTGGAGCAATTCCACAGGTAGTCTGTTAGGCAGCATACCATGATGGTAACCTCCCAGCCCCTCAGCAACCCGGCTGTTAGCAGCATCGCCTCCCTAGTCACCCCGGTTTCCCAGGAACCCCGCAATGCTTCGATGGCGAGTCAGGCACCTGTCGGGTGTTCCCTCATCATCGAGCTGCAGTCCTCCTCCTTCCCTTCGGACAGCTCTAAGATAGCGTACCTCATCATGCTGATGTCCGGGAGGGCTCTCGCCTGGGCTACGGCAGTACGGGAACAACAGTTGGTCGTATGCTTCAGTCTGGAGGAGTTTGTGGCGGAAGTTAACCTCTCTGGGATATGTGGGACGGTAGCGTCCCACCTGGCCAACATCCAGTGAAAATGCAGAGCGCCAAATTCAAATAAATTACTATAAATATGTAACTTTCATGAAATCACACATTCAATATACCAAATTATAGCTACACTTGTTGTGAATCCAGCCAACGTGTCAGGTTTCAAAAGTGCTTTACGGCGAAAGCAAACAATGCTATTATCTGAGGATAGCACCCCAGCTAACAATCACAGACCATCATATTTCAACCCTCCCGGCGCGACACAAAACGCAGAAATAAAGATATAATTCATGCCTTACCTTTGACGAGCTTCTTCTGTTGGCACTCCAATATGTCCCATAAACATCACAAATGGTCCTTTTGTTCGATTAATTCCGTCGATATATATCCAAAATGTCCATTTATTTGGCGCGTTTGATCCAGAAAAACACCGGTTCCAACTTGCACAACATGACTACAAAATATCTCAAAAATTACCTGTAAGCTTTGTCCAAACATTTCAAACTACTTTTGTAATACAACTTTAGGTATTTTTTAACTTAGATAATCGATAAAATTGAAGACGGGATGATCTGTGTTCAATACCGGAGGAAAACAATGTGTAGCATGCTTTCTGGTCACGCGCCTCTAACAAAGAGTACACTTCACTGGAGCCTCATTCTGAACATGGCTACATCTTCATTTCTCAAAGGAAAAACCTCAACCAATTTCTAAAGACTGTTGACATCCAGTGGAAGCGATAGGAACTGCAGGAAGGTCCCTTAGAAATCTTGATTCCCAATAAAACCCCATTGAAAAGATAGTGACCTCAAAAAAGAAAAACGGAATGGTTTGTCCTCGGGGTTTTGCCTGCCAAATAAGTTCTGTTATAGTCACATACATGATTCAAACAGTTTTAGAAACTTCAGAGTGTGTTCTATCCAATACTAATAATAATATGCATATATTAGCATCTGGGACTGAGTAGGAGGCAGTTTACTCTGGGCATGCTTTTCATCCAAACGTGAAAATGCTGCCCCCTATCCTAGAGAAGTTAAGAAAGTTTTTGAGGCTCCATTGTCCGGGAGAGAGGCTGCCCAGAAGTTACTCTAGCTTCGGCAAGACTCCCGAAGTGTGGCAGACTATGCAGTGGATTTCTGCACGTTGGCAGCTGAGAGTGCCTGGAACCCAGAAGCACTGTTCGACATGTTCCTGCACGGAGTATCGGAGTAAGTAAAGGACCAACTTGCAGCCCGGAACCTACCAATGGATCTCGACTCGCTCATCACCTTGACCATTTGGATTGATGGGCAACTACGGGAACAAAGTAAGAAGAGTAGTGTCGATTCCACCTCGCCTCCGAGACATCCCGGAAGTCCCTGACTGCTCCGTTGCTAAGGCTAACTGATTTCATCCGAGAGCCTCCGAAGACTGCCGATTCACCTCTTCCCGAGGCTATGCAACTAGGCAGAGCTAGGCTGTCTCCAGTTGAATGGCTATACAAGCTTCACACGAAGAGTTGCCTGTATTGCAGGACTACTGGTCATTTCGTCTCCACCTGTCCACTAAAAGATCAGGCTCACTGGTAGGAGCGAGTACTCTGATGGGCTATACGGAGAACTTTTCCTCTCCACTTACTCTCACCGCTTTACATGCCATTTTGCTGTGGGGGAACCAGTCAAAATCTCTCCGGGTACTCATCTGAGAGCTTTATGGATGCTACACGCTACCCTGGCTTCCGAGCTGGACAACCCTACTCAGCCCCTCTCCATTCCCATGGATGTTAGAGCGCTGGACGAGCGCTCTATAGACTGGGTCACCCACAATACCACCCCCATCAACCTAAGTGTGTCAGGGAACCTGGCCATAGAGAGGCTTTTATTCTCTATTTTGGTTAGGCCAGGGTGTGACTAGGGTGGGCATTCTAGTTTCTTTATTTCTATGTTTTCTATTTCTTTGTGTTTGGCCGGGTGTGGTTCTCAATCAGAGGCAGCTGTCTATCATTGTCTCTGACTGAGAATAATACTTAGGTAGCCCTTTTTCCCACCTGGGTTTGTGGGTAGTTGTTTTCTGTTTAGTTTAGTTACCTTACAGAATTGTTCGTTTGCCTCTTTGTTATTTTTGTTCAAGTGTTCTAATTTATTAAAATATTATGAACACTTACCACGCTGCGCTTTGGTCCACTCCTTCTTCATCAGGCGAGCGTTACACTCAGTGAGACGATTCAATTCCTGCTCATTAAGTCTCCTCAGTCAGGTTCCCGTGGTATTGGGATTCTCCTGGCTCCAGCGACACAATCCCCTCATTGACTGGTCTGCTGGTGCCATCATGGGCTGGAGCCCGTTCTGCCACACCCATTGCCTGAAGTCAGCAGAGCCTGCCCTGGGACGTCTTCCTGGGGGCTCGGAGGTTGCCCTGGACCTTTCCGCCATTCCGAGTACCAAGACCTCCGGGAGGTGTTCAGTAAGGCCCGGGCCACTTCAATTCTGTCGCACCAGCCATATGACGGCGGGATTTACTTTCTCCCAGGCACCACTCCACCCCGGGTACGACTGTACTCTCTGTCGTGTCCGGAGACCAAGGCTATGAAGACCTACATTGAGGACGCTCTAGCTGCTGGGTTCATCCGTCCTTCTACCTTCCCCGCCGGCACAGGGTTCTTCTTTGTGGAGAAGGACAAAACCCTGCATTCGTGCATCGACTACCGGGGTCTCAACGACATCATGGTGAAGAACCACTACCCGCTACCACTCATCTCCTCGACCACACGGTGTTCTCCAAGCTGGACCATGGAACGCCTAACACCTGGTGCGGATATAGGAAGGGGAAGAGTGTAAGACTGCCTTCAACACGGCCAGCGGTCACTACGAGTATCTGGTCATGCCATTTGGCCTTACCAAAACCCCTTCTGTGTTCCAGGCTCTTGTTAATTATGTTCTACGTGACATGTTGAACCGGTTCGTCTTTGTCTACCTCGATGACATCCTCATCTTCTCCCGCTCCGCCCAAGAACACATCCTCCACGTTCGACAGGTTCTCCAACGCCTCCTGGAGATCCAGCTTTTTGTAAAAGCAGAGATGTGCGAATTGCATCGCTCCATCATCCCCTTTCTGGGTTACATCATTGCTGCAGGGAGTGTACAGATGGATCCCGGGAAGATGAGAGCGGTGGTGAATTGGCCCCAGCCTACGTCCATGGTGCAGCTGCAACGTTTCCTAGGATTCTGCAACTTTTATCTTCACTTTATCCGGGGTTACAGCACCCTGGCTTCCCCCCTGTTGGCACTCACCTCTCCCAAGGTTTCGTTCATGTGGTCCCCAGCTGCTGACCGGGCGTTCCAGGATCTTCACCACAGCTCCCATCTTGGTTCATCCTGCAATATCTTCGCACCGCCAAGCGCCTCAATTCCAGGCAAGCTAGGTGGGCCCTGCTGGTCACCCGGTTCAACTTCTCCCTCTCATACCGGCCGGGATCCAAGAATGTTAAGCCGGATGCGCTGTCACACTGCTATAGCCCCACGGCTACAACCCCAGAACGCGAGACCATACTTCCCACCTCATGCCTGTCATTGGCACTCAGCTGGGAAATAGGGAAGCAGGGGGCCCAGATAACCGGATGTTCATTTCTGATGCGGTTCGCTCCTCGGTCCTGGAGTGGGCCCACTTCTCCAGGGTTGCCTGTCACCCGGGCTCCCTAGCCTTTGTGCGACAACGCTTCTGGTGGCCTACCTTGGTTCCTGATGTCTGTGCACAGAACAAGACTCCTCGGCATGCTCCGGCTGGTCTCCTTCAACCTTCAAACAAAATCTTAGGTAGTGATGGGCAATTAACTTAAATAACAACAGAGAAAATATAAGTGAAATTAAAATGTAATTTAAAAAAAAACACCTACCAATCTGAAAGGGCACTTTTCTCTTAGGAGGGTAAGCGCTCAGGTACCCTTAGACCTATCTGTACGCGTGCCTGTTGTAACGGGTGTCGTCGTCTGAAGAGGAAGAATCGGACCAAAGCGCAGCGTGGTAAGTGTTCATGACTTTTATTTAAACTGAACACTAGAACAAAATAACAAAGTGCAAAACGAAACCGAAACAGTCCTGTCAGGTGCAGAAAACACTAAACAGAAAATAACTACCCACAAAACACAGGTGGGAAAATGCTACCTAAGTATGGTTCCCAATCAGAGACAACGATAGACAGCTGTCCCTGATTGAGAACCATACCCAGCCAAAACAAAGAAATACAACACATAGAAAAATGAACATAGAATGCCCACCCAAATCACACCCTGACCAAACCAAAATAGAGACATAAAAAGCTCTCTCAGGTCAGGGCGTGACACCTGTTTAAATTATAAAAGTAAAGGACTGTAATTAATCTATGTAATTCACTATTTCCCTTAATAGTAACCTGTGATTTTACAACCCCTAAGGAATGTATGTTCATATGTATTTCATAAGAATGGGATAACATCTTGGTTATCCTTACAACCCAATTAAGAAACATTACACTGCCTGGTATTATGGCCCCAACAATGTGAAATGCATGTGACTGGTTTGAATCTTTTCCCTTCCACTATGTGTGTTGGCAGCCAGATGAGAAAGCTGGCAGGTTCTTTCTTGTAGGCCTACATGAAGGCTGATTTGTAAGATCAATAAATTGAAGTGATACTGGGAAGGGCAGTGTGCAAGTTTCTCTTTTCATTTAAGATATCATCAAATTATTCCCAACACATATACAATATAGATTCTTAATTAACTTTTTCCATTGGCAAACAATTCAACTCCAATAGTATAGATAATATTAGAAGTAAATCAAGGACTTGTTATTTTTATTTGTTATTTTCTGCCCCTAAATGTACTTGTTAATCAGTTCTACTTTAGCTATATTGGAAAAATGGCAGGCTTTCTTTTGTAGGCCTACATGAAGAAAAGTATGTGGCAGATTCCTAATTAATCTTTTCCATTGGCACACAATCTAACTCAGATCTTACAGAGAATTAGAAGTAAATTGAGGACTTATTTTTTCTTTCCCTAAAATGTACATGTTTGATTATTTCTACTTCCTTTATACACTTGGCAGCCTACAACCTTCTGCCTTTCAAAATGAGGTGGCTCTCTATACCTTTGTAACTGTTAAGAATTTTTAAGGAATGTTGGCTTTCTGTCAAGTTATTTCCAAAAGTGCTGTCTGTGCTTTGAAGTGGGAAACAAACATATGGTAATTGAAAGCTAAGAACCTGCCATTGAACTTTTTTTTCAAAGCACTCATCTGATGTTTTTGCCCATCTCTCAAACCGTAGCACCGAGAAAATGGCCGTTCTCTAATTAGGAGTTCACCCTCCTGAGGACGTCGATATCGTGCATGTCCTAGTTATTGGGAAATAATGACTACTAATTAGTGCAACTGAACAACTATTGTCTGTATTCGGAGATGCCCTCAGAATAACCCACTGCCAAGCAAATAGTATCCCCATTGGGCACACACTGGTTGAATCAACGTTGTTTCCACGTCATTTCAATTGGTAATGTGGGATTTATGAAGTTGCGCTTGCTGTGACGTTGAATGCTCTAAAGGAAACTTTAATTATCTGCCTTGCAGGTTATGTTTTGGCCTTTTGTGATTCATTTATTGTGGTGTTGCATTAGGTTAATATCAAACTAAATTCTGCTGTTTTGCAATGTGTTCAAAATTCATGGAACCCCACAGAGCTTGAAAGGGGAATGACTGATCAGATGACGATGTAGTCCCAACTAAAAGATCATTAACAATACTTAAATGCCACCTGTCATTTGAAACCATCAGCTGAGGGTTTGGATAAAAAGGTCCTACAGCATATGCTCTCCATTCCTAGAGGTGAAAGTAAAGCTGTGGTCTGTAAGAGATATACCACTTTCTCACTATACCATGCTGCCAACATCACAAAGGCCTCCAAGGGTTCTTGGCTCACACGAGGAGGGAAGGATTGGAACGAGGGAGGAAAGGGGGTAGGGTGGTGTAAAGTACACTGTAAAAAAAAAATCCTGTAAAATTCTGGCAGCACGGTGCCAGAAATAAGACGGTAAAACTGCAGACAAAATGTACATAAATAATCTGTATAAAAACAATGATTTTACGACATTAACTCCTATTTTATCCTGGAATCCTTTTTTGTTGCTGCTGGCATTGGTTGTGAAAATGAATTGGCCAGCTAAAAACCATAAAGAACTCCTTAATTGATGACAAAATATAGCTAGAACACAGATTATAATCATAATATTACAAAAAAACTACTCTCAATTTAACTGTTATCAGTTGTGAAAATAGAGAATCCGACAGCTTAAACCCAGAAATGACTCCTGAATTGATGCCAAAATATAGCTAGAACACAGATAATTTATCACGTTTCAGGTAAGACCTAGATGCAGACAACATCAAAGTAACAACAGTTTATTAAACGAACAGGGGCAGGCAACATGCAGGTCAAGGGCAGGCAGAGGTTAGTAATCCAGATAGGTAGGGCAAAGGTACAGGACGGCAGGCAGGCAAAGGTCAATAATTTAGAAAGGTGGGGCAAAGGCACAGGACAGCAGGCAGGCAGAATGGTCAACACCGGGACAACAGGAACAATCAAGACAGGAGCATACGGAAAAGAAAAAGAAAGCATACGGCTTGCTGAAACAAAACGAATTGGCAACAGACAGAGAACACAGGTATAGGGGATAATGGGGAAGATGGGCAACAGCTGGAGGGGGGTGGAGACAATCACAAAGACAGGTGAAACAGATCAGGGTGTGACATGATTGTCATAATATTACAAAAACCTACTCTCAATATAACTGGTATCAGTTGTGAAAATAGAGAATTGGTCAGCTAAAAAACTGAAATAATTCCTTAATTGATGCCAGAGTTACACAAAAACACAGATAATTGTCATATTACAAAACCTTACACTTGATCTAACTGGCATCAGTTGTGAAACTAGAGAATTGTTAAGTGAAAAACAGACATTACTCCTTAATTGATGCCAAATTATAGCTAGAACACAGATAATTGTCATTATATTACAAAAACTACTCTCAATTCAACTGGTATCAGTTGTGAAAATAGATCATTGTTCAGCTAAAAAACAGACACAACTCCTTAATTGTTGACAAAATAAAGCTAGAAAACAGATAATTATAATATTACAAAAACCTACTCTCATTGTAACTATTATTGGTTGTGAAAATAAAGTATTCTCCAGCAAAAAAACAAACTAAGACATTACACAGGGATTTCCTTATATATTTTTACAAGATTTATTACGTTTAAGTTATTCAATACACGTTCAAACCTTAACCTGTGCGTGCAGTGGCATGGCAGAAAGGTAAAGGGGTAGACAGAGAGGGATGGGAGGGGTGTGTTAAGAAGAGGGGTATCAGGTAATCTCAGTGTACAAACATTTCTGGAACTATACACTTGATAGTTACGGTGTCAAACATAGGAAATTCAATTAAAGCATTTATTTTTTTATTTTATTTTTTTACATATCAGTATTTTCACATTTTGGTTATAAAATTTAGGTCAAGTTATTATTCTGTCATCCTAACCCACAACTATTTGGTGGAGATGTGTGTAGGACAAGGTATATCGATCCTAGTGCAAAAACATTTCTTGAACTCAAACTTTACATATACCGTGTCAAACATTCACTTAAAAGCAACTTACAACATGCTAATGTAAAAACATTCAGTTCTAACATTTTGGCCAAGTGTTTACCATCTGCCTGTTTCTTGACTGCGTGCTGCAGTCGATGGATTTAAGTGCCTGTATGTGTGCGTGCGCAAGGCTACTCCCTCCATTCATAGTCTGCAATGTTTGAGATCAGAAAAATAACTTTTGGATTGATTGGATGCTGCTTTCTTGAGTTCTTCTCCACTTTGGACCCCTTATCTGGGTTGATCTTGAATAGGCACCTGCGTTGGACAAAATAACATAAATAATGTCATTCTATACTAGTGTGGCCGCCATTTTTAATCACTAGTAGTGGTCCTCTACCCCTTCAGATACAATAATTTGATTTGTTGACTAACAAAAATGTACCTGCAAAAATCTATTTATCTAGTTTGAGAGTTAGCTGCGTTCCATTGCATTTCTAAAAACGAAGGAATTCTCCGGTTGGAACATTATTGAAGATTTATGTTAAAAACATCCTAAAGATTGATTCTATATCGTTTGACATGTTTCCACGAACTGTAATGAAACTTTTTGACTTTCCGTCTGGACCTAGTGCTCGCGCCTCATGAATTTGGATTTGTGAACTAAACGCGCCAACAAAAAGGAGGTATTTGGACATAAATGATGGACTTTATCGAACAAAACAAACATTTATTGTGGAACTGGGATTCCTGGGAGTGCATTCTGATGAAGATCATCAAAGGTAAGTGAATATTTATAATGCTATTTCTGACTTCTGTTGACACCACAACATGGCGGGTTTTGGTCTCTGAGCGCTGTACTCAGATTATTGCATGGTGTGCTTTTTCCGTAAAGCTTTTTTGAAATCTGACACAGCTGTTGCATTAAGGAGAAGTTTATCTATAATTCCATGCATAACACTTGTATCCTTTATCAATGTTTATTATAAGTATTTCTGTAAATTGATGTGGCTCTCTGCAAAATCACCGGATGTTTTGGAAGCAAAACATTACTGAACATAACGCGCCAATGTAAACTGAGATTTTTGGATATAAATATGAATTTTATCGAACAAAACATACATGTATTACGTAACATGAAGTCCTATGAGTGTCATCTGATGAAGATCATCAAAGGTTAGTGATTAATTTTATCTCTATTTCTGCTTTTTGTGACTCCTCTCTTTGGCTGGAAAAATTGCTGTTTTTCTGTGACTAGGTGCAGACCTAACATAATTGCATGGTATGCTTTCGTCGTAAAGCCTTTTTGAAATCGGACACTGTGGTGGGATTAACAACAAGTTTATCTTTAAAATGGTGTAAAATACTTGTATGTTTGAGGAATTTTAATTATGAGATTTCTGTTGTTTGAATTTGGCGCCCTGCACTTTCACTGGCTGTTGTCATATTGATCCCGTTAACGGGGTCTCAGCCATAAGAAGTTATAGTAACAGTGGAACGACAATGTTTTTTCACCAGAAAGTATATTGGGTGCATAGAAAGTGTATCCTGAAATGCTACATTTCTATTGGCCAACATGGGACTGGTGTGGTTCTGTTTTGAAATTGAAAGTTATAGTTAACAGTAAGGCATCCTAGATGACAACACCAGACCAGAGTTAGTTTTAACAAGTAAACGGACCTTAAATCGTGTCACATTGTGATACAGCAGACTCTCTATGATGATGACGCATATGACATTTAAAAGCATTATATTTTGTCAACTGAGATTTGCAGCTAAGCATGCAGCATACATAATGGCCATTTGCTTCATGTCGGTGTAATGATTGATGATCCACATAACCTTCTAACGTGTTAACAGTGAGGCCACAGGAACGACATGCCAATTATTTGGAAAGACCTGACATGTTCCCAATTTCTCTATACTTAACTTAAACTCACCCCATTCCGCACAAATGTGAGCAACCGCAACATTCAAACGAGGCTACAAAGAAAACTAATGGGACTGTAGCGACTGTGTGGCTTCAAAATTGGGGGTGTGAACTAGGTTTCTATTCAAGCGTTGATCGACATGGTAATGGCTCTATAGTATTGGAGAAAAGTTGAAAAAACTGACCCTCCGTTACATCGTGACGTGTCATGCCGTAACGTACAGCACGCATAAAGCAACTATTTCTGTCTTACAATCTCTCTCCACCAGGTGTAGCACTTCTCTCATTGTTTAAAAACAAGAAATGGAAAGTGACGGGGTAAGGGGGGATACCTAGTCATTTTTTGCGTCATCATTGCATGCGATCATCATTCTCAAAGCCACTGATTACTTCTAAGATCACTTTAGCACCGCCCTAAAAACCCGATTCAAATTCGACACAAACCTTCAAATAGGTATGTAATGACACATTATATAAACTCTTTATAGTGTTTTATTTACATTTTAGAGGCGATAAGGTGATAAGTTGGACAGATCGAGTGAAAAAAAGCAATTTTCCCACACAACATCTGTCCTTCTCACTATCACGCATTAGTTTCGCTTCCCCACCCGCCATTTTTAAAAAGACCCGACGGAGTTCATTGCCTTCTTGAATCATGCAGAAACGGGCAGCGTGGGGGTCATGTAATTGATTCTGTTGGAAAGGGGAGAAATTATGCTTTACAATGGTATTGACATTACAGTTGATCTGGAAGTATAACGTTAATGGGGCACTAAAATAAGGTCAATTGTACGGTCAGATGTACAAAAGTGAGTGAGTTTACGTTACTTTTAACAAAGAAAAAAAGTCCCTTGTAGATTTTAATCTTGGTTCCAATTAACTACTGAAGTGTATCGTTCTGATTTGCTTGATTAATGACAATGGACTTCAAAAGGGGACAACAGCGATTATTTATTTGTACTTCCATGCTAAACTATTCAGTTTGCTAAACTAAACTAGCTATGAATATTACTTCAGTTTGAAGATTGCAGGGAATTTCCTCAATTCCAATTCAAGTAGTTAACTGTTGAAGGAGAAAGAGAGAGAAAATATATGTTTTCAGGTGGGATTGGTTTACAGCAAACTACCTAGATAGCAAGTTAGCGCACTAGCTAGGTTATGAAATGCAGCTAGCAATCTAACTAAATAGCTGAATGTCAATGCTTCAAAATTCATAAATAATAAATCTTTAACTGTCAACATATGTTACAAAAAACGGTTGCTTATCATAGCTGGCTTGCTGCTAGCTAGCCATGGTCTGGTTGGTAACTCTAGCCCGGGTATTAGCTAGCTATCTTGCTCACGAGCTGCCAAACACAAACTCCACGATATTAACTAGCAAATACAACACAAAGTTAACGAACTGCACATCTAGCAATTTCGTCAACTATTTAAAACTTTATGTTAAACAATCGTTTGGTGGTAATGCTCACCTTTTGCCTGCTGCATACAATTGGCGACAGTTGTGTGCGCGGGCGTTTGAATGACGCCTCCGATGTGTTTCTGATTCGTTGTCAAATGGTTTCTAACGGAAATGGTTAAATGCAATGTGGAATATTGACAAGTCTTTAATTACACTAACCTTTTAAATAGTTCCGAAGAGTGATGTAGAGGATGGTGACTTGACCATAACTTCACAGTCTATGTTTGTAATAGAGTGATCAACATTTGTAACATGACAGACAATATCATTCTTTTTACATTATCTTTCATAGCTTTATGCATTTTTTTATCCTTAAAAAACTGTACTTGACAATTCATAAATAGTAAATGAACTGGCTTAATCGGTTAAATAACAGTCAGTATCTGTTAAATTATATGCATTCACTTTCATTGAGGTATTGTAAATACTCATCATTTTACAGTTAATGTTTGTAATGTAGTGATCAATATCAGTATAATCACAGACGACAGCATTCTTTTTACATTCTCTTGCATAGGTTTATACTGTTTATAAACATCAGAAATTTTTACTATAATTATCTACATTTAGAATGTAAAACTAAAGGTAAAATCCATAAAACAATGGTAAATGTAGTTGTTTCTTTATAATGCATATTACTGTATTTCTACAGCTTATTATTGCGAAAAGGGGATGCATGTCTGTAAAAATACAGGAAGTTTAATGTATTTCGCATTTACTGACATTTCCTATTATTCTACTCGACGAAAGTTAAATATAAGTTTATCCCTGTCATTTCACAGTATTCTACCATTATTCATAAACACAGAAAAAACATGTACAAATTAACAGTTAAGTATTTTTTTTAACATATTTTTAACTGTGTAGGTAGGGAGGAAGGGATGTTGCGTGAGAAGTCAAAAGACTTTGGTAGCATGTTCACATTCTAACATGAACTCATGAACCTGTGTAAACAATTAGGAATTATCTAAAGGAGAGGCCATTCATTGCATACCTTGTATTACCTTTAACTTTGTATAAAAAGTTTTATCTGTGCAAATAAATAAACAAACTGAACTGATGACACTAGGTGTTATGATACAGATGTGTGACAGTAAGCGATACATCACAATTGACAACTGTTATTTTTTTAGAAAATTACTAATATTATGATTATATCGTAATGATATTAATACTATTTCAATGATAGTCAGACCTAGGTGGGCTATCTCTTAGAAAATAACATGAAGATGAGTGGGTCTTATTAGTGGTAAGATCCACATAAATATATGCAGGCATAATAACATGTACATGTGGTTCCATTTTATTCTAAGTGACACTTAACCAAGTAGCAGGCAACAGTTTTATTGCAGTGTACTTTATCACTTCATAAAGTGGCAGGCCTAGGATACCATTAGAGACCACCTGCCATACCAATTTGTGGATTTCAATGAACCCGTCAGGAAAATACTATTTTGGCCATGTAAATTTAAGTGTACTGTAATACCTTTTGACAAAATGTGGTGAAATTGGTCTAGAAGTTCATGAACATGAATTGATGTGGTGAAAACTGGAGGACAGCATTAACTCAATAGCTTGCACAGGTGACATAAGTGCTTAAATTCTGTTTTAGGCCTATGTTATGTACATGTTATGTACTTTCTAACCATGTTAAATCACATTCTTCTCAAATATCCTGAGAATATCCTTCTCAGAATGTTGGTGTGTCTCATCGTAGTGTGCATGACTGCCTAGTAGTAAAATAGTGTGCATGACTGCCTAGCCTCTATCCCTATCAATCCCTTAGGAAATGTGATGTGATCACGAGGGGATCAGAAATCCTGGCATCCAGTCATGCGCTAATGTGGTATTTAAAGGCTAGAGGTTTATTTGGATGGTGTGTGGGCAATTAGTTGCCTACAAGAGGACACAAGTGCGCACTGAAAATCAACTATGAAGTGATGTGGTTTCGAGTAAGGTACTGACTTCTATTAGAGTGTGATTGAATAAAGAGAATTCGTCGATCCACTGTTCCATTTAGCTAACTTTCTGGTGTGCGTCTTTTTACCTATTCATTGCCTATGTGGAAGTACGGTTTGTTGGTGCTTTTCGGCGCCCTGTTTGTGCGCGGGCAGTTTCCGAGGGAATGTGTGACTCTGGAGGGACTTCGGAGTGGCCAGTGTTGTCCATCCCCGTTTGGGGTCGCGAATGACGCCTGCGGGTCCGGCACAGGACGTGGACAGTGTATTTCGATAGCGGTAGACGCAAGTCCACACGGCCCCCAGTACCCCCACGATGGACGGGATGACCGTGAACGTTGGCCCATCCGCTACTTCAACCGAACCTGCCAGTGCAACGGGAATTTCACCGGTTATGATTGTGGCCGTTGTATGCATGGATTAGCTGGGTTAAACTGTGACCAACCCGTCGCTGTCGGTACGTTTTTTTATCCCACTTTAAAACAAATAATCAAATGTTGCAATTTCCAGTATAAAGCGATTTGATGTTTTTACGCAATCGAAACAGCATAGGTCATCTCAATTATGTGTCTCATTTAAGTGGAGTGGTAAATCTCACACTTAAACCAATTTAATTGAAATCACCAGTCCACATATCTGTTGAATAAAATAAGATATGGTGTAAAGTCCTTAAGTATAAATACTTGAAAGTACTACTTAAGTAGTTTTGGGGGTTATCTGTACTTTACCTTACTAATTATATTTTTGACTACTTTTACTTTAACCTCACTACATTCTTAAAGAAAATAATGTACTTTTTACTCCATACATTTTCCCTGACAGCCAAAAGAACTCGTTACATGTTGAATGCTTAGCAGGACAGGAAAATTGTCTAATTCACACACTTATCAAGATATCATCCCTGGTCATCCCTACTGCCTCTGATCTGACAGACCCACTAAACACATGCTTCTTTTGAAAATTATGTCTGAGTGTTGGAGTGTGCTCCTGGCTATCCGTAAATAAATAAAAAATGGTGCCGTCTGATTTGCTTACTATAAGGAATTTGAAACAGTTCGAATCTCATCACGGACAACTTTAGCATTTTAGCTAATTATCAAGTTTACAACTACTTACTACTTTTTAGCTACTTTGGAACTACTTAGCATGTTAGCTAACCCATCCCCCAAAATTAACCCCTTTAACCTAACTCCGACCCCTAACCTTAACCCCTAACCAGGGTGGAAAAATAACAAATGAGCATGCTTTTTAATGTTTTTAAAACAAGAAATCTATTAGTAGTAAGAAGTAATGTCTTTCAACCAATGTATGTTAAAATAAATAATTTAGATACAATAGTAAAAAGTAAAACAGGTAAACAGTTCTACAAATGAACATCAAGAATAAACAAAGTGCCTGCCCTGCCACAAAATGCTGAGTGATACGGCTTCTTTATTAGTATTAGTTCAGTGCTTTAACGCAGATTTTTTTTTTAAGGACTATGTATATAAGTTGATATTTAGGAGCACAAAAATAAATGTAGGTCCACAATACAATTATTTGAGTGTTTTAACGATAAGAAATGACAAAACTGTAATAAAACGTTTTTGGAATGTTCCATGTTCAATCAAGCACAATTTACCCCCAAATATTTGAGTCATTAGGTTTGATAAAAATGTTCCACTACCCCTTTAAGGGGTGGCCATTACCATGGTAACGGCACTCCCTGTCTAGAGCAGACAGTTGCCGCAAACTCAAAACTAATATTGAAAAACAATCTAGTGTTTGAACAAAACAATGTAACTAGCCAAGAAACAGGAGGACAAAGTCACACTTTAGTAGCCTTTCAGGTCAATTCGACCAACTTCTACATTGGGTTGAAAAAAACTGTTCCCAAATGCTGTGTGTGATCACACGCCAACGTGGCTGGTGAAATAGACATTCTTACCCGCTAATAACAAAATCTATTTCTATCTAATTTGGCGGGTGATGGGTATTAATGTCCCGCCATGCCATTAATTTCCCGCCCTGCCACTAACCCCTAGCCAAGCTAACGTTAGCCACCTAGCTAACATAGCCACAACAAATTGGAATTGGAAACATATAATATGTATATATAGCAAATTCATAACATATTGTCCGAATTGTAATTCGTAACACATTGTAACGACCCTGGGTTTATAACCGCGGAAATCGATTCTGCCGCACGAGCATGCTTTTGCGGCACAGTCGATAGCGCGCTAGAAGGTCGAGGGTTCGAGACCTGCTCCCTGCTGTTTCATTACAATATTATATTAATTGTAATTCGTAACATATCATATGATGATGGAAATACACAAATTAATATTATACCAAATGTAACATATCACACTAATTTGCATCCCAGATTGTCGTTTACTATGTTATGTCTACCCCTGAGTGAAGGTTGACTTTATGCACTGACACTCAACTGGATGAAAGCCACATTTCTATACAGACTATGGAAAGCATACAATCTTTTTTTTTTTGAAAGGACACGAATGTCGTTACATATAGCTGCATTTTATGTTTGACATAATTACCTTTTTGCCTCATATTCAGGCAATGGTGTATGCGTAAAGATGAACGGTGACTGCGGATAGGCATTTCTACACAGACTATGGAAAGCATACAATCTTTTTTTGTTGTTGAAAGGACACGAATGTCGTTACATATAGCTGCATTTTATGTTTGACATAATTACCTTTTTGCCTCATATTCAGGCAATGGTGTATGCGTAAAGATGAACGGTGACTGCGGATAGGCTACATGCCCAATAATTTCTTAACTTCTTTCCACAAAAGAATGTGCTCATTAACGCATGAATGACTAAGAAAATCAAATGTTATTTTTCTCTTTAATTCTTCAGTCCGGAGAAACGTGATGCAGCTAAGTGCGGATCAGAAGCGAGCTTTCGTGACCGCACTTGACCAGTCCAAGCGCACCGTGCATCCGGACATTGTGATAGCTACGCGGCGATACCAGGATGTCTTCGGACCCGATGGAAACACCCCGCAGTTTGAGAACATCACCATCTACAATTACTTTGTGTGGACCCACTACTATTCGGTCAGCAAGACCTTCTTGGGGGCCGGCCAGCCGAGCTTTGGCGGAGTCGACTTCTCTCACGAAGGTCCCGGTTTTGTGACCTGGCACAGGTTTCACCTGCTCCAACTTGAGCGCGACATGCAGGTGAGATGGGGGTACCAGCAATTACAGCATGTCCCTGCATGTAATATGAACTGAAATAGTCAATAATAATGCAAATAACTACTTTTTTAGTGTGCCTACTATTCAATTGGATATCACAATATAATAGTCCATTATCTAATGGTATTATGGATTTTCACCACCAGCAAAATCCATTTTAATCTATAGGCTGGGCCTATTTATTACCCATCAATAGTCATTTCACTTTCCCTATTGTTTGCTTGAATTAGTGCCGCATTAAGGGTGAGGATATCTTTAGAGATGAAGCAATGTTGTACCATAATCAAGCAAGCTTTGCAGAAAATGTGCTTAAGCGTTTACTAGTCTGAGCCTAGATTTCCCATCTAATAGGGCACAAAAGAGCATCTGTTGCCCAAGTTATTTCTTGAATTATGCGTTACTAATTGGCATTACTGACAAAGACTGTTTATTGTTTTGAAAGATCTTCATCTTGGATGTCCGTAGGCCAGCTATATTAGGCCTCAGCAATAAAGACAAATCATTATTTCATACAATAGAAAAAGTTGAATCAGGTGTAGCTATGTTGTATGTTGCTGGATTAAAATAATGCAGGCACTATATACTTCTCCAAGACCATTTGTAACAATTTTATTTGCAGTTCATTATTGTGGTTTCTAATTGCACAAACTAATTATTGTAATTGTGTGCCCTTTATGTAATTCATTCTAACCCTACTCTCAATTTAGGATATGCTGCAAGACCCTTCATTTGCCCTGCCCTACTGGAACTTTGCCATTGGTGGAAGCACCTGTGACATCTGCACAGATGACTTATTGGGAGCGAGGAGCAACCTCAATATGAATTCCATCAGCACCAACTCCATCTTCTCCAACTGGAGGGTGATCTGTGAGAGTGTGGAGGACTATGACACACTGGGAACCATCTGCAACAGTAAGCATTCAGTAGTGCGCTTATATCCTTCCAAATTTTAAAGATAACACCCTATATGGTGGGTAGAAGTTGCCTGTAGGCACAGATCTAGGATCAGCTCACCCTCCTCAAATGTTAAAATGTGTAAAAGTCATTGAAATGATAGAAACATGCTCACAGGGACACCTCAGTGTCACCATTCCATATTATGATACCTGTTGATTACTATCATTGCTTACGCCCGGTTCACTATTCATACTTTGGTGCTATTGGCGCAACACCTTGTCTGACAACGAGACAAAAATGGTGCCGTACTGGATGGCCGCCGTTTGGCAAGCTCCGACCCAATTGAGCTATTTTGTGATTATTGTGTAGTATATTTTTACTTTATTTTCCGATCGAGGATTTGCTACCAACAGGAATCTCGAAACTGCAATATTATTTGCTTTTCGGAAACATGGCTGTCGGACAAGATACCCCCCATGGCTATCCAACTCGAATGATTCTCCATTCACCTGGCGGACAGGACAGTGGAGTCGGGGAAATTGAGGGGGGGAAGGGTTTGCCTCTATATCAACACCAACTGGTGTGCTAACTCCAGCGCGGTGGAAGTCTCAATTCTCTTTTCACCCATCTTGGAATACCTGATGGTCAAATGCCGACTATTCTACCTCCCAAGGGAGTTTTCAGCTATTTTTGTGACTGTTGTTTACATTCCACCTCAGGACAAGAAAAATAACAAGCTGGAATTTAACGAACTGTACAAAGCAAGAAAAAAGCAAGAAAACCTTTTCTGGTTGCCAGCGATTTTAGTTCCCCATCACTAAGACACGTGATTCCCAACTTCCATCAACACTTCTCCAACACCACTAGGGGTGATAAAGACCACTGTTATTATACCCACAAGCAAGCATACAAGGCCCTCCCTTGTCCGCCATTCGGAAAATCAGATCATGACTCCATACTCCTGCTTCCTGTTTACAAGCAAAGACTCAAACAGGAAGTACGCGTAACTCGCTCCGTTGAGAAATGGTCACCAGAATCAGAGATTAAGCTACATGACTGCTTTGCTAGCGCTGATTGGAATAGGTTTCAAGACTCCGCCGATAACATTGACGAGCTAACCACCTTTATCACTGGCTTCATTAGGAAATGCATCATCGACATTGTCCCCATGGTGAGGGTTTGCTGCTTCCCCAATCAAAAGCCCTGGATTAACACCAAGGATGGAGCTAAACTAAAGGACATGGCTACCGCACACAGAGCTATTGTAGACAACCCTGAGGCTATGGCTGAGGACATGAACAAGTACAAGAAGTCTCGCTATGACTGCCACAGAGTCATCAAATGAGCAACAGGACAAAATATGAATAAGGTGGAATCATATTACACAGGCATGTGGCAGGGGCTACAGTCCATTACAGATTACAAAGGAAGACCTAACTGTGATCTGCACGACGATGCTTCTCTACCAGACAAACTCCTTTTTTGCACGCTTTGACAACAACAACACTGTGCCGGGTGTGAGGGCTGTGACCGACCCAGAGGATTGGGTGATCTCGCTCTCCAAGGCCGATGTGAGTAAGGTCTTTAATAAGGTCAACACTCGCAAGGCCGTGGGGCCCAACGTTATTCCAGGGCGTGTTCGCAGAACAGCTGGCAGGCATATTCACTGTAATTTTCAACTTCTCCTTGTCTCAGTCTGTAATCCCCACATGTTTTAAGATGACCACCATCATTCCTATCCCCAAGAACTCTAAGGCTTCATGCCACAATGACTACTGCCCTGTAGCCCCCACTTCTGTAATCATGAAGTGCTTTGAGAGGCTGATTATAGCATACATTAACTCCACCATCCCAGACACCCTAGACCCACTCCAATTTCCATTCCACCCCAACAGATCCATAGATGACGCAATCTCAATTGCTCTCCACCCTCCCCTGCCCCACCCACCCAGATAAGAGGAATACCTACAGTATGTGAGAATATTGTTCATTGACTACAGCTCAGTGTTCAACACCATTGTCCCCGCCAAGCTCGTCACCAAGCTTAGGACTCTGGGTCTGAACACCTCTTTCTGCAACTGGATGCTGGACTTCCTGACAGGCCGACCCCAGGTGGTGAGGGTAGGCAACATCACCTCCGCCACGCTGTACTCCCTGTTCACCGCCATGCTGTACTCCCTGTTCACCCACGACTGCATCAAGTATGCTGACAACACAATTGTTTGAAAGGCCTGACCACCGGCGACGATGAGTCAGCCTACAGGGAGGAGGTCAGAGACCTGGCAGTGTGGTGCCAGAACAACAACCTCTCTCAACATCAGTAAGACCAAGGAGCTGATCGTGGACTACCGGAAACGGGTACATCGACGGGTCTGCAGTGGACCAGGTCGAGAGCTTCAAGTTCCTCGGTATCCAAATCACTAAAGACTTAAAATGGTCCAAACACACTCGCCTCGAAAAAGTTTGGCAAGGACCCTCAAATCCTCAAAGTGTTCTACAACTGTACCATTGAGAGAATCTTGACTGGCTGCATCACTGCCTGGTATGGCAATAGCACCACCCTCAATCGAATGGCGCTGCAGTACAGTACATCATTGGGGCCGAGCTCCCTGACATCCAGGACATCTATATCAGGCGGTGTGGAAGGAAGGCCCGGAAAATCGTTAAAGACTCCAACCACCCAAGCCAAAGACTATTCTCTCTGCTTACACACTGCAACGGTACCGGTGCATCAAGTCTGACACAAACTGGCTCTTGAACAGCTTCTATCAGCTTCTATCCCCAAGCAATAAGACTGATAAATAGCTAACAAAATAGCAACACAGGCTATCTGAGTAAACCTTGTATCTTTATTAACTTTTATTTACATTTTTGCACTGTCTCTATGCATACTCACAGAGCCCTACACACTCTCACACACACACACACACACACACACACACACACACACACACACACACACACACACACACACACACACACACACACACACACACACACACACACACACACACACACACACACACACACACACACACACACACACAGTCACTCACTCACTCCATCATCTGCTCACTCACACATAATATTAACATACATTTATACTGACTCTACACACACACAACCACTCACATACAAGCTTCTGCTACTCTGCTTATCTTATATCCTGTTGCCTAGTCACCTTACACCTATACATATCTACCTCCATCACTCCAGTATCCCAGCACATTGTAAATATGGTACAGGAACTGTATATATTATGTTTACTTTCTTATTGTGTTCTTCATATTTCTTCTTATTACTTGTGTGTTCTTCCGAGTATTACATTGTTATTGATTATTGCATTGTTGGGTTTTGAGTTTTCAAGAAATGCATTTCACTGTACTTGTGAATGTGACAGTAAAACTTGAAACTAGGGTTTCAAAGCGGAGGGGGCCTTGGACCTTCTTCTCCATTAGGGTGATTACTGGAAGGAAGGTTGGAAGTAGAAAGAAAGGAAAGAAGGAAGAAAGAAAGAAAGAAAGAAAGAAAGAAAGAAAGAAAGAAAGAAAGAAAGAAAGAAAGGAAGGAAGAAAGAAAGAAAGAAAGAAAGGAGCATCTAAATAGTATTTAAACTGGGCCTGGGTGTGTCCTTTAGAACTTGCCAACTTCCCAAGCCTATTTACTATTGCCTCTATTAGCCCAGGTTACTGAGACCCCTCTTAACCCTCTCCCCTCTCCCCCCCAGACACTGAGACCACCCCCATCAGGAGGAACCCAGCAGGTAACGTGGCCCGCCCCATGGTGCAGCGTCTCCCTGAGCCCCAGGATGTTGCAGACTGCCTGCAGGTGAACACCTTTGACACCCCTCCCTACTACTCCACCTCCTCAGAGAGCTTCAGGAACACCATCGAGGGTGAGTGGGCATTGCTGGTCTACACCAATAGATGCAGTCATTCACATTGATGCACACAGATATCACAGACACCTACACATACTGTACAGATGCTTACACACACTGAACGTTGAGGGTTGTTGTGAATGCTGACATACACACACATGCAGGCACACACACACACAACCGTCTTAGCCAACAGAGAAAGAGACAAATCTGTCACTCCGTGAGCTTTAGATCTCCGGGAAGGTGTGATGTCACTGATGTACTCCACCCAAAATGCTATGGGCGAGTTTCACATCCATTAAGCATGATTCCGTGTATTTAAACCACAAACTACTTGTGTTGTGTGCGCAGGGTATAGCGCCCCCCAGGGAAACTACGACCCTGTGGTACGGAGCCTTCACAACCTGGCCCACCTGTTTCTGAATGGAACAGGCGGACAGACCCACCTCTCGCCTAACGACCCCATCTTCGTGCTGCTCCACACTTTCACCGATGCCATCTTTGACGAGTGGCTCAGGAGGCACGCCCCAGGTAATAGATCCCATCCTACTACTGATCTCATGTTCAAGACCTGATCATTGTCTTCCTGTGCTAGTATCTTTGTCTATGCTTGCTTGTCTTAAAATATGATGCTCTTCCATCCTTTTGCCAACTAATCTAGAAAATCTAGAAAACATTAAGAACACCTTCCTAATATTGAGTTGCAGCCCCCCCCCCCTTTTGACCTCAGAACAGCCTCAATTCGTCGGGGCATGGAGTCAACAATGTGTCGAAAGCATTCCACAATAATGCTGGCCCATGTTGACTCCAATGCTTCCCACAGTTGTGTCAAGTTGGCTGGATGTTCTTTGGGTGGTCGACCATTCTTGATACACACCGGAAACTGTTGAGCATGAAAACCCCAGCAGCTTTGCATTTCTTAACACAAACTGGTGCACCAGGCACCTACTACCATACCCTGTTCAAAGGCACTTAAATATTTTGTCTTGCCTATTCACCCTCTGAATGGCACACATACACAATCCATGCCTCAATTGTCTCAAGGCTTAAAAATCCTTCTTTAACCTGTCTCCTCCCCTTCATCTACACCGATTGAAGTTGATTTAACAAGTGACATCAATAAGGGATTATACCTTTCACCTGGATTCACCTGGTCAGTCTATGTCATAGAAAGAGCAGGATTTCCTAATGTTTTGTACACTCAGTGTATGTGTTTGTTGAATATGCTGTATTTTACAGGTTGCTTTTTACCTTGTAGTTACTTCTAAATTACATGGTAAAATTGTAATTACACATCAATTACATGATTACTTTGGAAACTAAGATTCATAATACACACACCACTATGCAACATTTGTTGAGCTCTGGGAGGCTTTTTTTTGTTGTACATCAGGGCCATATGTTCAGAAGCTGACTCTTAGCTGATACATTTTGCAGATTCTGCGGTCTATCCTTCAGAGAATGCCCCCATTGGTCACAACAGGGGGTACAACATGGTTCCCTTCTGGCCTCCAGTGACCAACGCTGAGATGTTTCTTACAGCCCCTGAGAACCTTGGCTACTCCTACGAGGCCGAATGGCCAGGTGTGTATTGTCAATATAACTACAGGCTGAATGGCCAGGTGTGTATTGTCAATATAACTACAGGCTGAATGGCCAGGTGTGTATTGTCAATATAACTACAGGCTGAATGGCCAGGTGTGTATTGTCAATATAACTACAGGCTGAATGGCCAGGTGTGTATTGCCAATATAACTACAGGCTGAATGGCCAGGTGTGTATTGTCAATATAACTACAGGCTGAATGGCCAGGTGTGTATTGTCAATATAAATACAGGCTGGATGGCCAGATGTGTATTGTCAATATAACTACAGGCTGAATGGCCAGGTGTGTATTGTCAATATAACTACAGGCTGAATGGCCAGGTGTGTATTGTCAATATAACTACAGGCTGAATGGCCAGGTGTGTATTGTCAATATAAATACAGGCTGGATGGCCAGATGTGTATTGTCAATATAAATTCATTATGGATATTTGTCTTATCTACTATGTATATAACAATGTGGTCCACATGTTAAACAGTACCAGTCAAAAGTTTGGACACAACTACTCATTCCAGGATTCTTCTTTATTTGTACTATTTTCTACATTGTAGAAAACATCAAAACTATCAAACAACACATATGGAATCATGTAGTAACCAAAAAAGTGTTAAACAATATTTTATATTTGAGATTCTTAAAAGTAGCCACCCTTTGCCTTGAGGACACATTGTTTTGTTAATGCGTTTGAGCCAATCAGTTGTGTTGCAATAAGGTATCGGTGGTATACAGAAGATAGTCCTATTTGGTAAAAGACTAAGTCCATATTATGACAAGAACAGGTCAAATTAGCAAAGAGAAACGACAGTCCATCATTACTTTAAGACATGAAGGTCAGTCAATGGGGAACATTTCAAGAACTTTGAAAGTTTCTTCATGTGCAGCCACAAAAACCATCAAGCGCTATGATGAAACTGGCTCTCATGAGGACTGCCACAGGAAAGGAAGACCCAGAGTTACCTCTGCTGCAGAGGATAAATTCATTAGCGTTACCAGCCTCAGAAATTGCAGCCCAAATACATGCTTCACAGAGTTCAAGGAACAGACACATCTCAACATCAACTTTTCAGAGGGGACTATGTGAATCAGGCCTTCAGGGTCGAATTGCTGCAAATAAACCACTACTAAAGGACACCAATAGGAAGAAGAGACTTGCTTGGGCCAAGAAAAGCGAGCAATGGACATTATACCGATGGAAATCTATCCTTTGGTCCAAATGGGATATTTTTGTTTCCAACCATCGTTTCTTTGTGAGACGCAGAGTAGGTGAACGGATGATCTCTGCATGTGTGGTTCCCAACTTGAAGCATGAAGGAAGAGGTGTGATGGTGTGGGGGTGCTTTGCTGGTGACACTGTGATTTATTTAGAATTCAAGGCACACTTAACCAGCATGGCTACCACAGCATTCTACGCGATACACCATCCCATCTGGTTTGTGCTTAGTGGGACAATCGTTTGTTTTTCAACAGGACAATGACCCAACACACCTCCAGGCTGTGTCAGGGCTATTTGATCAAGAAGGAGAGTGATGGAGTGCTGCATCAGATGACCTGGCCTCCACAATCACCCGACCTCAACCCAATTGAGATGGTTTGGGATGAGTTGGACCGCAGAGTGAAGGAAAAGCAGCCAAGAAGTGCTCAGCATATGTGGGAACTCTTTCAAAACTGTTGGAAAAGCATTCTAGGTGAAGCTGGTTGAGAGAATGCCAAGAATGTCTAAAGCTGTCATCAAGGCAAAGGGTGGCTACTTTGAAGAATCTAAAATCTAAAATATATTTTGATTTGTTTAACACTTTTTTGGTTACTACATGATTCCATTTGTGTTATTTCATAGTTTTGATGTCTTCACTATTATTCTACAATGTAGACAATAGTAAAAATAAAGAAAAACCCTTGAATGAGTAGGTGTGTCCAAACTTTTGACTGGTACTGTATATATATATACATATATATATATATATATTATTATATATATATATATATATATATTATTATTATTATTATTTTTCTTTTTTAACCACGGTTAGAGTCCATCTGTCTGTCTGTGTCTGTCTGTCTGTGACTCTTTGCGAGTGTCACATTCCATACAATTACAAATGTAACTGTTATAAATCTTGTCTCCTCACTATAGCTGCTCCTTTCACTTTGACCGAGATCATCACCATTGCCATGGTGGCGGCCCTGGTCATCGTGGCTGTAATCTTTGCTGCCACCACATGTGTTGTGCGCGCCCGCTCCTACAGCAAACTGGAGGGCCGCCAGCCCCTGCTGGGTGAACAGTACCAACGCTATGACGACGACAAAAGCCAATCCGTGGTCTGAGCTGAATGTGAAACTACAGGGTCATGCTCATTAGGGCACAACAGAAAATGTGTAGTCGTTCCCTGTTTTTGTCCGTTTTCTTTTGTTTATTGACTAATGAACTTGATCCAGGCTTAGCTGAGTGTCACATATTTCCATACTTTTGTATTGTTTGCAGTTATGTAATTAGATTACAAATTCATGTTTTTATCATTTCAAATTGAGTTTCGAATGTCGTATAATATGCGTCACAAACTGTATTCCGGGAGTGGCCTAATGTTGGCGATGGAGGGTGGCAGTGTGAGTAGAATTAGGTGCGTCAAAGCTGGTCGGGAACAAAAATCTGCACACAGCGGCCCGTCCTCTCATGGCCAAGTTTGACCACTACTGCTGTAGTCCATAAAATGGAATCTAATTGACTGTATCACTCATAATATGGAATCTAATTGACCCTGTCACTCATTCTACTATTAGTTACATTACAGAGTGCTTTGACCTGTATAACTATAGATTCTGAGTATAACAATGATTTTCTGTAAATGTGTAAACATATTTCATTTTATTTTAATCCTTTTGGTTCAAAATAGATTTTTTTAAATTCCATTGAAAACATGAGTTGATTAAAGAAAATAAAAGATTAAGAATTGTTCTTGTATTATTATAATTTCTGCAACACTTGTGGAGTGTAATGTCATAATTCATACATAAGCACTCTCCTTATATGTCATTTAAAGAATAGAAAAACAACAGGGTCATATCTAAAAAGTTGAATAGCCTACTTTTCCACTCTGGTGTAAGTAATGTCAATTTCCATGAATTGCCACAAGGTGGTAGAAGTGAAGTTGAATACAACGTGAACAGAGTAGTGCGGGAGAGGACAGTGTCAATCAAGGCAAAATGTGTTGCTTTGAATACATATATGATCATTAATTAGATTTTACATTAACATTTTAGTCAGTTAGCAAACGCTGTTATACAGAGTGACTTACAGTAGTGAGTGCATACATTTTGATACTTTTTTTCGTAGATCAAGCTTAGGTTAATTAGTTTGCTTTTAAAAGATAGCTTTTCAAATGTATTGATTTTGTTATGCTGTTATAATAAAACTGTAGCCTAATAACGATGTAGCCTACAAATATGCAAATAGGCTATAGGCCTAGGCTACACGACATTGGCTTGAATTAAAATACATTCAGCACGAAAGAACTCTGACTGTAACCTACTTTGCTAGCATAAAATGTAAATTTAGTCGTTTGTATGATTGAACTGATGATTAGTAAATTACTGTAGGTTACCAAATGGATGTATTTTGTGCACAATAAACCAAAACATATGCTGTGACAGTTGCCTTACGATTACAGCAAACAGGCGTGGTTTCAAAGTCCCACCTGTCTGGGGTCATAAGCTCCATATGGGTGTCTCTGTGGCTGTTATCCAACTGTGCTGTTCGACTATTGTTTCAGTGGACACGACTGACACCGGCGGACGGGACCTCAAAACTACAATTTTCACGGATGAGTGTAGTGGCTTTGCAGTAGTCATAATAACGGGATATGTATCTATTTTGTTGTGGATTGCACTCTATATTTTGAATTGGTGAGAATAATCGGATGGGGCAACTTTGTTTTTAAATTACTTTTCTCTGCAACTGTGAGCCTATAGATATATAACGTTAGCAGTCGCTTTCAACCTCGGATCTCAGACCATCCTAAAACATTCATAGACGCTTACGGATAAGAAGGGTTTTCGAAAGCTTAATACCATCAAGGCTATGACCTTTTATTTTCTTTGGACGTGAAGTCAGCGCGAGTCCTCAAGCCAAGGAACCCTATAATTTGCTGTCTGGGTTGTTCCTATTGCACATTTTGAAAAACGTAGCATATATATATTTTTCGTTTTATAGGCCTAGTCTTACTGTAATTCTACAATGGACGGGGAACACGTCTTACGCGATTTTAAAGATATTGAGACAAAGTTGGGTCGCAAAGTTCCTGAAAGTCTCATTCGTTCCCTTGCAGGAGGAAATAATCATCACGACAAACATGAGGATACAAAACCGGCGACACCGAAAAACCAGTCGAACTCTGCTGATTTGAAACGACTGGAGAGCAAGATGTTATTTTTGAGACAGGAAATGGTAAGTGATTGTCCTAAAGATGCGTCTCCAAATATATTTAATTCAGTCTGTCCCTGTCGGTTTGGATCAGTGAGTTGCTTCATACCACAGGAGGTTAGTTGCACCTTAATTAGGGAGGACTGGCTCGTGGTAATGGCTGGAGCAGGAATTAGTGGAATGGTATCAAACACATATTTTTTATGTGCCATTCCATTGGCTCCGTTCCAGCATTTATTATGAGCCATCCTCCCCTCACCAGCCTCCTGTACTTCATACAGTAAGCCTTTGATAACGTGTTTTGACTACTGAAGCAGACATCCAAAACAGGTACTGTTGCAATTCGACCAGGCTTTTTCAAGTCAGTTCACTGCATTTTCAAAACCTTTCTTTATATTCAGTGATGCATTGCATTAAGTGCAATTTACACTGGGCCCCTAGTGTCTGGTCTGGAGCGTGAAGTCTCTGCTAATCGGCTACTGCATAGCAACCAATGATATATATAAACCCTGGATTTCGGGTGATATGTAATGGCCATTGAGAGGCTTTGAACCGCTGGTCAGCCATATTGGCACTCCCCAGTAGGAACTGTCCTCCATAGGAATGAATGGAACTCCACAGTATTTCAATTAAAGACAAAATAAACATGTATTTTAGCATTTTGTTGGTGTAGTGGAGACAGTAACATTAGTAATCTAAAAAATATATACTTTAAGGACATTTGTTAAAATATATTATTTTATTTTTTATTTGTATGGTTAGCTCACATAATATGCATTAAGGTGTCTGTAATAGAATAAATGTGGCAAAAACAAATGTAGAATGTAAATGCATTTCTATAGCTTCCAAAATATTTTTAACAACGGTGAGGGAGTGCCAAGATGGAGGCATGGTGGCTTCAAGACAGCACCCCCAACATGTCATCTAGTGTGTATATAAATCATTGGTTGCAAGCGAGCGGTGCCAAAAGCCCTGGTCTTCCCTAGAAAGCATATGTAAATTAGGATCGCAAGAAAGGTAAAAAAATATATATAAATAATAGATGGGCACTTTGGGCTCTAAAATTAGTTTATAATGATCAAGTTCTATCCTCGCAGTGAATTATTTCACAACAACTCAAGATATTTAATGAAATAGTGATTCATTAGACTACTACAGTTGTCGTCACACAGGACCATGTGCTGACACAGACCACTCCGTCATGAACACTCATTGCACGTGCACCTAAGGAGATGTTGTGTGCATCTAGCAACTCTAAGCAGGATGAAAACGACTACATCGACCGTGATCCTTTGCTAGTTACAGCCGCCTTTGCAAATTTTTGCCATTCAGCCCCATTCAACAATATGGCGTGCTTCAAATTCAAATACTTCCGGCTTTCATGCGCCATCGGGAGTTTCCATAGGAATACGTGGATTCGTCAGCGCTATCACTATCTACTGGTTTTAATGTATATGAATTTACCCAAGCTAACAAAAGAGCTTTTAGCTGCAGTAGTCTGGTTGTTGTCCAAGGTTATTGCAGCTGTTTGCTTTAGGCAATATTGAAAGTTCACTGACCTGTGATATCTTAACTCAGCATGTTATGCAATAACTTCCAGACGCCTGATGGCAATCCAACTTTATTGCCCTTGTGTTCATAGGCTATACGTTTGTCTTCTCAGAAGTTTATGGATCACTTATAATGCTGATCGCAAGGCAATGGGGATATACTGTATAAAATGTTAGCCCATTCATAGATGCTAACTACCTTTAGCGCCTTTTGACAATAGTATCTTCTGGCTGGGGGAGTTTTGTTAAGAGCCCTGACACTTGCTATAAATGTTAACACGCATCGCTTGCTTTACGGTTTTGGAAACATAAGGAACATATCTTTCATATCAGCAAGAAATATATATATATATACAGTACCTTCGTAAAGTATTCAGACCCCTTGCCTTTTTCCACATTTTGTTACGTTACAGCGTTATTTAAAATGCATGGGAAAAAGAAGAAAAAAATCATCATCAATCGACACACTACCCCATAATGACAAATGTAAACAGGTTTTTAGAAATTTTGGCAAATGTATTAAAAATAAAAAACAGAAATACCTTATTTACATAAGTATTCAATCAGTTTGTAATGAGACTTAAAAAAGCAAACACTGGCAGAATTATGAGCTAAACGGGGCCTGTCACTATTCACTCCCAGGAAAGGGCTCTGTTTTATAAAGCCAGTTGTTCGGAACATTGTATCAGCCATCAGGCGTAATTCTTTTTGACTGCTGCCACTGACTGTCCATTGGGGTAAATGTCTGGCTATTTGTCGCTGGTAGCCTGGGAGAATCTTTCAGAATGAGACCATAGGCTACCTCCCCCACATCTACTCTATGGGGATTGTCATGTTGCGGTGGTAAATCAATGGTGGTACTGTATAGGCATCTGGGCGAGAATGTCCTTCTATGCAGTCACAGACCCTACTGTTACATGCCAAGGATGGAAGGATTTCCTGTGGCATGCTGTTCTGTTTGTCTTTGTCTAAATGTCATTTCCAAAGAGTAGAGTGGTGTCTTTACTATCCCCAGGGGCAATTTGCTTTTCACCATTACCAAAAGACATGCTGGTGTTGGCATCTCACAAAAATGGAATAGGAAAGCAATATATTTTAAAAAACAAATAAGATTGTAGGCCTACTTGTTGGAAGTGTAATATTGTGTGACTTTATAATACATGTGGGTTTCAAGTTGTACAGTTTCTATTCCAAATCTATAATGATAAAGGCCTTAAATGTATCTCCTTCTCACACCAAACGCAGGCCCAACTCCGTGCCATCGATGTCAAGCTGATGCAGCAGCTAATGTCCATCAACGACGGCATCGAATCCATCCAATGGGTGATGGATGACAAGGAGGGCCTAGCCAGTCGTGAAAGCAGCCTGACAGGCAGCCTGTACAGCCTATTGGACAGCCAGGATGACACCTCTTCACGCGGCAGCTTCACCAGTCTGCACGACGGACACAGCGATGGATTGGACGGGATATCCGTGGGCAGCTATCTGGATACGTTGGATGAGTTAGCCGAAGACCTTTCGGAACACACTTCTCTGACGGACCTTGATCTTTTCTCTGATAAACCTGTTATAGAGGACGAGACTTTCAGCAAGCCAACAATGCGACTCAGAGTGGACTCCGATGAGTACTACTGCTTTGGATAGCGCTGCGTGGCTATGAGGCTAATACAAACGCAGACAAAGACCAGAGGGTTATTTTTACCTAGCGTTGTCAAGATTTCAAATTCATATCAAATATAGTTGGCATGGTAACTTTGGTAACATTTTTAAATTATGAACTAGGACATCAACTGGTTGAAATTTGAGTAGTTTAGAAATGTTTCATAAGGTGGCTTGTTCATTGAGTTTACTGTGTGAAATATAGAACATGGATTTGTTCCCTTGATGACCTACATTCTTTTCCTGCTGCTAAGTGTTCTACAGTGATGTCACAGTGACATTTAAGTGGTTTTACAAAGGGCAACTATTCACAGTTGTGCTATTTTGTATCTTAAAACCAAATTCCTTTTTGTCTAATGCATGTACACCTCACTAAACCTTAGCTACTTGTCCCTTCACCAAAACAAGTAAGGATGAGCTTTAAACATAATTAGGGATTGAATTGTTGTACTGATAGGAGGTTAAAGGTGCAATTTGTAAGTTATCTGCCCCAACAAGAGGAACTACAACCACAATCAACCTAAAACAAATACAAAATCATGTTAAGTAGTGCACCCTCTTCCTCCTCATTCTTTGTGGTTGCTTGCAGTGCTCTCCAGGAGCGTTGGAGTCAACTTGTTTTAACAGAAAATCGAACTTACGAATTGCACCTTTTTTAATAATAATTTTGCTGTTTGCTTTATTTTTATTGACACAGCTCACTTGGCAAAAGTTAGATGAATTTTTCACAATTTTCATTCAGTGCACACTGACTGTACTCCAAAGAATCTGATACCTCAGTGTCTTGTTTCCCTTTTCACTTAGATACCATGTCTTTGATTAGCCATTCATCCATCAGAACTAAGGTAATGTAGTATATAAGGAATTAGTGGTAATTTGGAGCATTAGCGGTTCCATGCTGAGACATCGGCTGGAGTGGTTTAGTGGGGCAAAAATACTACATTTCCTTCAGGTTCTAGCATCCAAGTGCAATTTGCTACCATGCCAAATCCTTTGCATCACTGTATTTCAGCACCTCTACAACATATGGAAGCACATGGCTATCAAAACGTGTATGTGACCAATACAATTTGATTTGATTTTGATTTGAAATTTTAAAAATGATTTTGACAGCTATGTGCTTACATGTTACACATTGGACAGGTACTTTGCTCTTTCTTACTTTTTTTAAATTTTAGACAGATTGCAGTCAACATTGCCATGCCCAGGTCAACAATTTTATTTTTGTTTTGTTTTACCACAAGAGATTAATTGCAAACAAGTTCCAAAGCGGAAATCTTGAAGTTCACAGCACTTACTTAATTGAATTACTACATGGTATTTTTTGGTTACGTTTAATAAATAAAAATTGAGCTAGTCAACACTTTAATGAATGGTAACTGACAAAGTTAAGTACAAAAGTAAGGCCATTAATTTCTGTACAAAATGATTTTGCTTTAAATTCCACTTTCTGTGTCTATTCACATTACCTGTGTGTGTTGTGCCCTTCATGTTGCCTACTTTTTAACATTGTAACTTATTGTTTTTATTGGTGTTGTTGAAAAGCATGTTGGGGAAAATAATATATTGTGATTTTCTTCTTTCTCAGTTTCTGTGTACTGTTTAGTTTAATCTACACACACACACACACACACACACACACTGGTTCGCATGATTGTCAGCTAATAGTCAATTTGTGGTAACATGCAATTAGTGGAGAGAAATTGACTCCATTTTGGATGATTTAGTAAGACCACAGAAGCGCTCATATGCACATTTTTATGCTGAGACAGTCTTGCTCCATTTTTGTCAGACTAGTGAAGTTCCAACATGTGGTAGTTTGAAAAATGTACAATGGAAAATTGTGCTCAGTTTGGGCTAGATTCTATCAGATTCGCATTAGCCGACACCCGTATAGTGGTTGCTTTTACGTGTCGGAGGTGGAACTGTGTTAGAGCTATCAAATCCACAAGCGTCTCCCAGCATTATACCTAAACCTTTGCTGCACGCAAACGCATTAAGAGAAATCCCATGCAGCCTTGTTTACAAGTTCAAACTCTGGAATGTGAGACATAATCTACACCTCGATTAGGCTGATATAAATCCCCCTTATTTCGTTTAATGATTTTCAATTTGACCATCATTATTTCTATATAGCATACTCTTTCTCGTTCTGAACTTCTAATGCAAGTGGGATGGGTGTGGCTTTGTGACAATGATCACAAGAGCAGCTGCTCACCGATTGGATAGCTCCAACGCAGTAACACCTCCGACACGTCAAAACATCAGCTATGCGGTTGTAGGCTATTACCGGTTAACGCTTGATCTGTTTAAATCTAGGCCTTACTTGGAAAAAACACAAAGCAAAGGGCTATTACATCTTCTCAATTCATGAAATGAAAGTACTTTTTCTTTTTTTAAACATTTTAACTATTAGTGGAAGGAAAACCATTTTGGATTACACTCAAGATTGACATGACTTAACTTCTCATGGACGAGGCATCACGTTACTATACATACAGTGGGGCAAAAAAGTATTTAGTCAGCCACCAATTGTGCAAGTTCTCCCACTTAAAAAGATGAGAGGCCTGTAATTTTCATCATAGGTACACTTCAACTATGACAGACAAAATGAGGGGAAAAAATCCAGAAAATCACATTGTAGGATTTTTAATGAATTTATTTGCAAATTATGGTGGAAAATAAGTATTTGGTCACCTACAAACAAGCAAGATTTCTGGCTCTCACAGACCTGTAACTTCTTCTTTAAGAGGCTCCTCTGTCCTCCACTAGTTACCTGTATTAATGGCACCTGTTTGAACTTGTTATCAGTATAAAAGACACCTGTCCACAACCTCAAACAGTCACACTCCAAACTCCACTATGGCCAAGACCAAAGAACTGTCAAAGGACACCAGAAACAAAATTGTAGACCTGCACCAGGCTGGGAAGACTGAATCTGCAATAGGTAAGCAGCTTGGTTTGAAGAAATCAACTGTGGGAGCAATTATTAGGAAATGGAAGACATACAAGACCACTGATAATCTCCCTCGATCTGGGGCTCCACGCAAGATCTCACCCCGTGGGGTCAAAATGATCACAAGAACGGTGAGCAAAAATCACAGAACCACACGGGGAGACCTAGTGAATGACCTGCAGAGAGCTGGGACCAAAGTAACAAAGCCTACCATCAGCAAGGGCATTGAAGATGAAACGTGGCTGGGTCTTTCAGCATGACAATGATCCCAAACACACCGCCCGGGCAACGAAGGAGTGGCTTCGTAAGAAGCATTTCAAGGTCCTGGAGTGGCCTAGCCAGTCTCCAGATCTCAACCCCATAGAAAATCTTTGGAAGGAGTTGAAAGTCCGTGTTGCCCAGCAACAGCCCCAAAACATCACTGCTCTAGAGGAGATCTGCATGGAGGAATGGGCCAAAATACCAGCAACAGTGTGTGAAAACCTTGTGAAGACTTACAGAAAACGTTTGACCTCTGTCATTGCCGACAAAGGGTATATAACAAAGTATTGAGATAAACTTTTGTTATTGACCAAATACTTATTTTCCACCATAATTTGCAAATAAATTCATTAAAAATCCTACAATGTGATTTGTCTGTCATAGTTGAAGTGTACCTATGATGAAAATTACAGGCCTCTCTCATCTTTTTAAGTGGGAGAACTTGCACAATTGGTGGCTGACTAAATACTTTTCTGCCCCACTGTAAACCTTGGGAGTATTCACCACAAAATATTATAGCCGGATCATGTAAATCGAAACAAATGTACGCCAGAGAGAAGACGGAAACAGAAAAGGAATGCTAACCACAGTGCTTTTTTATGTCCATTTTAATTATTCTCACTGGCTTGTTGCTATTCTACAGGGATAAGTGCATTTCAAGACTGGAAAGCAGAGGCCCTTGTGGTACAATGAGCAGCCCCAGGACATTCCTCTCCAGTACTCTATTTAACTCTGCATACTATGTCACTTCTCACTTTATTTGTGCATAAATGACAAACTACAATGCCAGCCATTGTAGTCACATATGCCTCTGAGTCATAGATTATTCTGAGGATGGTTAGCATGCAAAATAAATACAAATACCCTTGTAAGGGGCATGATAAAGTTTCATGGTTCAAATGACATGTTTTCCTTAGCATTGAAGGTGCAGAGAATCACCTTATAAACTGAAATAGGAAATGCATTGAATTGTTATTAATCACTGCATAAGGATTGGGATGAAAGTGTATGAATTACATTATATCTCAGTCAATACCACAAGGATTTGTATTTATTTAGCTGCAGCAAATAAATGCCTTGTGTACTAAATTGTTGGGTGTCTAAGGTATTGGTCACATACTGTTTATCACTTAATATAGCTCTTTCATCTTTTTCAGCCTCACACCTAATTGTCTGAAACCACACTATACTTGCGTTAAGAAAGGGTCAAATTGAGCATACTGTTGATTCCCCTAACTAACTCATTTTCCAACTAATTTCCTCCAACTAATACACCTTTCAAACCAAGACGTTTTTCCGCCAACTTTAGCATCCCACCAGCTTTTTGTCAACTTTACTTTAAATCTGAAAGGTATTGCAGACAACAAAGTCTGTATTCATGACTGTGGTAATGTCAACCCCTCAGTATAAACATCACCTTTCATCATACCATTTTTGGCATGCATTAAACCATGAACATTCTGTTGTTGTTGTCAGACATCAAACTTGTCCGTTTCATTATGAAAAAGTATAAACAAAATAGCAGTCTGCATGACTTCGCAGCAACCTGGTCCAAATAGCAAAATCACTTGCTACGTTTTTTGCACAAAAAAACCCAATAAAATTAGCAGAACCTATCTGACAACAGTTTGAGTTTAACTGTAGCCAACTTTTTATTCACCATAAGAGGAATAAATTACACAATGACTGCTTGTTTTGTCACATAATTTTAGTAACCAGAAAATGGCAGAGCGATTTAGTGCATCTTTAAATGTCTCTTGATCAGTTGTGGCAAGCAATGGCGATATAAAATATGACAAGATTGTGGTAAAAAAAAAAATCTGTAAGGGGACCAATTATGCCCAATAATTTTCAGGCAACACACCAAATATGCTATGTGAATTAGGTATAATTCACCTTCTTAGTGCCTTTGGCACACTTAAGCCACCTGTCAAGACCAAACAAAGCCAAAATAACCACCCCAGAAAGCCTTGTTGAATGACAGTGTGACTTCTGGTTGACTATCTTCCATTAAAACAGATATCATTTGCTCATCATTTCCTGTCCAACAAGCTTAACTGTGTCGGCATTGGCAATTCTTTGACTATCCGCTTCAGGAAAAATAAATGACTAGACCTATTGGCCCATAAAGTAATTGGAAGATTTCAATAAACAAGAACAGGTTGATTTGCTAATAACCCTTCTATGTGTTAGATTTTCTGAGAAAAGGACAGGGTATAATACCCATGTACAGTCATTGCTATTTTTTCTTTCCAAAACGAAGATTAAAGGCTTACTTTCTCTCCATGTGCTCATATTCCTTAAGCACCTTTGTGACAAAAGATTCTAAAGCTCTCTCTTTTACGTAGTCATTCACCAAGTCAAGTCTCTCTCTTTAAATACTGACTCAGCTAAACATCGTCTTGGTTGCTCATGTAAACAATGCAAAGACAAGGGCTTTCTTTGACACAGAGTGGGGCGTGGCAGTTTATGTACAGTTTGTTAATTAAGTATACACCTTCAGCAGAGGCGCGCCAACCCACTGAATCACAACAGACACATTTGAGCAAAACTTAATGTGAACAGAAATGTTGCAAACCTGATGTCAAAGAAAGGCATATCTTACTCGGTATATTGTGTTAGTGTAAAAAGGCCTGTAGGATAAAAATATTGTTTTAAAGATTGTAAAAACAGAATTAATTTATATTTGAAGAAAGTCAGTACTGAATATGGTTTATGAAGGCTTCCTTAATAAATTCCCCTCGAACCTTGAACTAAGAGCGACTGAAAAGTGCAGAACCTTTTTTCTTGCCACCTCTGCTCTGTAATCTTGAGTATTTTGTTCTATCAATAATGTGTTATTCAGCTCAAACTGTAGGCCAGAGTTCTTAAAGAACCACATTATAACTAGCCAGGTGGTTGAATAGACTATCTTAAAAATCATCTCCCTCCAGTGCTGTCATGTCATGACTGTTGTATTATGTACTGTTTTTCCTCTTCATGCCATACAATGGTTTGATTACCATGCGGTCAGTCAGATCACAGATAAGTTAGTATCGTTTTGGATGCTACAAGTCATAAATCGGACCTGTTTGGCAAAGAATCATTCCATATTCATTTTTTTAAGGCTTTGGTAAGGCCACTTCTTCTGGGATATCCTAACTTAGTTCACTAATAGTGTGCAAAGCTGTCATCAAGGCAAAGGGTGGCTATTGGAAGAATCTCAAATATAAAATAGATTTTGCTATTTGTTTAACACTTGTTTGGTTCCTACATGATTCCATATGTGTTATTTCATAGTTTTGATGTCTTCACTATTATTCTATAATGTATTAAATAGTATGTAATAAAGGAAAACCCTTGAATGAGTAGGTGTTCTAAAACTTTTGACCGGTAGTGTATGTCTCCATAATAATTTTGAATTGAAATGTCAAGTATATGTCAAAGATCCTTCCTCCAAAAGACATATTTGTACTGAAGAAAAATACACAATTTCATAGGGCATTTCAGTTCCAGTTTCACATGGAATGAACCCATAAGAGCAAAGTCATGCCATTGTCTGAACTACATCCGAACGTGAAAGATACGCATGGGAAGCAAACACAGGGGGCCTAGCCATTTCCCAAGTCAAAAAGATCACACAAGTCCAACATAATTATTTATTAATTTAAGTTGGCGTAGTCCCAATTACTTCCCTCCGGAGCAATTAATTACACCGACGTGCGTCTAAGAAAAAGGGCTTCCAGAGGAGATCCATTAGCGAATTAGACACTATTGTGCATGTGGTATATGGGAAACTGTCACCAAGTGACACACTGGACACACAAGATATGGGTTAGTGGAGTAGGGGATCAACATGATATGGGTTAGTGGAGTAGGGGGATCAACAGGATATGGGTTAGAGGAGTAGGGGGATCAACAGGATATGGGTTAGCAGAGTATGGGGATCATCAGGATATGGGTTAGCGGAGTAGAGGGATCATCAGGATATGGGTTAGTGGAGTAGGGGGATCAACAGGATATGGGTTAGTGGAGTATGGGGATCAACAGGCTATGGGTTAGTGGAGTAGGGGGATCAACAGGATATGGGTTAGTGGAGTAGGGGGATCAACAGGATATGGGTTAGTGGAGTAGGGGAATCAACAGGATATGGGTTAGTGGAGTAGTGGGGTCAACAGGATATGGGTTAGTGGAGTATGGTGATCAACGGGATATGGGTTAGTGGAGTATGGGGTTCAACAGGATATGGGTTAGTGGAGTATGGGAATCAACAGGATATGGGTTAGTGGAGTAGTGGGGTCAACAGGATATGGGTTAGTGGAGTATGGGGATCAACAGGATATGGGTTAGTGGAGTATGGGGATCAAACAGATATGGGTTAGTGTAGAGGGGGATCAACAGGATATGGGTTAGTGGAGTAGGGGGGTCAACAGGATATGGGTTAGTGGAGTAGGGGTGTCAACATGATATGGGTTAGTGGAGTATGGTGATCAACAGGATATAGGTTAGTGGAGTATGGGGATCAACATGATATGGGTTAGTGGAGTATGGGAATCAACAGGATATTGGTTAGTGGAGTATGGGAATCAACAGGATATGGGTTAGTGGAGTAGGGGGATCAACATGATATGGGTTAGTGGAGTATGGGGATCAACAGGATATGGGTTAGTGAAGTAGGGGGATCAACAGGATATGGGTTAGTGGAGTATGGGGATCAACAGGATGTGGGTTAGTGGAGTAGGGATCAACAGGAAATTAGTTAGTGGAGTAGGGGGATCAACAGGATATGGGTTAGTGGAGTATGGTGATCAACAGGATATGGGTTAGTGGAGTAGGGATCAACAGGAAATTAGTTAGTGGAGTAGGGGGATCAACATGATATGGGTTAGTGGAGTAAGGGGATCAACAGGACAAGGGTTTCCATACAGCAAAGGTACGGGCCCCTGAAAACAGGAAGGAAGGCACACATATAGACTACTCAAACAATAATCAATTTAGAAGTCATTTAATAGGTGCCTGTCAGTATGCTCTGCTACTTCAATGGGGCAATGTTATCCCAGCATTGAGAGACCTTTGAAAGTGGTAGAAAATATATTTCTGAATTAATATTTGTAATATCTGAACAAGGTATTAGTGTCAATGCCTAGCTCAAACACATTTTATTCCTTAGGTCTTGGTCTTGGTCTTGGTTTAATTATTTTGCAACCGCAATCCTCGTAGTGAATCGGATCCACCGTGTCAACCATTCTGCTTTCCCAGACATAAAGGAGTGCATGTTGGGAGATGTATCAAGCTGTGGTATGTCTTTTACCAATAATATCTTATTTCTTACTCGGAAAAATACTTACTGAATGTCAAGGTTAACCACACTTCACAGTGTTATGTTTGTCATGTAATTTTCTGCCCGACGATACCAGTCAACTTTACAGCCAAGCTGAATATTTCAGACCAATTAGATTACTCCCCTTACATAACTGGAAAACTCTAAACTGTGGTGCCCACGAGCATTTGGGCTGTTTAATGCATCTCTAATGTAGAGTACAGCCCCAGTTGGACACTGTCCAAGCTGTAGTCCCATTACTCCGTCTGGGGAACTGTCTCACCAAGCATGGCAGAAATCGTCTCAAAATACTTTCTTGTATAGTCATCCATCGCCCTTTTGCAGTACAAGCGAGACTAACAATGGGGGTCTGAGACTCGGACTATAAATTCTTTGAGGTTTACTACAATTCCCATTGGTACGTTTTTGTAAACAAGATTGTGTAAAGTTATGGGAAGCTCAAGTATACAAGTGCACACCACCCTGAGAACATACTACCCTCAAATCTATCGTGGTGCATTCCAGACACAGTCATTTTCTGTGAGACTATAAAAAAAAAATACCAGCAGATATTTATCAGATTTTAGAGTGGGTAATTTTCGCTTGAGTACTAGAGACATTCCCAAGGGAAGGACATAGGAAATGCTAAAGGTCAATTCTTCCCCTCTGGTATTTAAGGTTAACTTAAGGTCTCTAGTTGAGAGTTGTTAAGTATATTTATTTACCTATTCACCCATTTACTTTGTCATTAACATGATCAGTAGTGCTTGCCTCATTTACTGTGTGCAATTTGTGCTCATTACAAATAGTGTGGGCTATGGTGCTGCACAACAATAGTAGTAATTTAGCATGCAGCGAGAAAAAAATAGGAATTTAATCAGCAGCATATTGAATATTTCACAGTGATGGTAATTTATAATTTCAACCTAATTATACACTTGTATGGATCAAATGTAACATTATAGTATGCAGAAAATATAATTGATGATAGGCATTTTTCCCCCACTGTTAGTTTATCATGTTTACTATTACGCAAGACACACATGTAAAATCCAGGTTCTGAAATCACATGTGCCTACTCTCTCCATCCTCAGCTGTAGAAGCAGTGTATGACATGTAGTAAAGTGAACATTTCTGGGGTGACATAGCCGTTCTGGTACATTTCCATGGGACTAGGGACGGGCTAATTTGTCAGTATTAGTCACACAATTTAGGCATAGGATGTGAACTCTGGCCAATATATATAGAGAGCTGACTCTTTTAAAACTATAATCTGGGGCACGTACAGCAGGACTCAATGATTTGGAATGTTCAGATAGAAACATGCTATGTAGAACAAACTTGCTCCTCTGACATGTAGAATAATGAAAAATGTTGGCTCTTCGTGACATTTCTATCTGCAGTGTTCAACAATGTTTGGCTACGTGGCCCTGGTGGTGACTTTACTGTATGCCATAATGATGTGGTTATCCAGCTTTGAATTGACAATGGCCATGTGTGAATGACAGATGTGTCATCACTGTGGGAGGGTTGGGTTTAAATACCATCTCCCTTCATGCAACGTAAACACATAGAAGGTAAACATTTAAGACCAGATACTGTGTTATAATGAATCTGAGCCCTAGACCTATCTGCAGTTTAGCTAGCAGTATCACATGAATATGCAGAAACCACATGAATATGCACAAGCACAGCAAAAGTGAAGCACGTCTGAAGCATTAGTTGAAAGCTTTGATTAGTAATGCATGGCTTTGATTAGTAATCCATTAGAGTAGCAGCAACATGAATCACAACCAAATTCAAAATTATATGCAATAAGGCCTTCTGCATTGAATATAGTCAGCAATACTTCCATAAACTTTTCATCATTTGTAATTTCATATTTCGATTCAATATGGAGATGATATAGGAGTTAAACAGCCGAAAAAAACGCTGATTCGGGTTTAGCTCTGCCAAAACGAGGTGAGGGTGTGCTTTAGGACCATGTGGACGCCTCTTGAGGGGTCTGGTAGGCTGTTTGGAGTGTTTTTTCAACTGAATAAAAAATGTACAGTACCAGTCAAAAGTTTGGACACACCTACTCATTCAAGGGTTTTTCTTTATTTTTATTATTTTCTACTTGTAGAATAATAGTGAAGACATCAAAACTATGAAATAACACCTATGGAATCATGTAATAACCATAAAAGTGTTAAACAAATCAAAATATATTTGAGATTCTTCAAAGTAGCCACCCTTTGCCTTGATGACAGCTTTGCACACTCTTGGCATTCTCTCAACCAGCTTCGTGAGGAATGTTTTTCCAACAGTCTTGAAGAAGTTCCCACTTATACGGTGGGCAATTAAGGTCACAGTTATGAAAACTTAGGACACTAAAGAGGCCTTTCTACTGACTGAAAAACACCAAAAGAAAGATGCCCAGGGTCCCTGCTCATCTGCGTGAACGTGCCTTAGGCATGCTGCAAGGAGGCATGAGGACTGCAGATGTGGCCAGGGCAATAAATTGCAATTTCCATACTATGAGACACCTAAGACAGCACTACAGGGAGACAGGACGGACAGCTGATCATCCTCGTAGTTGCAGACCACGTGTAACAACACCTGCACAGGATCGGTACATCCGAAGGTACAGCATGGCAACAACAACTGCCCGAGTCACACCAGGAACGCGCAATCCCTCCATCAGTGCTCAGACTGTCCACAATACGCTGAGAGAGGCTGGACTGAGGTGCTTGTAGGCCTGTTGTAAGGCAGGTCCTCACCAGACATCACCGGCAACAACGTTGCCTATGGGCACAAACCCACCGTCGCTGGACCAGACAGGACTGGCAAAAGTGCTCTTCACTGACGAGTCGCAGTTTTGTCTCACCAGGGGTGATGGTCGGATGAGAGTTTATCGTCGAAGGAATGAGCGTTACACCGAGGCCTGTACGGGATCGATTTGGAGTTGGAAGGTCCGTCATGGTCTGGGGCGGTGTGTCATAGCATCATCGGACTGAGCTTGTTGAAATTGCAGGCAATCTCAACGCTATGCATTACAGGGAAGACATCCTCCTCCCTCATGTGGTACCCTTCTTGCAGGCTCATCCTGACATGATCCTCCAGCATGACAATGCCACCAGCCATACTGCTTGTTCTGTGTGTGATTTCCTGCAAAACAGGAATGTCAGTGTTCTGCCATAGCCAGAGAAGAGCTCAGATCTCAATCCCGTTGAGCACGTCTGGGACCTATTGGATCGGAGGGTGAGGGCTAGGGCCATTCCCCCCAGAAATGTCTGGGAACTTGCAGGTGCCTTGGTGGAAGAGTGGGGTGACATCTCACAGCAACAGCTGGCAAATCTGGTGCAGTCCATGAGGAGGAGATGCACTGCAGTACTTAATTCAGCTGGTGGCCACACCAGATACTGACTGTTACTTTTGATTTTGACCCCCCCTTTGTTCAGGGACACATTATTCCATTTCTGTTACTCACATGTCTGTGGAACTTGTTCAGTTTGTCTCAGTTGTTGAATCTTGTTATGTTCTTACAAATATTTACACATGTTAAGTTTGCTGAAAATAAACGCAGTTGACAGTGAAAGGACTTTTTTTTTTGTTGCTGAGTTTATCATTATGTCCCCCCACTTCTAAAACCAAAGTTGCGCCCCTGGTCATCTAAAGTATTCATCATAAAGTGTTCCATTTGATTAAAATCTATATGTCCCCATCCCCAAAGTGCACTGAAGTGGACTGACTGTCAGAAATATCGGACAAAGAGGTAATCTCCGCCTGATTGAAGATTTGTGTCAGTATGGAATATGTTGTGATACATCTCTGTCAAGGTAAAGAAGATCAATGATAACATGGCCTTCCCCCTGTCTTTCACTCTTGTGTTGTTTTATTCCTCCCACTCTATTTCTCGCTCCCCTTTTCTCTCTTTTTTCAGAGAATCTCATATTCTCTCTCTCCCTCTCTCATTCCCCTATCATATAGTCTTATTCCTCCCTCTCTCATCCTCTTATCTTCCCTCTTCCTCTTTCCCTAACCCCTCCTTCATCACCCCTCTCTCCCCCTCCTCTTTTAGTCCCTCACCTCACCCTCTCCCCATCGCTCTGCCTCTCTCACCCCCACCCCTTTATCCCTCCCGACCCTCTCTCCTACCTCTTTCACCTTGATGTTTGTAGGGTCATCTCCCAACACCCTCTGTGTCTGTCCTGTTTGATCTCTGTCTGGGATAGATGCACTCTCTCCTCTACCACGCTGTACTGAGGCTCTGTTCCAAGTGGCAGTCTATTCCCTATAAAGTGCACTACTTTTGACCACAGGCCTATGGGCCCTGGTCAAAAGAACTGTACTCTAAAGGGAAAAGACTGCCATTTGGTACACAGCCAGAGGATCAATCCACTGAACTGTGTAGATTAAACATAGTGGGACATCAGCCAGGAAACTTCAACTGTCAAAAATATAGAGAACAAAACAAACTCCCGGTTGCATTTGATCTTAAAAAAAAAAAAAATCAGGCCCGAAACCTTTACATGGCTGTATTCGGAATCAAAGACTCTGTTTCAAGGCTTTTAGCCCCTCCAGAGCTTTAGACTTTGCTGTCTGTTCTTTGAAAGCTAACTTATGTGTCATGAGTAGGAATAGATTGCAGAGAAGGGAGGGGGGATTTTTGTTTACTTTGAAGAGATTGAAGATGGTTTAGACCTACTTCACATCTAATTTCTGCCAATTATTTCCACCATCTTGGAAAATGTTCTCATGCCCAGTACGACAAATGCAGAAAGGTGTAACTTCATTTGTGTAAAGAGCTGGGGATTCCACCCAACATCACAGACACTGACCTTAAAAACTAAGGTGAAATTAGGCCAGAGACCACAAAAAAAGACAGGCTTACACAGGTCAAGTGAATTTGATCAGGTTTTCGACAGGTTGCAGGGTGAATTCAATTGAGTCATCTCTCCTGCAGTATACAGATGTACGATCTTTATCGGATCACTCTTTTGTTGATAAAAATGTTCTTGTAAATACAAACTTGTGTGTATTTGAGGTTTAAAAAGGCTACTAAAGCTTGTAATTTCCACTTTATAATGTACGACTTGATTTTCACAAATGAAAAATGTATTAACCCCTACAACAAATGTCCATTAACCATAATCCACATAATTATTCACATTGCCTGTTGCTGCAGGATTGTTTTCCTGATTTAGCAAACTGACTCAAATTAAGATGCTACATCTGTAGAACATGACCACCCCTCTGAATCACAAGGGGCTTGCACACTGGACTCTGGACTGATATAGTAAATCAGTCCAGAGTTTTAAGGTAATTTTTCTGTTTGCTTAAGTAAATGGAGATGGAAGGGAGTTCCATGTTATCATGACTCTGCGTTGCCATGAATTAGTTTTGGACTTGGGGACTGTGAAGAGACCCCTGGTGGCATGTCTTGTGGGGTATGTATGGGTGTCTGAGCTGAATGTTCTTTGATTATGCAGAGAATCTGGAATTTTCATTACAGTGATGCTTCTCATTAAACTATATATTGTATTGTCATTTTGTGGCTCCTTTCTCTGCATTGCGGAAAGAACAATATGCAGTTTTTTAAGACTGTACAACCTCATTTTAGTTCTGTCACTCTTTTGGGCTTGTGTAAGTGCTGTTGTATTAATGTGTTCATTCGGACTAGGAGATCAAGTCTCCTTATTGTCACTTAGAAATGGGTTCAAATACTATTTGAAATCGATTTAAATATACAGAACAAAAATATAAACGCAACAATTTCAAAGATTTTACTGAGTTACAGTTCATATAAGGAAATCAGTCAATTGAAAGGAATTCATTAGGCCCTAATCTATGGATTTCACATGACTGGGAATACAGATATGCATCTGTTGGTCAAAGATACCTTAAAAAAAATGGGCCTCACATTGGGCCTCAGGATCTCTTCATTCATGGTATTTCTGTGCATTCAAATTGCTATCGATAAAATGCAATTGTGTTCGTTTACCGTAGCTTATGCCTGCCCATACCATAACCCCATCGCCACCATGGGGCACTCTGTTCACAACGTTGACATCAGCAAACCCCTCATCCATACGACGCCATACAAGTGGTCTGCGCATGTGAGGCCGCTTGGACGTTCTGCCAATTTCTCCCTCAAAACTTAAGATATCTGTGGCATTGTGTTGTGTGAAAAAACTGCACATTTTAGAGTGGCCCTGTATTATCCCCAGCACAAGGGGCACCTGTGTAATAATCATGCTGTTTAATCAGCTTCTTGATATGCCACACCTGTCAGGTGGATGTCAGGTGTCAGGTGGATGGATTGTCAAAGGAGAAATGCTCACTAACAAGGATGTAAACAAATGTGTGCACAACATTTGAGAGAAATAAGCTTTTTGTGCGTATGGAACATTTCTGGGATATTTTATTTCAGCTAATGAAACATGGGACTAACACTTTACATGTTGCATTTACATTTTTATTCAGTGTACTTGTGCTGGGCTTGCTTGAGCTTGCCTTGCACAATGGAACCAATAGAATTGTTGGAAAAGTGCAAACGCCCACCAATCTGGCACTGTAGGCAGGCTATACCAAACGCTAAATGTATTTGAAAGATTTCCAGGTAGGTCATTATGGGGCGCCCATCATCCTCTGTTTCAAGCTGTCTGTCTGCACTACCTCATAAAACCATCTTCCTGCCTGGGAACGTTTTGACAGCGCTTCACGGGATATGATCCCCTTGGGAAGATGCACAAACTACACTCCCCCCCACTGTCTTTCCCAACAAGATCCCTCCCTCTGATCTCGATTACAGGATGTGTTTGAGGATTTTCTTCCAACCGATGGCTCTGATATCATTTCACCTTAGTTGTATGTACAGTACGGACATTTTACACATATTCAGATCTGTTTGGTGATGTAGTGTAAATCGTGGATTGTACATTTTTCTGTGTTTGCAATCATTACATCACTACAGTTGTTCCCAATCAGATCAGATGGGAGCTGGTTTGTTTTAGGCCTAGGAGGCAATATAACTGTCTTTAAATTTTAAATCCTCTTAGCACTACTGGCTGAGTGGTTTTGGTGTGATCGTGTAACTAACTCCATCGGATTAGTATATGTCTTCCTCTTTCACAGACCTCCAGTTGTTACTGTCTGATGATGTGACGCCGCGAAACAGACAAAGGTCTGATTGTCCATCCCGCTGCCCCTGGCGTGGCTTAGGGTGCCAAAAATAGGAATTCACTCATCAAATTTGAGGCTAGATTGCAACAAAATCCCCTTCTATCGCTAGACATTTCTGACAGATGTAGTACATAAAAAAAGCTACCCTGGCGTCCAATCCTCACCAGAACTGGGTTCAAATGCTATTTGAAATCTTTCAAATACTTTGAATGTTTGCTCTAGTCTGCTTAGAGTGCCAGATGGGCAGGGTTTACTGTTTTGGGACTATTCTATTGGTCCATTAAGCCAGGCAAGTTCAATAAAGCACAGATAAAGTATTTGAAATGATTTCAAGTAGTATTTCAACCCAGGTCTGATCCTCACTCAACCATTAAGACTCTCTATGTGTAACAGGACCTTTGCTATTTCTTCTCGAGTGCTTTGGTTCAAGAGGTAAGGAACCTCTAATGTCCTTACAGATTAGGCCTTGATACTGGCAATGGTTCTTTGGCACGGTCTAAAGCCTCCTCATTCAAATGGGACGCTTCAAAAAGAAAGAAAAAAATAGATCGTTTCCACTTGAAGGGGATTTGGAGTGTCCACCTCAGAAGCAGCGTAATGTCTGCAGGTTCAAATACCTACCAACGACCCCTCTACGACCTCTGTGGTGTGGGAGCCCAGTAGGGTCAGATCTCAAAAGAACACTGAGACTTTGAATTGTAGACTCATGTTACTTGGCTTCTGTTTTTCCAAGAAGAACCATATTCCAAATGAGTTTTACATATGCACCGTGATACTCGAGCCTGATAGATAACTAAGCCGATGTGTGCAAATCAAGTCGGTTATAACTACTTTAAATCTTCTCCTATTTAGTGGCCATAAGTCATTGCCTACTGTTGAGGGAAGCAATTAAGCATGGAAAAAACATTTGACCTCTTTAACCCTTCTTTAACCTTGTAACCACCTTCTCTTAGCGGCCATTTTGAACTGTCCCAATGTTTATTACTGCTAATATACACACTTCCTCTCTGGTTGAGTGGGTTTTCGTGAACAGAACACCTTTGACCCAACCATGGTAAATATGTTGTTCAACATTTAGAAACCGTTCAAGAAACACACCACACACCAGCCGACACCACCACAGTGCTTATGTCTCAGGCTGGTCTCTGATTACGCTAACAGCCGCCCATCAACCACCCTCCCAGCCCCCACATACACTCCCCATGGGGATAGCCACCTGTCCCAATTGACTCCAGGGATCCCAGGATCCCCACGGCCTAACAGAAAGCTCTTTGTGCTGAAGATAAAATCCTCTTAGCAGCCTGTTACCGATAGGACTCAGAGGGCCTCTTCTGTTCAAAGAGGAAGTACAACACCGTTTGTTCAATCTGCTGTCGTGGGTTTCTATGGTTTGGTTTTTACTTAACAAATACATGCTTTTCGGGAGCAATGCATTAGGGAATTGAAGTTGCTCTTAGTTGAATGAATTTCTACATTTATAAATAACGGTGAACTGAGGCTAAAGAGCCAGGAGTCATTTGAATCACTTGCAGTTAAAGCCATTGAACCTCCCCTATGCCTGATTGCTTTACCAGACACATAAAGTAGCTGCACTTCAACCTACATCCCTACACTGCCTTGACTCTTTGTCATTGGTCCTTACCACAACGCCGGATTGGACAATTACAACTTCAACATTTTATACAACACATTGTAAATGTGTTTGATTTCTTATTACCTGAGGACACTGACCAAGCTCTATGCCAATTTACAATGACGTCATCTGAAATGCACGCCAGATAGACAATGTTTGCTTCCCGAATGACACCCTATTCCCTACAAAGTGCACTATATAGGGAATGGAGTGCCATTCGGGACAGCCATTGCTATTAATTACATGCTGACCTAGCTGGCTGTGCATTGCAGCGACCAACAGGTGAGGTAATTGCAGTCAGGCAATCAGCAGTGACTGTTAATGATTATCTCTAGGCGGGCTAATCATTATGCATCCCACTGGTGGGCCACTCACTGACAGGGAGCTTGTCTGTTCATTGAGATTGATGCCTAACCCTTGCCACAGTCCTCATGTACTATTGTCATTGGATAGAGAGACATATTGTGCAGCTGCGAAGACTGATGAAGACAAATTAGTTGTCAGATAGGACGATGGTCATTGATGTGTGAATGCGTACATTCTTGTGTAGGTCTATCGTTTGAGAATTTCTCTCCTGTCCTCAGAGTCAAAGTCTGTTAAGTATACACTGGCGTTGAAATCAATGGCACGTTGTCCCAATTTAACCTTGTAGAAGTTTATTTAATGTTGGCGAAAAACACTTGAAAGTAGCTCTCTCATAGCTTTCACTGCATTTCCTCGTTTAAATGATCTCTTTGAAACATCTCTTGTTAGTGTCTTCAGAGACTATCCCAAAAGAATAGCCAGAATGGGATGTCAGAAATCACGCTAAGATATTCCCTTAGTGTTACTCTGAAAAAGGAAAGCCTTCTATTGCCTGACGAAAGAATGCTGCTCATTCTCTGTGGATATGGAGGTTTTTCAAATGATACCGGAAGTCTTCCTGTCTGTAGCAGAGTAAATGTTTGTAATTCTGGCATAAGCACAGATTAGTAGCTGACAGTAGCCATTTGCTGGTGATGACTGAAGGAAAAAATGCATGGGAAATCCCTGAATCTTGGCTAGCGTAGTCACGTGGCAGGAATTCCTCTAAAGCCCACCAGTGAAAACAGTAGGAGGATAGATTCCCATAACTAACTGGTTGGATGAGGGACCCTGTTTGTGGTCAGAAAAGGTCTATTGTCGGTAGCATTCTGGCTAAAATGTTAGCATTTACTGTGTTAGCCTTCACTTATTCAAATTTAAGCATTTAGCATTTTAGTGGAATACACAGTTATATTTTCAACCTCAATATCTTTCTCATGGATATTTGCAACTAAGAACTAATGTCTAATGTGCAGGGCAGATACAGTGCCTTCAGAAAGTATCCAGACCCCCATTTTTTACATGACAGCCTTATTCTAAAATGTATGAAATATATCTATATATATGTTTTATCAATCTACATATAATACCCCAAGCTTTTCAAAGCAAAAAAAGTTTTTTTGAATTTCTTGCTAATTTCTTGAAAATAAAAAACTGAAATATCACATTTACATAAGTATTCAGACCCTTTACTCAGTACTTTGTTGAAGCACCTTTGTCAGCAATTACAGCATCGAGTCTTCTTGGGTATGACGCTACAAGCTTGGCACACCTGTATTTGGGGAGTGTCTCCCATTCTTCTCTGCAGATCCTCTCAAGCTCTGTCAGGTTGGATGGGGAGTGTTGCGGCACAGCTATTTTCAGGTCTCTCCAGAGATGTTCGATTGGGTTCAAGTCCGAGCTCTAGCTGCGCCACTCAAGGACATTCAGAGACTTGTCATGAAGCCACTCCTGCATTGTCTTGGCTTTGAACTTAGGGTCGTTGTCCTGTTGGAAGGTGAACCTTCACCCCAGTCTGTGGTCCTGAGCGCTCTGGAGCAGGTTTTCATCAAGGATCTCTCTATACTTTGCTCTGTTCATCTTTGCCTCATACCTGACTACTCTCCCAGTCCCTGCCACTGAAAAACATCCCCACAGCATGATGCTGCCACCACCATGCTTCACCGTAGGGATGGTGCCAGGTTTACTCCAGATGTGACGCTTGGCATTCAAGCCAACAAGTTCAATCTTGGTTTCATCAGACCAGAGAATCTTGTTTCTCATGGTCTGAGAGTCTTTAGGTGCCTTTTGCCAAACTCTAAGCGGGCTGTCGTGCCTTTTACTGAGTAGTGGCTTTCGTCTGTACACTCTACCATAAAGGCCTGATTAGTGGAGTGCTGCAGAGATGGTTGTCCTTCTGGAAGGTTCTCCCATCTCCACAGAGGAAATCTAGAGCTCTGTCAGAGTGACCATCGGGTTCTTGGTCAACTACATGACCAAGGTCCTTCTCCCCCGACTGCTCAGTTTGGCCAGCCGGCCAGAGCTAGGAAGAATCTTGGTGGGTCCAAACTTCTTCCATTTAAGAATAATGAAGGCCATTTTGTTCTTGGGGACCTTCATTGCTGCAGAAATGTTTTAGTACCATTCCCCAGATCTGTGCCTCGACACAATGCTGTCTCGAAGCTCTATGGACAATTCCTTTGACCTCATGGCTTGGTTTTTACTCTTTTATTTTATTTTTTATTTCACCTTTATTTAACCAGGTAGGCTAGTTGAGAACAAGTTCTCATTTGCAACTGCGACCTGGCCAAGATAAAGCATAGCAGTGTGAACAGACAACACAGAGTTACACATGGAGTAAACAATAAACAAGTCAATAACATGGTAGAAAAAAAAGAGAATCTATATACAATGTGTGCAAAAGGCATGAGGTAGGCAATAAATCGAATAATTACAATTTAGCAGATTAACACTGGAGTGATAAATCATCAGATGATCATGTGCAAGAAGAGATACTGGTGTGCAAAAGAGCAGAAAAGTAAATAAATAAAAGCAGTATGGGGGGTGAGGTAGGTAAATTGGGTGGGTAGTTTACAGATGGACTATGTACAGCTGCAGCGATCGGTTAGCTGCTCGGATAGCAGATTTTTAAAGTTGTTGAGGGAGATAAAAGTCTCCAACTTCAGAGATTTTTGCAATTCGTTCCAGTCGCAGGCAGCAGAGAACTGGAAGGAAAGGCGTCCAAATGAGGTTTTAGCTTTAGGGATGATCAGTGAGATACACCTGCTGGAGCGCGTGCTGCGGGTGGGTGTAGCCATCGTGACCAGTGAACTGAGATAAGGCGGCACTTTACCTAGCATAGCCTTGTAGATGACCTGGAGCCAGTGGGTCTGACGACGAACATGTAGCGAGGGCCAGCCGACTAGGGCATACAGGTCGCAGTGGTGGGTCGTATAAGGTGCTTTAGTAACAAAACGAATGGCACTGTGATAAACTGCATCCAGTTTGCTGAGTAGAGTGTTGGAAGCTATTTTGTAGATGACATCGCCGAAGTCGAGGATCGGTAGGATAGTCAGTTTTACTAGGGTAAGTTTGGCGGCGTGAGTGAAGGAGGCTTTGTTGCGGAATAGAAAGCCGATTCTTGATTTGATTTTGGATTGGAGATGTTTGATATGAGTCTGGAAGGAGAGTTTGCAGTCTAGCCAGACACCTAGGTACTTATAGATGTCCACATATTCTAGGTCGGAACCGTCCAGGGTGGTGATGCTAGTCGGGCGTGCGGGTGCAGGCAGCGAACGGTTGAAAAGCATGCATTTGGTTTTACTAGCGTTTAAGAGCAGTTGGAGGCCACGGAAGGAGTGTTGTATGGCATTGAAGCTCGTTTGGAGGTTAGATAGCACAGTGTCCAAGGAAGGGCCGGAAGTATATAGAATGGTGTCGTCTGCGTAGAGGTGGATCAGGGAATCGCCCGCAGCAAGAGCAACATCATTGATGTATACAGAGAAAAGAGTCGGCCCGAGAATTGAACCCTGTGGTACCCCCATAGAGACTGCCAGAGGACCGGACAACATGCCCTCCGATTTGACACACTGAACTCTGTCTGCAAAGTAGTTGGTGAACCAGGCAAGGCAGTCATTAGAAAAACCGAGGCTACTGAGTCTGCCGATAAGAATATGGTGATTGACAGAGTCGAAAGCCTTGGCCAGGTCGATGAAGACGGCTGCACAGTAATGTCTTTTATCGATGGCGGTTATGATATCGTTTAGTACCTTGAGCGTGGCTGAGGTGCACCCGTGACCGGCTCGGAAACCGGATTGCACAGCGGAGAAGGTACGGTGGGATTCGAGATGGTCAGTGATCTGTTTGTTGACTTGGCTTTCGAAGACCTTAGATAGGCAGGGCAGGATGGATATAGGTCTGTAACAGTTTGGGTCCAGGGTGTCTCCCCCTTTGAAGAGGGGGATGACCGCGGCAGCTTTCCAAGCCTTGGGGATCTCAGATGATACGAAGGAGAGGTTGAACAGGCTGGTAATAGGGGGTGCGACAATGGCGGCGGACAGTTTCAGAAATAGGGGGTCCAGATTGTCAAGCCCAGCTGATTTGTATGGGTCCAGGTTTTCCAGCTCTTTCAGAACATCTGCTATCTGGATTTGGGTAAAGGAGAAGCTGGGGAGGCTTGGGCGAGTAGCAGCGGGGGGGGCGGGGCTGTTGGCCAAGGTTGGAGTCGCCAGGAGGAAGGCATGGCCAGCCATTGAGAAATGCTTGTTGAAGTCTTCGATTATCACGGATTTATCGGTGGTGACCGTGTTACCTAGCCTCAGTGCAGTGGGCAGCTGGGAGGAGGTGCTCTTGTTCTCCATGGACTTTACAGTATCCCAGAACTTTTTGGAGTTAGAGCTACAGGATGCGAATTTCTGCTTGAAAAAGCTGGCCTTTGCTTTCCTGACTGACTGCGTGTATTGGTTCCTGACTTCCCTGAACAGTTGCATATCGCGGGGGCTCTTCGATGCTATTGCAGTTCGCCACAGGATGTTTTTGTGCTGGTCGAGGGCAGTCAGGTCTGGAGTGAACCAAGGGCTATATCTGTTCTTGGTTCTGCATTTTTTGAACGGAGCATGCTTGTCTAATATGGTGAGGAAGTAACATTTAAAGAATGACCAGGCATCCTCAACTGACGGGATGAGGTCAATATCCTTCCAGGGTACCCGGGCCAGGTCGATTAGAAAGGCCTGCTCGCAGAAGTGTTTTAGGGAGCGTTTGACAGTGATGAGGGGTGGTCGTTTGACCGCGGACCCGTGGCGGATACAGGCAATGAGGCAGTGATCGCTGAGATCTTGATTGAAGACAGCAGAGGTGTATTTGGAGGGCAGGTTGGTCAGGATAATGTCTATTAGGGTGCCCATGTTTACGGATTTAGGGTTGTACCTGGTGGGTTCCTTGATGATTTGTGTGAGATTGAGGGCATCAAGCTTGGATTGTAGGACTGCCGGGGTGTTAAGCATATCCCAGTTTAGGTCACCTAACAGAACAAACTCTGAAGCTAGATGGGGAGCGATCAATTCACAGATGGTGTCCAGGGCACAGCTGGGAGCTGAGGGGGGTCGGTAGCAGGCGGCAACAGTGAGAGACTTATTTCTGGAGAGATTAATTTTTACAATTAGAAGTTCGAACTGTTTGGGCATAGACCTGGAAAGTATGACAGAACTTTGCAGGCTATCTCTGCAGTAGATTGCAACTCCTCCCCCTTTGGCAGTTCTATCTTGACGGAAAGTGTTATAGTTGGGTATGGAAATCTCAGAATTTTTGGTGGCCTTCCTAAGCCAGGATTCGGACACGGCAAGGACATCAGGATTGGCAGAGTGTGCTAAAGCGGTGAGTAAGGCAAACTTAGGGAGGAGGCTTCTGATGTTGACATGCATGAGGCCAAGGCTTTTTCGATCTCTGGCACTCTGGCATGCACTGTCAACTGTGGGACCTTATATATATATATATATATAGGTGTGTACCTTTCCAAATCATGTCCAATCAATTGAATTTACCAAAGGCAGACTCCAATCAAGTTGGAGAAACATCTCAAGGATGATCAATGCAAACAGGATGCACTTGAGCTCAGTTTCGAGTCTCATAGCAAAGGGTCTGAATACTTATGTAAATAAGATATTTCTGTTTTTCTTTTTAACACATTTGCAAAACTCTCTAAAAACCCGTTTTCGCTTCGTCATTATGGGTTATTGTGTGTAGATTGCTGACATTTTTTACATTTATTTTTTTATTTTAGAATAAGGCTGTAACTTAACAAAATGTGTAAACAGTCAAGGAGTCTGAATACTTTCCGAAGGCAATACCAACCTATACCAACCAGTAATTAGCCTATTAGCAAAACTGGGACATTCAGGTAGATGGTTGGTGATTGATAACCGTCAAACTTCAAGTTTGGACGTCACACACGTTCAAAAGAGCTGACTGAAAGGGACATGTTTCCTCTTGTATCAGGTTGTTTCACCTAAATGGATTGAAATGGTATTGGAATGACATCTATTAAAATGCAAACAGACCTGTTGGACCCCATCCTTGAAACATCCTGCAGAGCACCAGACTTCTCCTCTGGCACACGGCGGCGAGCTGCAGATCCCCTCCTGGGGGTAGCCTTCACACGCCTGAATTCCTCCAGGAGGCATTCCCAGATGGCCCTGGTCACCCAACCTTGCAGTGCCCTACACTGTAACTGTAGGCAATCGTTTTGAAACAATCTCCAGTTACAAGATATCTGTAGGAATATGGAAGACAATGTAATTATTAGACTTTTACATCACCAGGTAATTGTGGATTACAAAAGTATAATATCCCTTATAACAAATCATGATAACATTGGATTGATAGATGCATGTGCACACACATGTGCATGTGTAGCATGTGACAATAACAGGATCATATCAAGGATAGCATCACAAATGAATACATAAATACCACTTGAAGCTTGATGATGAGTTGATAATATGTGTCAGCTGTGCAGTGATAAGGCAACAAAAAAAATGTGCGCCCCTTTGAGTCCCCAGGAACAGGACTGAGAACCACTGCTCTTCATTGGGACCTCGTCATCTGTAGACATTCCTTCACAGCTCTCTTTATCTGAGGACAGAAAACCTTACAAGAAACAGACCTCAATATACTCAAATTACACCGCACTGAATATTATGTTACTATTATCTCCGTCCTCACTTCTAGGGACTGGAACTACACAAGTACCTGACCTATCCAGAATAGCCTTGTCACACCCTGATCTGTTTCACCTGTCCTTGTGCTTGTCTCCACCCCTCTCCAGGTGTCACCCATCTTCCCCACTTATCCCCTGGGTATTTATACCTGTGTTTTCTGTCTGTCTGTGCCAGTTTGTCTTGTTTGCGAAGTCAACCAGCGGTTTTCTCTCAGCTCCTGTTTTTCCCAGTCTCTCTTTTTTCTCATCCTCCTGGTTTTGACCCTTGCCTGTCCTGACTCTGAGCCCGCCTACCTGACCACTCTTCCCCTGACCTCGAGCCTGCCTGCCGCCCTGCACCGTTTTGAACTCTGCCCTGGCTATGAACGCTTGCCTGTCCCCGACCTGCCTTTTGTCTATCCCTTGGATTATAATAAATACCAAAGCTCAAACCATCCGCATCTGGGTCTCTCCTTGTGTTGTGATAAGCCTACTCTCTCACTTTGACAGTTGGGGCTGCTCTCCTTTCACTCTCCTCCATGGTTGTTATCTAGCCACCTACAAATGCATTTGGAGTTTGTTTTTTACAGTGATGAATACATCAAGATAGCTAGCTAAAATTAAGTTAGGTAGCTGGTGATATTTAATTCACTTAGCTAGCTATCGATACATTATGTAAAGTTGGCTAGATAGCTAGCTACCCAACTAGCTTGCTCATTTAGCAGCTCATTTGAGTTAGACTGCACTGTAGCTCGCTAGCTAATAATACCTCTTTTTTTTTTTTACATTTTCCAAATGTATTTACTTACTTGAATAGGTTCTCCCAGCCATGAGGACAATTGGAAACAGGGCAGCAAAGTTTGTTTGTCACCAGAGTGTTTTAGAGGATATTACTATTAAACTGTTTACCAATTTAATAACCAGACCTTCATACAAACTTGCTATGCTGAATTCTTGATAGACAATCGAACATTCTGCCATATGCTGCCAGCAAGCCCACAAGCAAGTCACAATGGGCGGCCTAAGCGGCACGCGGCAATTTACCGCTTGCTAGTGAACATGCCCCATCATGCGTCTCTGCGCGGACGCACTTCCTTTCACAGAAAACAACACATGGGAGGATAATCCGTTCATTGAATCACATCACCATTAATCATGGACCACATTGGTGATTATTTTGTACATACAGATTTTGACCCAGGCAAGTGTGGCATGCTGTTATGTTCTGTGAAGTGCACCAAAAAAAAGTTAATCTTTATACAGCCTTTCTGTGGAGTGGGTCTGGGCACTTGGTTTTCAACGCTCTCAAATTTCAAAACAAAAACCTTGGAGTAGACATATGTAGACAAATGTGGGTAGAGCTAAGATCATGAGAAAGCATATCGTATCGATTCTGTGTGTTAGCATAGCCGTGCGGGGATGTCTGTCAACAGTTCACTGTCTATGCATGTCAACACACAATGTGCTGACTACAGATTTCACAACAGGGACGCTTGGGTAATAATGGTGTTTAAGTGAGAGCTCAGAAACCCATGTAGACCTGTCAGATCTTTTACGCAATCTAATCTGGCTATAAAATAGATATATGTAATATATTGTATGGTTGTGAATTATCATCTATCATTCTTTCTTTGATAATTGCCTGTAGGACAGCAGTTTAACATGAGGTATGAGCACATGTCAAAGCTGTTGTTCCAATGAACAGGTTCATACATGTTTGATGGAAAAATTAAGAACATTTCAGTGAAGACGCTCCCTCAGCAGTGTCAGATGCTTTATGCAGCCAAGAAAGACCTATCGAAAACGATTACCACAGTTGGGGCATTGCAAACCAGTGTCTTGTTCAGTAGGTACTAAAAGAAAAGTTTTGATATACTCCCTGAGCTATCTTTCATTTTCTGGTTCAAAATCAAACTATAGGGTCAAACCGAGCCAAGCCAGGACAAGCTGTACTAGAACCAGCACAATACAGTCCAGGTGTGCCCTATAGTGGCATAAGTGCAATATTTTGAAAGTACTGAACTGACCACACGTCAAAATCTGAAGACCTTTGCCACAACGAGTAATGATCTGTACTTTAGACAGACGTCTGTCTGAGTTTTGTCTATGTTATGTGCTTTAATGTGCCATTAATTATATCCATGTTTTTGACGCACCAAACTGGACATTTTCGGCGGGCCAATTGCGAGGTTTGTGGCGTGTCTCACATGCTTGTTCAAACCCTTTAGCCTCCAGCACCATGGCATGATCTAAAACAGACTAAGGGATCCACGGTGTGAACATATTTCTGCTGTAATTATCGCCTGGAGACATGCAACGACACCGGGCGACATTCCTCTCTCCACGGTGCAAAGGTGAAAGACAGCATTTGTGTCACAAAATGGCCACCATGAAATCCACTTCCAAGAAGAGATCAACAGAGTATGCTGTTCTTAATCAGCAGCAGTATGTAACCTATACCTGCAATGTTTACTTCTGTATTTGGCTAAGTACATAATAGATTGGTGCAGTGGCTAGGGCCCTATAAAATCTGTTATATTTTTTACATGATACCATGTAGTTTTTTCCCAAATTCCATTTTCTCCATTTTGTTTCTCCATGTTTTTGGTTTCTTCAACAAACAAAAAAAATCTTCAGTTTTTTTCTTTCAAAATCAGTTTTTTAATAGAAAAATAATACAATTACATTTTCTGAGTCCACAACAATGCTTAAACCACATCAGGAGACCACTTTTGAGGTCAGGGAAAAATCGATAAAATGTCAATATTTGGGTATAGTTACCCTTTAATTCAACTGTGCAACAGCCAGGGCAACCCATTATCACAGATTGTTGTGAAATATACATTAATTGCTTCTTGGAAATTTGTGACAGGCGCACAAAAACGTTTACACTTTTTGTGTGTGGTACATGATTTTGGACATAGTGCATTTCAATCATAGATATAGGCAGTAGGTTACTTAAGACAGAAACGATAGGCAGGAGGTTGGTCAGGGAGGATGGGTGGGCATATATGAATGTCTACCAACTTGAAGGTGTGTGTTCAAATCTCATCCTGGACAATTTTAACTAATTTGCAACTACTTACTACTTTTTAGCTACTTTGCAACTACTGTACTTAGCATGTTAGCTAACCCTACCCTTACCCTAACCTTAACCTCTGCCAATGCTTCATTCGGGGCAAGTGGGGCACAACACCACCACTGTAAACAAATCATTGTTTTTAATAAAGCAACATATTCGACTCCTCCATGGTATTATTGTTTTGGTACATTTTCTTTGAGCAGGGCAGCTCCAGAGTGCAGCTGTTTCAGTCTCGCTCAGTGCTTCTGTGATGGAGAGATGGCCAAAGTAAGCACACAAAATGCATTGTGAAGAAAATCGCGTCATGGATTTCGAATAAGTCATTTGTGTCTATTTCACAATAAGCTGTGATAGTGTGTAGGCCAGAGATCGTTTTTTGGTGATGTTTCTGTGGCGCTCACGTGCTTGCAGAGTTTGCAAAACAAATGGCCACTGGATTGATGGAAATAGTCATGATATCATTCTGCCAGGTAGGCATACCCTACTTGTATTTAACATTTAAGTGAGAAGGGTTTTTGGAAAGTCTTTCCATCTACCAGAAAACCATTTTCATTACGTTAGCATCATCGGTAATGGATACACAAAGTGGTAGACAAACGTGGACACACAGACAGGGGCATTCCTGTGCTGTTGCCTCTCCAGAAAGTTAAAGGAAAATGAAAATCACTGATGCATTTTGTTAACATGTTATGATAATCTTAAGGAAATTAATGCATTTTTCTAATAAGAGCAGTACACTTACTTGAAGTACTATAAAACAATTAAATTGTTGAATTCTATTTTAATGGCTGGATTCCGTGATTCCATCCGCCCACCTTCTCCGCAACGCGGATTCTACAAGTGGCAAAGTAGAACAGTACATATTCTGTCTCATCCTGGACGTAAACCCACAACCCTCTGCTCAATAATACAACAAACGACGCACTGTCAATACCAGTGAGTCATCAAAGCCAAATAGCAGCCAAGGTTTATGGGGCTACATATTTAACAGAATTTGATAGGGAGGTAACGCTCATCTGGCAATGGGAGTGTAAACACATTTTAAATGCCCCGTTGAGGAGGTTATATTGCACGTCTCCTCTGTTTTAAAGGCATATGGCAGCTTTTACTAGTGTGTGTCCCAAATGGGCCCCTATTCTCTACACAGTGCACTTCTGTTACCTAAGTAGTACTAAGAATGGAAAAGGGTGCCATTTGGGACATAACGCTACTGCTACCCCTCCAGGATATGCTCGTAAGTCAAATGGGGAAAATTGAATTTAAAGCACTGCACACACACAGCTACTATGAAACGCTGGTAGGTCATCGTACGCCAATACACAGTACAGCATTAGGGTATAGTAGATTATTGTTAGCAAAATAAGTCTCTGTGGTTTGACACAATTTAGGACAATGGCATTAATTTCTGTGGCCTCCATTACATCTGTGTTATCATATTTCTTAAATCTCATTGGCATATAACGTAAAGCCGGAGTGAATTGAACATGTGCAACACCTTTGAACTTAGAGAGACATACGCATATATTTCAATAACAGGTAGAGCTGCTCCTTTGGAGTGTGGGAACCAGTCTGTTGTGGGTTGTTTTTACGTTTTATAGGTCCTTCTGAGTGCCCAACCTTTCAAGAATGTCCTGGAATTCCAGTGTGTCACCTCACCAATTTTCTCTCTTTAGCTTCTTATAACCATCACTGGAACACTGCTCGGCTGATAAGACAATAATAGCATGCTGTAAACGCTGTAAAAAAGCTAATGAGGGGTTTTGTCTGGGAAGCAACATTAGAGAGAACAATTTTTAGGACTCTTGGATCAAGCTACTGTTATGATGACGCAATTATTACATGCTACACCATAGGTTTCATCTGGGAACTGCTTCAAGACTGTTGGAAAAACATTCCAGGTGAAGTTGGTTGAGAGAGTGCCAAGAGTGTGCAAAGCTGTCATCAAGGCAAAAGGTGGCTACTTTGAAGAAACTCAAATATAAAATATATTTTGAAATGTAACCCTTTTTTGTTTACTACATGATTCCATGTGTTATTTCATAGCTTTGATGTCTTCACTATTATTCTACAATGTAGGAAATAGTAAAAATAAAGAAAACCCTTGAATGAGTAGGTGTGTCCAAACTTTTGACTGGTACTGTAATTGAAGCTCATTACGAGATGAAAGACAACGGCTGTTTTGACTGCTGTTGACAAGTGCCCTTGCAATGATTGACAATAACATGGAACGGCAATCGCTATATGTAGTTTTAATACTTGAAGTTACTAACCCTGAAAAACCTATTTGTTTATACAGTTAGGGTTGTTTCACACTACTTTATGTAAGGGATTTGAGTGTTTACATATTGACAAAGAAGCCCCCCCAAGCTATACCTGAACAGATATAGATAGACATTTAGATTAAAGCTTGAAGAAACCTCCTTGACTCCTTGCGTGACATCCTCCTCGGAAGATATATCATACTTGATGACGATACATATTGTAGGACCTACTCTGAATCTGAGAGCATTTTTATGAAATGGTTCAAAACATCCATAGCTTGTTAAAACCAAGCCTATTCCTCTCACTCAATCAATGGACTAGATTTTTTTATTTTTACATCCATGGCAGAGACACATGTCAGTCAAGAATGCAGTAGGTCCATTAGAAATCTGAAACACAAACACATGATAGACCCTAATAATGGAAAAGCTTACGTCACTAAGTTAGGTCCCTTATGTAACACAGTGTTCTATCTTTGTCAAGCATTGTTGGAGTTTAGTAATAGATCATGGTAAAGGGATAGCTCACCCAAATTACACCATTATGTATGTGGTTACTTGCCTAATAAGCAATTCATAGTATATGAACCAGGAGAGACTGCAATTTACGGATGTATTTTATTTACCTAGCCACTGCCACTAATTAATGGTATTTAGCCATTGATTGTTAAAGTGTGTAAGTTATAAATGCCTCATGAGCTTAGTTCAACTGTTTTACCAATGATGTATATAAACCCTGGAATGCTGATGCTATGTATTGGCCATTGACAGGCTTTGAAGCCGCCGGTCAGCCATATTGGCACTCCCCAGTAGGAGGAGTCCTCCATTGGAATGAATGGAATTCTACAGTATTTCAATCAAATGTTTCAAGGACAAAATTACATGTATTTAAATATGTTGTTGTTGTCGTGGGGACAGTAAGATTAGTAATCTCCAAAAGTTATACTTTAAGGGAAGAAAATGTTTTATATATTTTTTCATTTTGTTTAGCTCACATAATATAATTAAAAAGTATGCATTAAGGTGTCTGTAATATAATGAATGTGGCAGAAACCAATGTAGACATTAATAAATGCATTTCTATAGCTTCCAAAATATTTTTTACAATGGTGGAGGAGTGCCAAGATGGATGGTACGATGGACTCAACACGGTGCTCCTATCCGTCATCTAGTGTATGTATCAATAATGGTGTCTTACGCCATCAGAACCCAAAATAAGATTTTTTTCCCCCAACATTGTTTGTAAACAATGTAATTGTAAACAAACATTGTATAGCTTCTAAACATGGTTGAAACTACCATTTTGATGTCAGGGATGGTCAGTCCTTGTATCCATAGCTCTGTCTCTGAATTTGAGAGTCCAAATGCACTTTTTCATCCAATTTTATTGGAAAGGATCCTTCCTCAAAGGGCTCTCTTTCTGAAATGTTGCTTGGACCACCATTTGTTCGTAATTCGTTCCAATTTCCCAAGTATCCTATCTCAATGTATCGGCTGAACCCTGTCAGGTTGAAAAATTGTCCTTTACCAAGGTTAAGCAGCACATGTCTATATCGTGCTTAGCCTTGTGGTTTCCCTAACTTCAGCTCTGCAAACATACCGGCACTCGCTGTGTCTTTGCGTCTCTTTGCACAGGGATCATAAAAGGTTGACTTATCAGGCCAGCCTGATGTGACAAAATAAGTTGGAAACTCTAGTTAGAAAGAAAATCTACTGTACCAAAAGCAGCATACAATGTGTGTATTTAAAGATAAACTCCTCCTCCCTTCCAAGGAATAGCTACCTGACCAACCTAGACTCAGGGGTAGACGAAAATCAGTGACACTTCAATTAGTATGATAGGTTATGTTTGGTATGGTATGAATTCATTTGTGGTTTTCCATCATCCATTTCATATGATATGTTACAAATTACATTTCATATGATATGTTACTAATTGCAATTCAAGTTTCAAGTTTTTATTGTCACGTGCACTAGTACAGTGAAATGGCTTTACTGCTTGCTCTTTCCCAATAATGTAGTAATCATATCAGTAGTACTATAAATACACATATTAAGAAAGTAAAGTAGAATGTCACGCCCTGATCTGTTTCACCTGTTGTGTGTTTGTCTCCACCCCCCTTCAGGTGGCGGCCATCTTCCCCATTATCCCCTAGGTACTTATACCTGTGTTCTCTGTTTGTCTGTTTGTCTTGTTTTGTCAAGCCTACCAGCATTTTTACCCTCTGTTCCTGTCTCTTGTTTGTTCCTGTTTTTCTCCGGTATTGACCATTTCTGCCCGCCCTGACCCTGAGCCTGCCTGCCGTCTTGTACCTTTACCCCACTACTCTGGATTATCAACCCCTGTCTGCCTTGACCTGTTGTTTGTTAATCCAGAGATTCTTACCTTTTCTTCGATTTGGCAGTCTCATCTAGATCATCAGGGCATTTGTAATTCTTTATGATAGACAGATTAGCAGCTAATTAGAATTTAATTTGCGAATACATTGATAAGAGTCACATAAGTGTTGATTCCTTGAAATTAAGTGTTTAAACTTGTTTTAATTGTTAACTTAACTATTATTGACTATGAACTACTGTCAACGTTGATTAATCAAAGATCACAATCCTGCAATAAAGAGGGGAAGGAAATCTGTCTCTAAGTTGTCTGTTTTTTTGTGTTGTATTCTCAAATGAACATTACCTTTTTGTTCAGTCATAAGCTCTCCAATTAGTTTTATTTCATTGTCATAATTATTTCAGGATATCAGCAATGTAAACCCGTTTTGCAGCTGATAATTACATGCAATGCCAATGCAGCCATAGGCCTACAGTCGTGGTTCCCAGCCCCTTGAATACCCCAAACAGCACAGATTTTAGCTGTAGCACCGGGCAAACACACCTGATTCAACTCAGTGTCTGATGATTAGTTGACAAGATGAAATAGATGTGTTTGTCCAGGGCAATAATAAACTGTACTGTTTGGGGGTACTCGAGGACCAGAGTTGGGAACCATTATCCTACAGTATGATGGCATTAGCCTTATGGCCATTTGCAATGCACCCCTTGACATTGTGCATCTGAAGCAGAGAATAGCTTAACTCACACATTGTTTACATATTGTTCAACTGTATGTTCTCAATTTTAAATTGATACCAGTAGACAATGTATTGGATTGTACATGATCTAGATTTTGTACATGCCTTGTGCTGAAATGTCTGGAAGCAGAGAATGATGGGATCCTTCACATCAAACATACACACAACTACTACCACCAAGTTCAATGCCAGATACAGTACTTTTCTCCCAGAAGGTCTAAGTGGTACTACTGTGATAACAAAGATGGTTTGCCTAAGACTACCACAACAATTACATTGTCTATGCTAAATGTGTTTAAATTGTAAAATAAATAAAATAGTTGGGCTATAAGAAATACTTATTATAATGGGAAATTAATGATTAATGGGTCAGAGACACAGAAGGAATTTCAGTCCGGGACTCATAGCTACATGTGGCAAGTTCTCATTGGTACGAATTGTCTATACATTGAGCCTGAAACAGGATTCTTGGTATTTGGCCATTGGCCTCGTTTTATTGCAAGGAATTCAAATTGGTCACAGGAGATAAAGGACTGTGAGACATGGGTTTAACTATGGACACATGAAAGGTGGGATGTATACGAAGGGTACGGGGCAACAGAAGATGAACAGCAAAGGGGCTAATGATTTTGGAGATGGGAAACAGGCTGGTAAACCGGGGAGAGAGTATGTGGGATTCCACCCGGGAGGGGCAGATGTAAGGCGTTGGTAAGGCCAAAGGGCATGACCAGGTACTTGTTGAAGGCAGTCTTCTACTCGTCCCCTTTCCGTATCCGCACCAGGTGGTAGGAGTTCCGTAGGTCCAGCTTGGAGAACACGGTTTCCCACTGGGGTGGCTTGAAAGCCGAGGAAATGAGAGGTAGCGGTTCTTCACCGTGATGTCATTGAGACCTCGGTAGTCGATGCATCGGCGGTGGAGGCAGAAGGACGGATGAACCAGGCAGCTAGGGAGTCCTCAATGTAGGTCTCCATAGCCTTGGTCTAAGGACCCGACAGAGAGTACAGTCGTGCCCGGGACGGAGTGGTGCCTGGGAGAAGATCAATCCCACAGTCATATGGTCGGTACGGTGGCAGCGAAGTGGCCCAAGCTTTACTGAACACCTCCCGGAGGTCCTGGTATTCCGCGAGAATGGCACAGAGGTCCGAGGCAACTTCCGAGGCCCCAGGAAGACATCCCGGGACAGGCTGCACTGCCTTCAGGCAATGGGCATGGCAGAACGGACTCCAGCCCATGATGGTACCGGCAGACCAGTCAATGAGGGTATTGTATCGCTGGAGCCAGGAGAATCCCAATACCACAGGAACCTGAGGAGACTTAATGAGCAGGAACTGGATCATCTCGCTGTGGTTCCCTGACACACGTAGGTTGATGGGGGTGGTATTGTGGGTGACCCGGCCTATAGAGCACCCGTCCAGTGCTCCAACGTCGATGGGAATGGAGAGGGGCTGAGTGGGGATATCCAGCTCGGAAGCCAGGGTAGCATCCATAAAGCTCTCATTGGCCCCAGAGTCGATAAGGACCCGGAGAGATTTTGACTGGTTCACCCACAGCAACATGGCATAAAAAGGGATGCGATTAGCTGGAGACGGCCTAGCTCTGCCTAGTTGCATGGGCTCAGGAAGAGGTGAATCGGCAGCCTTCGGAGACTCTCGGGAAACTCGGGTTCTTCTTGGCAACGGAGCCGTCGCGGACGAGGTGAGGTGGAATCCTTGGAGGGGCGAGTGAAATCGAATCTCCTCTCCTTCCTTTGTTCCTGTAGTCGCACATCGATCCTAATGGTCAAGGCGATGAGCGAGTCGAGATCCGTCGGTAACTCCCGGGCAGCAATCTCATCCTTTACTTCCTCCGAAAAGTCCGTGCAGGAACATATCAAACAGTGCCTCCGGGTTCCAGGCACTCTCAGCTGCCAACGTGCGGAAATCCACTGTGTAGACTGTCACACTGTGAGAGCCTTGCTGAAGCTGGAGTAACTTCCGGGCAGCCTTTCTGCTGGACAATGGATTATCGAAAATCTTCTTTACCTCTGCCACGAACTCCTCCAGACTGGAACATATAGCCGACTGTTGTTCCCATACTGCCGTAGCCTAGGCGAGAGCCCTCCCGGAAATCAGCGTGATGAGGTACGCTATCTTAGAGCAATCCGAGGGGAAGGTGGAGAGCTGCAGCTAGATGATGAGTGAACACTGGGCGAGAAATGCCCGACAGTTGCCCGACTCTCCATCGAAGCGCTCCGGGGGAGGTAAGCAGGGTTCCTGGGAAACCAGGGTGACGGCGATGCTAACAGCCGTGTTAGTGAGGGGCTGGGAGGTTACCGTCGTGGTAGGCTGCATAGTAGACCACCCATGGAATTGTTCCAGCAATGTGTTTAATGCTTGGTTGTGACGTTCGGCCAAGGTCTGGAACCATTCCATAAGGCCACGAAGCAACTCCTCGTGCCTTCCAATGGTGGCTCCTTCGGAGGAGAGGGTGTTGCGGAGCTGGTCCGAGTCTGCTGGGTCAGTCATGGCCAGTTCGTACTATCACGTTTAAGGTATGACCCAGATGCAGACAGTGTCAAAGAAACAAAAGTGTATTCCTTAAACAGGGGCAGGCAAGCGACAGGTCAAGGCAGGCAGGGGTCAATAATCCAAAGAGCGTGCAAAGGGTTCAGAACGACAGGCAGTCTCAGGGTCAGGGCAGGCAGGGGTCAATAATCCAGTAAGGTGGGGTAAGGTACAGGACGGCAGGAAGGCTCAGGGCAGGCAGATTGGTCAAAACCGGGAAAGACTAGAAAACAGGAGCAAGAAACAGGCAGGATCAACAGACAAACAGAGAACACAGGTATAAATGCACAGGGGATAATGGGGGAGATGGGTGACACCTGGAGGGGGTGGAGACAAGCACAAAGACAGTTGAACAGTTCAGGGTGTGACATGTTGGGCTGGAACAACCAATAGCCAACACAGCCGGTTGTCCTATCCCATTGAGGCCTTTGTCCTATGCTGTAATGTCCATACATTTTCCCTCCTCTTATGAATAAAGTTCTCAACAAATTATCATTGGGTTATCATATGAATATAATATAACCACTGAGTTATATTTTTTGGGACAATAATGTCCTCCAGTGTATATGGACGTCATATTGTACGATTTGCGTTTCCCCATTTCATGGTCATGGCTAGAAGAGATCCAGCTTTTGTCAAATTAACGTCATATTCTAGATTACATGGTTGCATTCAAGATAAGGTTGTTTGTATTGATCTGTTGTCAGTAGAGTAGGCCATCGTATCAAAAACGATTCTGATAATGTCTCCAGTCATATAAAGTGTAGTAGAATTGCATCAAATGTTAATCACATACAATAATTTCCCCCGTGCAAAGTAAAGAAACTTCTCTGATATAGCCTATAAACCTATGCCACTACGCGCTTATTAATCTCCTAAATTATCACTATCCAATCTTCTCATCACATTAGGAATAGTAGGCTTACATTAGTCTGAAATGATAGAGACATTCAATCATTTGTTATAAAGGTGCTTTTTTATGGTGAAAAGAATTGCGCCCCCAAAACTTGAAATTCACTGGACACATGCTAATGGCTACACTACAAGCTATCTAGTTAGCTAATTTTCGCTAACTTAGTGTTGTTGTTAACACCTGATTAGCATAACAGCTAAACTGAACTCGAAATCCATCAGACTTGACTTACCAGTGATGAAATGATCATAGCATACCCTTTACAGACAGCTGTCTGGGTTCAGGTCTTGACGGGCAAAACGGTTTCTTTGCTTTTCTGACAGTTCTTGAGTCTTATCTCATTGGTGTCACCAATGGTGTTTCATGATTGCGGGGAATCTGTAAACATATTTTTTCCCTGTTGTCTTCCCTGCCTTGATAGAGCAGCCAAATAATCCACAGAAAATGAAAATGGTGATGAATCAACTAGTTTCAGGCACTGTTATCATGCAGTTTGGGTTAGCTAACATGATAATTAGTTGCAAAGTAGCAAATAAAGTAGTAAGTAGTTGCCATGTTGCTAATTAGCTAAAATGCTAAAGTTGCCCGTGATAAGATTTGAATGCGCGACCTGTGGGTCGATAGACGTTCCTTTAGTTTTTTTTCATTAAGTAACCTTCAAACCTACAGTAACATATCATACTAATTACAGCGTTACTGATTTTTGTTTACTATGCTACCCGGCTGACCTGACAGTTATCCGTTGTGAAATGAGAGGCCCATGGGAATGGGAGACTGCAGCTACATGGGGATGGAGTGATATTAGTACCAACAGAAATTGAATCTGAATGTAATCATTGTGAATTTGTGTTAAGAAATTGAGTTTTCTTGGGCCCTAATATGAACCAAAGCTGTACATGTTTAACTGAAGCAAGGGGTGTGCCATCAAAAATAATTACCTCAATTAAGATTTATGGATGATTCTTTACCATAGGGATGATTCAAATATATATTCCACATTTGCCAATTCATTGAAATATAAATCATAGTCGTACAATAGATAACAATCAATTTTGGCAAGTCTCAATTTACTCCATATCTCTGTACTGTAACTAATAGGTTGCCAAGTGTATTTAGACTATTCCAATATGTAGAGGTTTTCAACCTGTCACAATGTATCACTCCACAACTTGTCCAGTTTTCATGGCACTGGAATGGATGGGCTGCTGTAGGTAATATGATCTTCAGACATCTTGCTAAAACAGTGAACCATTTCTGACTGAATGGATGTGTCATTTGAGATCATCCTGGTGTATAACTATTTTTCAATAGCACAAACCTGAAAGGGAGATTGTATCTTATGAAAGTTGGCAGAGAAACAAACACATTTTTCCATCGCCTGTCAATTTCCTTAACTGAAAAAAATTGTATGTATGGCACATTCAAAAATATAAAGCACTGCTTGATATATAAATTATATATCCTTAAGAAACATGAGATAATAATAAGGTACAAGTGTGTGTTATTTATGTTGAGCACAACATTACACTGTCTCTTACACCCCACCCTCCCTGACACACTTGCTACATTTTTGTAACCCGGCTTCTGTTTTCTAAAGCCACCTGTCTATTGTTTGACTTCAAACCTTTTTTTCTGTCCTCTTGTTGATAGACCCTCGCATCAATGAGAGTACATCATTTCTAAAAACTGCTACCATTGCTGCCTAGTTTGACCAATAAAACACGTTTGTACTTCAAACAGATTGGGGGCCTAAGGTGTTTTTACTGTGATGGGGGAAACAGATTGCCATTTTATCTAACACTTTATTTGGATAGTCCTTTGGTAGATGCTCTACAGACTATCTACAGACTATCAGTAATATTTAAACTATCTACTAACCCTAATCCTAACCTTAACCCTTATCCCCACTCCAATTTGCTTATCGCCCCAATAGGACCACAGACGACGCAATCGCAATCACACTGCACACTGCACTAACCCATCTGGACAAGAGGAATACCTATGTAAGAATGCTGTTCATCGACTACAGCTCAGCATTTAACACCATAGTACCCTCCAAACACGTCATTAAGCTCGAGACCCTGGGTCTCAACCCCACCCTGTGCAACTGGGTCCTGGACTTCCTGACGGGCCGCCCCCAGGTGGTGAGGGTAGGAAACAACATCTCCACCCCGCTGATCCTCAACACTGGGGCCCCACAAGGGTGCGTTCTCAGCCCTCTCCTGTACTCCCTGTTCACCCATGACTGCGTGGCCATGCACGCCTCCAACTCAATCATCAAGTTTGCGGATGACACTACAGTGGTAGGCTTGATCACCAACAACGACGAGACGGCCTACAGGGAGGAGGTGAGGGCCCTCAGAGTGTGGTGTCAGGAAAATAACCAGTAGTGGAGAAGGTGGAAAGTTTTAAATTCCTGGGCGTACACATCACAGACAAACTGAAATGGTCCACCCACACAGACAGCATGGTGAAGAAGGTGCAACAGTGCCTCTTCAACCTCAGGAGGCTGAAGAAATTTGGCTTGTCACCAAAAACACTCACAAACTTTTACAAATGCACAATCGAGAGCATCCTGTCGGGCTGCATCACCGCCTGGTACGGCAACTGCTCCGCCCACAACCATAAGGCTCTCCAGAGGGTAGTGAGGTCTGCACAACGCATCACCGGGGGCAAACTACCTGCTCTCCAGGACACCTACAAAAAGATCATCAAGGACAACAACCACCCAAGCCACTGCCTGTTCACCCCGCTATCATCCAGAAGGCGAGGTCAGTACAGGTGCATCAAAGCTGGGACCAAGAGACTGAAAAACAGCTTCTATCTCAAGGCCATTAGACTGTTAAACAGTGGCTGCTGCCAACATACCGACTCAATCTCTAGCCACTTTAATAATAAAACATTGGATGTAATAAATGTATCACTAGTCACTTTAAACTATGCCACCTTATATAATGTTTACATACCCTACACTACTCATCTCATATGTATATACTGTACTCTATACCATCTACTGCATCTTGCCTATGCCGTTCGGCCATCGCTCATCCATATATATTTTAATGTACATATTCTTATTCATTCCTTTACACTTGTGTGTATAAGGTAGTTGTTGTGAAACTGTTAGATTACTTGTTAGATATTACTGCATGGTCGGAACTAGAAGCACAAGCATTTCGCTACTCTCGCATTAACATCTGCTAACCATGTTTTATGTGACAAATAAAATTGGATTTAATTTATCCTAACCCTTATCCTAATCCTAGCCCTAACCTTAACCCTTACCCTAACTCTGATTTTAAACCTAATCCTAGCCCTAACCCTTACCCTAACTCTGATTTTAAACCTAATCCTAGCCCTAACCCTTACCCTAACTCTGATTTTAAACCTAACCGTAACCGTAACCTTAGCAAGCTATTGCTTATCAACAGAAAGTTTGGGATGAAGTTAGGTCACACTTTATTTGAATAGTCATACTAGTCATACTATCAACAATGTCTCATGAATCAGTGTCAATACTAACAACGGGTGCACTTGTTAATAATCGTATTACCTGTTTGTGTTGTGTTAAAGGTTTATTGTTTTTACCCAATAAGCACCTGCATAGGCCTGTGCATGTTTCCCATTTTCAAACAAATCCACTTTGATGTGTAATATATATGTTGTACACATGGCATGATTGAAGATTATTTTATAGGTAGAAATCCAGATTGATATAGATACAGGTAGAAATCCAATACTATTCATGTTGAAGACAGAGATTTCATGCAAACATCTGGGTAGAAATCCAATACTATTCATGTTGAAGACAGAGATTTCATGCAAACATTGGTCCTGTTGCAACATAATGCCTTGTCAACACCTTAATGAAACACTAACCATCTCAAACAGAACCTGCCCAGACAACTCAATATTTGATGCACACACACACACACACACACACACACACACACACACACACACACACACACACACACACACACACACACACACACACACACACACACACACACACACACACACACACACACACACACACACACACACACACACACACACACACACACACACACACAACCCTTAGCATTGTATTATATAACAAAAAATATATTAGTACACATGGGAGGACTTGGGAGGGCTTTGTCTTTCTAAACAAATTTCCTCCAACCCTCTATGTTTAGTAAACATAGGTCAGGGGACAAGGCCACTCAGTGATGTTGTGGTTGATTTGGTTACTTCCCATCTCTACTTAACAGGCAAGAGACATAAAACTAGCAGAGCTGAAAGGGGGAATCTGGGATTCAAACAAGCTTATCAAATTATAAGTACATTTTTCAAGAATCAATGGCTATTCTGTATATACAAGTCCCAAAATTAATGTACCAATCCCAGATCACCCCTTTAAACCATATCCCAAGGAGGAATACGTTTTTGTAAAACCATAAATCATAGCATTTAATGTCCTTGTCAAGTATGGCTTTCACAAATGTGTTTGTTTATTATGATGCCTCACTGAGCCTGAAACATATTATATCATCTATGTTATTAGAATCTAAATTAGGACACAAAGAAAGTGTATTTTACTCCTCTTCTTTCTTCGCTCTGTCTGGGTCGAAATGTGACACCGGAGTGGGAAAGTGAGGACATGAACCCATAAAGAACTGTTTTGCAAGTGTACTGTCATGTAATGTTATTTAGCCAGTGTAATGGGGCTCAGTGTACTGTCATGTAATGTTCTTTAGCCAGTGTAATGGGGCTCAGTGTATTGTCATGTAATGTTATTTAGCCAGTGTAATGGGGCTCAGTGTACTGTCATGTAATGTTATTTAGCCAGTGTAATGGGGCTCAGTGTACTGCTAAGGATTTTGTACTGAAGAAGTTGTTAGAAACCGCCAACTTGTTTACCAACGACAGTTAATGTAGGCAACAGAAATGAGTACTCATAAATCCTCATTGTCTGACTTTATTAGTCACTGAATACATTCATTAAACAATGTTGATACCGACCTTGTCAAAAGCTTATCAAAGCATAGTGTAATAGGTACGTATGTCATCCAAAATGACTAGGTTCGTGCATCATATGTCAACAGTTGTCACCTGAACTGTACACAGTAAGTCCTTGAGTGAGCAAGACCTTTTAGATTAGAAAATGTATGCCGACTTCAACAATACGAAGGATTGTGCAAGCACGTGCCTCCACTAATCTCTGAGACAGTACTTCATTAACAGCACTGAGCAATAAACCCACAGGCAATATACAGGCACAGCGTAGGAAGGACAAACGATTGCTTCACCAGACAGGACGGTTGTTCAATGAACAAGAACTGGGACATTTTCAGCTTCCAGGAATCGTGTACAGATCCTTGCGACATGGGGCCGTGCATTATCATGCTGAAACATGAGGTGATTAGCGGCGGATGAATGCCCCGACAATGGGCCTCAGGACCTCGTCATGATATCTCTGTGCATTCAAATTGCCATCGATAAAATGCAATTGTGTTCATTGTCCGTAGCTTATGCCTGCCCATACCATAACCCCACCGCAACCATGGGGCACTCTGTTCACAACGTTGACATCAGCAAACCACTCTACCATCCGACGTCATACATGTTTATTTTATTTATTTTTTATTTCACCTTTATTTAACCAGGTAGGCAAGTTGAGAACAAGTTCTTATTTACAATTGCGACCTGGCCAAGATAAAGCAAAGCAGTTCGACACATACAACAACACAGAGTTACACATGGAGTAAAACAAACATACAGTCAATAATACTGTAGAAAAATAAGTCTATACACAATGTGAGCAAAATGAGGTGAGATAAGGGAGGTAAAGGCAAAAAAAGGCCATGGTGGCGAAGTAAATACAATATAGCAAGTAATTGGAATGGTAGATTTGCAGTGGAAGAATGTGCAAAGTAGAAATAGAAATAATGGGGTGCAAAGGAGCAAAATAAATAAATAAATACAGTAGGGGAAGAGGTAGTTGTTTGGGCTAAATTATAGATGGGCTATGTACAGGTGCAGTAATCTGTGAGCAGCCTCTGATAGCTGGTGCTTAAAGCTAGTGAGGGAGATAAGTGTTTCCAGTTTCAGAGATTTTTGTAGTTCGTTCCAGTCATTGGCAGCAGAGAACTGGAAGGAGAGGCGGCCAATGGAGGAATTGGTTTTGGGGGTGACCAGAGAGATATACCTGCTGGAGCGCGTGCTACAGGTGGGTGCTGCTATGGTGACCAGCGAGCTGAGATAAGGGGGGACTTTACCTAGCAGGGTCTTGTAGATGACCTGGAGCCAGTGGGTTTGGCAATGAGTATGAAGTGAGGGCCAGCCAACGAGAGCATACAGGTCGCAGTGGTGGGTAGTATATGGGGCTTTGGTGACAAAACGGATGGCACTGTGATAGACTGCATCCAATTTATTGAGAAGGGTATTGGAGGCTATTTTGTAAATGACATCGCCGAAGTCGAGGATCGGTAGGATGGTCAGTTTTACGAGGGTATGTTTCGCAGCATGAGTGAAGGATGCTTTGTTGCGAAATAGGAAGCCAATTCTAGATTTAACTTTGGATTGGAGATGTTTGATGTTTTAAATTCCTGGGCGTACACATCACAGACAAACTGAAATGGTCTACCCACACAGACAGCGTGGTGAAGAAGGTGCAACACCGCCTCTTCAACCTCAGGAGGCTGAAGAAATTTGGCTTGTCACCAAAAGCACTCACAAACTTTTAGAGGCACAATCGAGAGCATCCTGTCGGGCTGTATCACCGCCTGGTACGGCAACTGCTCCGCCCACAACCATAAGGCTCTCCAGAGGGTAGTGAGGTCTGCACAACGCATCACCGGGGGCAAACTACCTGCTCTCCAGGACACCTACAAAAAGATCATCAAGGACAACAACCACCCAAGCCACTGCCTGTTCACCCCGCTATCATCAAGAAGGCGAGGTCAGTACATGTGCATCAAAGCTGGGACCAAGAGACTGAAAAACAGCTTCTATCTGGGTTCATGTTCTATCTGTGATGTGAGTCTGGAAGGACAGTTTACAGTCTAACCAGACACCTAGGTATTTGTAGTTGTCCACATATTCTAAGTCAGAACCGTCCAGAGTAGTGATGCTGGACGGGCGGGTAGGTGCAGGCAGCGATCGGTGGAAGAGCATGCATTTAGTTTTACTTGTATTTAAGAGCAGTTGGAGGCCACGGAAGGAGAGTTGTATGGCATTGAATCTCGTCTGGAGGGTTTTAACACAGTGTCCAAAGAAGGGCCAGAAGTATACAGAATGGTGTCGTCTGCGAAGAGGTGGATCAGAGACTCACCAGCATCAAGAGCGACATCATTGATGTATACAAAGAAGAGAGTCGGCCAAAGAATTGAACCCTGTGGCACCCCCATAGAGACTGTCAGAGGCCCGGACAACAGGCCCTTTGACACACTGAATTCTATCAGAGAAGTAGTTGGTGAACCAGGCGAGGCAATCATTTGAGAAACCAAGGCTATCGAGTCTGCCGATGAGGATGTGGTGATTGACAGAGTCGAAAGCCTTGGCCAGGTCAATGAATATGGCTGCACAGTATTGTTTGTTATCGATGGCAGTTAAGATATCGTTTAGGACCTTGAGCGTGGCTGAGGTGCACCCATGACCAGCTCTGAAACCAGATTGCATAGCGGAGAAGGTGCAATGGGATTCGAAATGGTCGGTAATCTGTTTGTTGACTTGGCTTTCGAAGACCTTAGAAAGGCAGGGTAGGATAGATATAGGTCTGTAGCAGTTTGGGTCAAGAGTGTCCCCTCCTTTTAAGAGGGGGATGACCGCAGCTGCTTTCCAATCTTTGGGAATCTCAGACGACATGAAAGAGAGGTTGAACAGGGTAGTAATAGGGGTTGCAACAATTTCGGCAGATCATTTTAGAAAGAAAGGGTCCAGATTGTCTAGCCGATTTGTAGGGGTCCAGATTTTGCAGCTCTTTCAGAACATCAGCTGACTGGATTTGGGAGAAGGAGAAATGGGGAAGGCTTGGGCGAGTTGCTGTGGGGGGTGCAGTGCTGTTGACCGTAGTAGGGGTAGCCAGGTGGAAAGCATGGCCAGCCGTAGAAAAATGCTTATTGAAATTCTCAATTATAGTGGATTTCTCGGTAGTGACAGAGTTTCCTATCCTCAGTGCAGTGGGCAGCTGGGAGGAGGTGTTCTTATTCTCCATGGACTTTACAGTGTCCCAGAACTTTTTTGAGTTGGTGTTGCAGGAAGCAAATTTCTTCTTGAATAAGCTAGCCTTGGCTTTTCTAACTGCCTGTGTATATTGGTTTCTAACTTCCCTGAAAAGTTGCATATCACGGGGGCTGTTCGATGCTAATGCAGAACGCCACAGGATGTTTTTGAGTTGGTTAAGGGCAGTCAGATCTGGAGAGAACCAAGGGCTATATCTGTTCCTGGTTCTAAATTTCTTGAATGTGGCATGCTTATTTAAGATGGTGAGGAAGGCATTTAATAAAAATAACGGCACGAGCTCTGAAGATAGATGGGGGGCAATCAGTTCACATATGGTGTCCAGAGCACAGCTGGGGGCAGAGGGTGGTCTATAGCAGGTGGCAATGGTGAGAGACTTGTTTTTAGAGAGGTGGATTTTTAAAAGTAGAAGTTCAAATTGTTTGGGTACAGACCTGGATAGTAGGACAGAACTCTGCAGGCTATCTCTGCAGTAGATTGCAACACCGCCCCCTTTGGCCGTTCTATCTTGTCTGAAAAGGTTGTAGTTAGGGATGGAGATTTCAGAGTTATTGGTGGTCTTCCTAAGCCAGGATTCAGACACGGCTAGGACATCCGGGTTGGCAGAGTGTGCTAAAGCAGGGAATAAAACAAACTTAGGGAGGAGGCTTCTAATGTTAACATGCATGAAACCAAGGCTATTTTGTTTACAGAAGTCATCAAAAGAGAGCGCCTGGGGAATAGGAGTGGAGCTAGGCACTGCAGGGCCTGGATTCACCTTTACATCACCAGAGGAACAGAGGAGGAGTAGGATAAGGGTACGGCTAAAAGCTATGAGAATTGGTCGTCTAGGACGTCCGGAACAGAGAGTAAAAGGAGCAGGTTTCTGGGGGCAATAAAATAGCTTCAAGGTATAATGTACAGACAAAGGTATGGTAGGATGTGAATACAGTGGAGGTAAACCTAGACATTGAGTGATGATGAGAGAGATATTGTCTCTAGAAACATAATTGAAACCAGGTGATGTCATCGCATGTGTGGGTGGTGGAAAGGTTGGATAAGGTATAATGAGCAGGGCTAGAGGCTCTACAGTGAAATAAGCCAATAAACACTAACCAGAACAGCAATGGACAAGGCATATTGACATTAAGGAGAGGTATGCTTAGGCGAGTGATCATAAGGGTCCAGTGAGTAGTTAGGTTGGTTGGGGTCACGGAGATTCAGACAGCTAGCCGGGCCATGGGTAGCAAGCTGGCAGAGGATGGAGGTGTCACGCCCTGACCATAGTTTGCTTTGTATGTTTTGTTTGGTCAGGGTGTGATCTGAGTGGGCATTCTATGTTGTATGTCTAGTTTTTACGTTTCTGTGTTTGGCCTGATATGGTTCTCAATCAGAGGCAAGTGTTAGTCGTTGTCTTTGATTGGGAACCATATTTAGGTAGCCTGTTTTGTCATTGTGGGTTGTGGGTGATTGTCTATGTGTAGTGTTTTGTGTCAGCACTTTATTCGATAGCTTCACGTTCGTTGTTTGTTATTTTTGTTAGTTCGTTCAGTGTTCTCTTTTCTAAATAAATTCAAGATGAACACTTACCATGCTGCATATTGGTCCTCCGATCCTTCCAACTACTCCTCCTCAGATGAGGAGGAAGACGAACGTGACAGGAGGTCTGTTTTTAGCCACCTCGTGCGTTTCCGTCGGTAGATTAGTGGGGTTCCGTGTGGTAGAGGGGACCGATCCAATTGGCAAAATAGTTATAGCTATTCAGATAGCAGCCGATAAGACAGCTAACGATTAGCGGGCTGCATATGGGCGTTCAGGTTACGTCGTGACGGAGGGGTGACATAAATACCCCCTAATTTCATCATCTGTCCGGGTAGTTGGTCTCAGATGAAGGCGAAGAAGCCAGATGTGGAGGTCCTGGGCTGGCTTGGTTACATTTGGTCTGCTGCTGTGAGGCCGATTGGATGTAGTGCCAAATTCTCTAAAACGACATTAGAGACAGCTTATAGTAAAGAAATGAACATTAAATTATCTGGCAACAGCACTGGTGGACATTCCTGCAGTCAGCATGCCAATTGCACGCTCCCTCAAAACTTGAGACATCTGTGGCATTGTGTTGTGTGACAAAACTGAACATTTTAGAGTGGCCTTTTATTGTCCCCAGCACAAGGTGCACCTGTGTAATGGTCATAATGTTTAATCAGGTTCATGATATGCCAAACTTGTCAGGTGGATGGATTATCTTGGCAAAGGAGAAATGCTCACTAACGGGAATATAAACAAATTTGTGCATAACATTTTAGAGAAATAATCAAATCAAAACCAAATCAAATTGATTCATATAGCCCTTTTTACATCAGCCGATGTAAAAAACTCCCTAGAAAGGCTGGAACCTAGGAAGAAACCTGAGGGGTGTCCAGCCCTCTTCTGGCTGTTCCAGGTGGAGATTATAACAGTACATGGCCAAAATGTTCAAACGTTCATAGATGACCAGCAGGGTCAAATAATAATAATCATAGTGGTTGTAGAGGGTGCAACAGGTCAGCACCTCAGGAGTAACCTCGGCTTTTCATAGCCGATCATTAAGAGTTAGAGACAGCAGGTGCGGTAGAGAGAGTCGAAAAACACCAGGTCCGGGACAAGGTAGTACGTCCGATGAACAGGTCAGGGTTCCATAGCAGCAGGCAGAACAGTTGAAACTGGAGCAGCAGCACAACCAGGTGGACTCGGGACAGCAAGGAGTCATCAGGCCAGGTAGTCCTGAGGCATGGTCCTAGGGCTCAGGTCCTCCGAGAGAAGAGAGAAAGAGAGACAGAGACAGAGAGAGAGAGAGAGAGTTAGAGGGAGCATACTTAAATTCACACAGGACACTGGATAAGACAGGAGAAATACTCCAGATATAACAGACTGACCCTAGCCCCCCAACATATAAACTACTGCAGCATAAATACTGGAGGCTGAGACAGGAGGGGTCGGGAGACACTGTGGCCTCGTCCGACAATACCCCTGGACAGGGCTAACCAGGCAGGATATAACCCCACCCACTTTGCCAAAGCACAGCCCCCACACTACTAGAACCCCACACCACCAACATACTACCCTGAGACAAGGCCGGGTATAGCCCACGAAGATCTCCCACACGGCATGAACCCAAGGGAGCCCCAACCCGGACAGGAAGATCACGTCAGTGACTCAACCCACTCAAGTGACGCACCCCTCCTAGGGATGGTATGGAAGAGCACCAGTAAGCCAGTGACTCAGCCCCCGTAATAGGGTTAGAGGCAGAGAATCCCAGTGGAGAGAGGGGAACTGGCCAGGCAGAGACAGCAAGGGTGGTTCGTCGCTCCAGTGCCTTTCCGTTCACCTTCACATCCCTGGGCCAGACTACACTCAATCATAGGACCTACTGAAGAGATGAGTCTTCAATAAAGACTTAAAGGTTGAGACCAAAACTGCGTCTCTCGCATGGATAGGCAGACCATTCCATAAAAATGGATCTCTATAGGAGAAAGCCCTGACTCCAGCTGTTTGCTTAAAATTTATAGGGACAATAAGGAGACCTGCGTCTTGTGGCCATAGCGTACGTGTAGGTATGTACGGCAGGACCAAATCGGAAAGATAGGTAGGAGCAAGCCCATGTAATGCTTTGTAGGTTAGCAGTAAAACCTTGAAATCAGCCCTAGCCTTAACAGGAAGCCAGTGTAGAGAGGCTAGCACTGGAGTAATATGATCAAATTTGTTGGTTCTAGTCAAGATTCTAGCAGCCGTGTTTAGCACTAACTGAAGTAGTGCTTTATCCAGGTAGCCAGAAAGAAGAGCATTGCAGTAGTCTAACCTAGAAGTGATTTTTCTGCATTGTTTTTGGACAGAAAGGTTCAGATTTTTGCAATGTTACGTAGATGGAAAAAAGCGGTCCTTGAAACAGTCTTGATATGTTCATCAAAAAAGAGATCAGGGTCCAGAGTTACGCCGAGGTCCTTCACAGTTTTATTTGAGACGACTGTACAACCATCAAGACTAATTGTCAGATCCAACAGAATATCTCTTTGTTTCTTGGGACCTAGAACTAGTATCTCTGTTTTGTCCGAGTTTAAAAGTAAAACATGTGCCACCATCCACTTCCTTATGTCTGAAACACAAGCTTCCAGGGAGGGCAATTTTGGGGCTTCACCATGTTTCATTGAAATGTACAACTGTGTATTGTCCGCATAGCAGTGAAAGTTAACATTATGTTTCCGAATGAAATCACCAAGAGGTAAAATATATAGTGAAAACAATAGTGGTCCTAAAACGGAACCTTGAGGAACACCAAAAATTATAGAAGGACAAACCATCCACAGAGACAAACTGATATCTTTCCGACAGAAAAGATCTAAATCAGGCCAGAACTTGTAGACCAATTTGTGTTTCCAATCTCTCCAAAAGAATGTGGTGATCGATGGTATCAAAAGCAGCACTAAGGTCTTGGAGCATGAGAACAGATGCAGAGCCTTGGTCTGATGCCATTAAAAGGTCATTTACCACCTTCACGAGTGCAGTCTCAGTGCTATGATGGTGTCTAAAACCAGACTGAAACATTTCGTATACATTGTCAGGAAGTCAGTGAGTTGCTGCGCAACAGCTTTTTCAAAACAGTTTGAGAGGAATGGGAGATTCGATATAGGCCGATAGTTTTTTAAGGTTTTCTGGGTCAAGGTTTGGCTTTTTCAAGAGAGGCTTTATTACTGCCACTTTAGTGAGTTTGGTACACATCCGGTGGATAGGGAGCCGTTTATTATGTTCAAAATAGGAGGGCCAAGCACAGGAAGCAGCTCTTTCAGTAGTTTAGTTGGAATAGGGTCAAGTATGCAGCTTGAAGCTTAGAGGCCATGACTATTTTCATCAATGTGTCAAGAGATATAGTGTTAAAAAACCTGAGTATCTCCCTTGATACTAGGTCCTGGCAGTGTTGTGCAGACAATTGAGCTTTGGAGAAATACGCAGATTTAAAGAGTTCGTAATTTGCTTTCTAATGATCATGATCTTTTCCTCAAAGAAGTTAATGAATTTATCACTGCTGAAGTGAAAGCCATCCTCTCTTGGGGAATGCTGCTTTTTAGTTAGCTTTCCGACAGTATCAAAAATACATTTTGAATTGTTCTAATTCTCCTCAATAAAGTTGGAAAAATAGGATGATCGAGCAGCAGTGAAGGCTCTTCGATACTGCACGGTAGTGTCTTTCCAAGCTAGTCGGAAAACTTTCAGTTTGGTGTAGCACCATTTCCAGTTTTCTGTAAGCTTGCTTCAGGGCTCTGGTATTTTCTGTATACCAGGGAGCTAGTTTCTTATGACAAATCTTTTTTTGGTTTTTAGGGGTGCGACTGCATCTAGGGTATTACGCAAGGTTAAATTTAGTTCCTCAGTTAGGTGGTTAACCGATTTTTGTACTCTGACTTCCTTGGGTAGGTGGAGGGAGTCTGGAAGGGCATCTAGGAATCTTTGGGTTGTCCGAGAATTTATAGCACGGCTTTTGATGATCCTTGGTTGGGGTCTGAGCAGATTATTTGTTGCGATTGCAAAACGTAATAAAATGGTGGTCCGATAGTCCAAGATAATGAGGAAAAACATTAAGATCCACAACATTTATTCCACGGGACAAAGCTAGGTCCAGAGTATGACTGTGGCAGTGAGTAGGTCCAGAGACATGTTGGACAAAACCCACTGAGTCGATGATGGCTCCGAAAGCCTTTTGGAGTGGGTCTGTGGACTTTTCCATGTGAATATATAAAGTCACCAAAAATGTGATTATTATCTGCCTTGACTACAAGATCCGATAGGAATTCAGGGAACTCAGCTTGTCTGTGCATATATTCAGTTTGTCTGTGCATATATTAGAATGAACTATGGCTCAGTACGCGATGACCTTTGACCCTTTGCAAGTGTCAACCCAGGAAGGTGTAACCCGATCGACCGGTTGGTAGACTGTCTCCCTCCCTCGGTGTAGCCTACATAATAAGGCCTTTTATGTAATGTAGAAGTCAGATCCATGCACAAGATAAAAACCTCTTCCTTGTGCATGAGTGCGCCCGTCGTTTTATCTTTTCACACCATGTTTAGGCACTTTTTCAATCATCCATGTCCCTGTGTGCGAACATGTATCAGTGTGTGGCAGGTTTTCTTTTATATGTTACTGCATCTTTAAGATCAAGCAGACGTGAAAATATGCTTTGTATCAGAGTAGTGACTAGCAGTAATATATAAGCTACACTAGGGAAAAAGCAGGGTTTGAAAATAGAACCAGAACATCATTTTATGCTAAGCAGCACCAGCCTCTCGTGGAGCCAGCACACTTACGCCCAGGTTTCAATGAAATTAGTGTCTCACGTCTGCAAAAGTTATTTGTCTATTGTAGCAGGCCAGTAGCACTTTACTTGAAGCAGTTCCTTTAGGGAACCAGCGAGTGTTGCAGTATAATTCCTAACAACCTTCAAGTATAGTGTTTCCAGAATACCATTATGACGACAACATTTTAAAGTGAGGAAATTCCTACACTACAGGAAACGGTAGAGAAACCATTTGTTATGGAGCTAAAGTTAATTGCCCTCTTGATTCATTGTCTGTACTGGCTTCTTCAACAACTAAATAGCATCAATTATAAACGTTTGGCTGCTTGTCAGCATAGACTGTGCTGATCCACTGTCTACCCCATCCACTTATTGGTTAACCAGACCCAATGTTATGCTGCTTTATAGTTCTGAATGATACATTTTGCACTCAGACAGGACAAAACAAACATCAATCTTGCTATGTTTGTTGACATGCTGACTGCACACTACTGATCTTGATTTAATGTAGTCTTTCCAAACATTGAATTTAGCCACTAACCTCTATAAGGATAGTTATTCCTAAGACTAAACATAGGGTGTGAAAAGTGTGAAAACAGATTTGAAAACTGAACGGTATGTCTTTGCAGTCAATAAGACGACGTGGATGTCATAGGTCAATACTTGCTACACGAATGACTACTGTGTCATGACAAAAATATTCTCTCATTATGTTAATGCTCCTGACAACCTTATATGAAGGCACCCTTCAGCTACAGGGTTCCCATGAAATTATTGAATTCCATAACCAAACTGCTGCAACAATGGAAAGCATAGTTCTTTGTTCGCTATCCATTCCACCATCCCACTGCATGCCCTCGGTATTCAAGCTATGCAAGGAAATCCTCATTAAGTGGCAATAAACTGAAATGTCATGAGAAGGGGTGATGTAGCGTGAGATACCCTACCGTGGCATGTTAGTTGAGTCATCATGAACCACTTGTTGGCTGTGGCTGCTGGTTTCTGTTTGCTTAACCTCTCAATGGCCAACGCATAGTCACACCACAACATGATACTGTAGTAGGTGTTTGAACGACTGGCAAATCCTGGCTTCACAACCAAAGACTAAAGCTCAGGGGTGGAAGCATTAGTCAGGGGTTGACGATTCTCTGTTGGGGAATATGTGGAAGTGACTATTGTTGTCAAAACACATCTTATTTATAGTTTTGACCCTACTGAACCCTTCTAATTTCATTCCAAATTCAAACTTTGTCTGACTTTTCTGGATCATAAGTGGTCTCATGTCGAGATAAGTCTAGCTTCATTTTCACATTGTCTAATCCTTCCTATTCACTTCTTGATGACACTGGATCTACACAAAAGATAGCACAGGGCTTGTACTCCTCTCAAGATTTGAGGTCTGAAAACGCCTGACAGAACTAACTAATGAAATCTGACCCTGCTCAGCTAAGCGTAACCTGGTCGCCCGCATCTGATCTCACTTCTCAGGAACTAGCCCAGACAAGCCAATCCTCTCGTCAGCCAGCTCATGTTTCTTGAGTCTGGAGCGGTTAGGTAACTAACACACAACCCCACAGGCAATTAAAACAGCAGGTGCTTGGGATAGCTCAGCTGTCTATAGCATGTGTCGGGTTCTTGAGTTGTGGCACTGGGCTAACAGCTGTAGGCTACAATACTAGCTAGCGATACAGTGAGGAAAGGTCCTAATCATGCTGCAAATTCACACGTTTACACTATTGTCGCTTTGACAACTATTGTAAAGTCAATGTGATGTATTGCACGTTTGTGTGGTGGTAAAGGCGATTGCTGAGGCCTTCAAATGTTCCTAGGAATCTCGTATTTCCCAGTTGTGAAGTCCTGAATATGACATGATTGTGTTCAAGTGGTTTTGAAGTCAGAACAATTCTTCAAATCAATGACATATTCGCTAAATCGATGAGCTATATTAAAGTTAGCTAGTCTGCTAATGTTGACAATTGGTCAAACCAGCTACATACTATATATCCACAAGGTTAAAGTTTGACATGGTCAAAAATGGTTTTGATTTATCTTTAGGTTGAAAATGTGAAAAGTCAGTGATGAAATGACAAGTCATTACTTCCAGTCAGAACCTCATATTCCAGAATTTTTGATGAAATTTTAAGGCAGCATTGTTCTTTTTTTATGGTGCTATCTTTGTTTATGGTTCCAAGATTTCTAAGATACAGAAGAACAAAATTGACAATAAAATGATTTGGATAGCAAAAAAGGGAAGTTTTCCCACTTGGATAGAGGCAATTGGTGATTGGAGTATTTGTTTACATTAGGCTGTTTTGAAAAAGGAAACAAGATGTCACTTGGTTTTGTAGGAGATTACTTAGTTCTGGGTGTCTTGGGGTGGTTCTCCCATTGAATTCTGAGTCAGTAAGCACAGACAATGCCTTAGCTTAGCAATAGCATGACAGCAAACAACACAAACACACACAGACAAAAACACACATCCCATAGCTCTAGCCACAGTAACAAGTCACACTTTTTGACACTCCAACACTGTGAAGAGAAAAACCCAGCCAGAGACCTCTTACAAAGGTTTCATCAGGGGCGCAACTTTGGTTTTAGAAGTGGGGGGGACATAACCTGGCAGGCAGTCTGGGGGTCCTCCCTCAGAATTTTTGAATTCTAACAATCTAATATGACCTGTTTGGGGCCATTTTTGGGTCACTTATTATAAATAAGAATATAATACGTTTCTGAACACTTCTACATGAATGTGGATGCTACCATGATTATAGATTATGGATTGTGAATAATGATGAGTAAAAAAGTTAGACGCACAAATATACCCTCCCCCCCAAAATGCTAACCTCCCCTGTTATTGTAATGGTGCAATGTTAGCATGTCTTGGGGGTATGATATTTGTCAATCTAACTTTCTCACTCATCATTATTCACGATTCATTCAGGATTATCTCTAAGTGTTTAGAAACATATTCTATTCTTATTTACAATAAAAGTGATTCCAAAATGACACAATACATTATTTAACATGAATTTCTATTGGGCAAAATAATCTGAAACACAACCAAAACAGACAGCAAATGCATCCAAAAAATGTGTAGAGTCACAAGCTTGATGTAGTCATTGCGTGCTATGAATGTGGGACCAAATAGTTAACTTTTTACTACTTTAATACACATACAAGTGAATTTGTCCCAATATTTTCGCTCCCCTAAAATGGGGGGGACCATGTACAAAAAGTGCTCTAAAATTCTAAACGGTTCACCCAATATGGATAAAAATACCTTCAAACTAAAGCTGACTGTCTGCACTTTAACTTCATAGTCATTGTTTGATTTCAAATCCAACAGGGCCAAAAGAAGAAAAAAATGCTTCACTGACCGAATAATTAAAGAGGACACTGTAATTCCTATCATAGGCCTAATAGTAATGTAGAGATATTTTTAGTTGCACACAATATAGCTGGATTGCCCTGTCCTGCCCCTAGGGGTCCACCACCTTGAAGCGCCCCAACCCAACACACCTCACTCATCTTTAGGATCTTAGTGAAACATTCATTATTGGTTTCAGGTGTGTTAGGGCCAAGGCCAGAGTGACAACCAACAGTACAGCAGACTCCCAGAGCCAGGACTGAGCAGCTCAGCAGCTAGGGATTGCCTAAATAGGTATCTCCCCTGACGTGAGCATGTTTTCAATAGAGACTCCGTTTGTCGTACAGCATTCCATATAAGGCACCTAGACCTTATGAAAGTTGCACAGTATACCTTTAATCTTGTAATAAATACAATTTTGTGATACATAACTTGACATTGGGAGGATAACCAACCTTCCAATTAATGGCAATGCATTTCTTAGCCGCTATAAATGCTAGGTTACAGTTTCTTCTGATAACAGTCTCCAGTATCAACATTTCCAAGCAAACAAAAACAGGGAGAAGGGAGAATCTGTAGACATGCTAAGATAAAATAACACACTCTTTGACAGAATTCATCCAGCCTTCACCAGACCAAAACATATGAAAACATGTCCCTTTTTCTGTTTTACACCTCCAGCAGAGGAAATACATTTCTAAGTGCCTGATATTCAGTTTCACTGGCATATAGTACGTTCTATGGATGGTCTTAAACTGTAGTAATTTATGTCTGAGATGATATGACCATGACTGGGCATTCTAACATATCTGTATCCATACATCATCATCAATAGTCTCCCAGGTCACATTTTTGTTTTACATGTTTTGTGTCATCAGCAAAAGCCTCTATCAACCCTTGATACAGTTTGGAAATCAACTTTAGAGGTTTGTCAGACTGCCTTAATAAAGTACAGTAGTTTCAATCTTTGAAGCTTCTGGCTTGTCCAGTGTTTGCTGCACAGAAATAATAAAGTGTTGCATCTGCAAAAGTTCACCTTAGCGCCGTCACAGACTGCTCTTCCCTGGTTGCCTGACCCTGCTGAGATGCCTGTTACCATCTGATCCTGCTCAGATGAGGCATGACAAAGAATTACCTTGGTGTACATTTAAACATTAAAATATCCAAGAATAGCATCAATGGTTCAATAATTGAAATGACCATCATTCACAGCTCCCAGACTGTAGTCTACCCATCAACTCAAGATGGATCTTTGTATCCATTCACTGGTTGTTATAATATACTGCAAAATTCACCTGAGCTCCGTAGACTGGTCTTCCCTGGCTGTCTGACCCTGCTGGGACACTGGTCACAATCTGATCCTGCGAAGACATGATGAGCATAGTGTTGTGTACTGACTGTGCACCATGACAGTGAAGCCTGTAGAGCTGTTTATACCTTGTCAGTGTGAAAAGTAGGGAATTCGCTAGTGAAACTGAAAGCTCAATAACTTTATATTGCTATACTGACTCTGATAAAACCTCACATTGGGCTGTCAATCACAATATCGGTCTTCAATTTCATTGTTTGATTCAGGTCTAGCTTGATTGAAGCAAAACTAATGGCTAAGTTCACTAATGTTAGCCAACTTTTGGCTAGATCTAATGGTACACCAACTGGTGAAAACGAGTTGCTTCTACAACTTGCTCGCTCTGTGCAGGTGTACGCGTGGTCCTAAATCCAGCCAGCTCATTACACCAAACAGCCTACCTGACCGCTCTGAGGCGTTCGCATGGTCCAAAAGCTCACAGATGCCTCTTTTTGTATCACAGTGCAATTATGAAACTGGGGCGGACAAAAATGCAATTTCAGAACATGGAGGGGGTCACATCCCTCCCGCCCCCAGTGAAAGATGCTGCCCTGGGTGCCACCCTTTCATCCGGTCCGCTTGACTTCCCATGGTAATCGAACACTTGTTATTTCTTTAAACTACTGTAGCTTAAGAAAAGGATTTCATGTATAGGAGGACTTCACACAGACCACGTGCTATACTGTGAAACAGCTGTCTGTATGGACATCCTACAGTAAATCTAAACGAACAGAGACCCATTCTCTACTCTCACTCTGAAAAAGCTCCATAGAACAACCTGGGTTTGTTCATTTGGGCACTTATCCTAAAATCTTTGCATTTTGCAACAGAAAAGGAACATTTGTTTCACATTGGAAAGGTCTAGGTAGTCAATTTTCTTCCATTTGGTGGCTAACGAACATGACTACGGATGAAGTAACTGTATTATGTATGACATTAACATCCTTTAGATATCTAAGAAAGTATCAGATTTGATATCCTATACATTTTCTGCTTAGATGTGTGGGTTTGGAGCCATTCCCTTTAATCTTACAGTAGGTATAGCCTCTAGCTAATAATATATCAGCTGTATAAACCACATTCGCACCTCACATCCTCACGAATCCTGAATCCACAAGATATATATATTAGTCAGATGTGCAGGTCGAGTGTGATGCCGTAAGCCTCCAATAATAACCACCGCTTGGTGGATATTCTCAATAGAATTGCCATCAACTGTTACAAAACCAGTTAGACACAGTAATGAAAAGCCCATGGACTCTGACATTACTCAAATAAAACCAATCAATAACTGGGGCTTGAAGGTAACTTTTATTAATTCAGCCTCTGAACAACTCAATACTGTGCTGAATGTACTTAACTAAGTACACATGTATTGTAATATGGGATCTTAATTTGATCACCCTGCTGCTGGGAAACTTTCCTGCAATGCAGGACATTTTAAATGTGTAGTGCATTTGAGGTTTAAAAAGGCTTCTGAAGTTTGTAATTTCCACTTGTAAACCCCTACAAAAATGTCCATTAATTATAATCCACATAATAATTCACATTTCCTGTTACTGCAGGATTATTTTCCTGCTGTAGCAAACTGGGTCAAATTAAGATCCTACATCTGTAAGAGTGTGACTGACGCCATGTTAAAAATGGGATTCATTGTCGTGAAACTAGAACATGGGGTATCTAGCTAATGGTTTGAAATGAATTAGGAAGCTCCAACTTCCTGGACAGCCCAACAGTAACACACTTGATTCGGCTAATTGTTGTCCATATTGAAAACGGTCAACGGTTGATTATGTGAAACAGGTGTGCTAGCGCTAGGTTTGAGCAAAAGGCTGCAGTAACTCTCCAGGTTGGAGACAGCTGAGATGGACCATATAAGCTGGTTTCCTTCACCTACTATCATATTATGATAAAGTATGGTCATGGCAGACAATGACCCCAAAAAATAGGTAATACTTGAACGGTAAAATACTGTGAAACAATACTTCACATCTGCATTAGCAAAACTACATTACGTCTCATACACACCCTCTCCTTTCCCTGAGTGTGTGACCACGCACACTTAGATACTTGGTCTGTAGAACTTCTGACCAAGAAACCAAAGCTTTGAGATCATTTCACTCCTGAAAAGGTGGTTTGCGTCACAAACAAAACGTTATTCAAATGTTATTCAGTCTAGAGTCTAGACTTAAATACGACAGTGACTTCACTATAGAAGAGGATGGACAGCAGTTTACAGTAGCATAAGCTTTAAATAACGGTCTTATTCTACCAATATATTTCAGATATTGCTTAAAAGGGCTCTTAACCCTAAATATCATAACACAGTCCATGTCTGAGCATAGAAAACTAGAGTATAAAAGATCTGAGCCACATTGTCCAGTGAATATTTCAGTCTACCTGCAGTAGCTTCTTGTAAATACAAATACTATGGATCACAGTGTTTCTCAATACAAGCTTACATGCTGACCACACTGCTCGCGTCGCGTGCACGAGTGTTGCAAAATAAATGTACACATACCTGTTATTCAATCAATGCACCCACCCTGCTTGCGCGCAACAGCTAGCGCCTGCGTGGCCAGACGCTAAAATAGAAGTTGGTTCTATGTGTCAAGCTCAACGCGCTGCAAGTCCTGCCTCTTTATCCTCATTGGTGTTTAGGGGCATATACCCACGTGGGTGATTGAAAGATGAACTGACGTCCACACTCCAGTCGGTTGTAGTAATGCACCGTAAAGTTGGTTGCCAACCGCTATATAAAGTCCAAAGAAAAAGAAGCCTGAAGAAAGGAGGAGAGATGACGAGAAACTAATTTGGTTTACCGTATTGTCTGTCGGAGTAGAGGACCTTGTGCATTTCAGGTAAAATAACAACCCAATGTTTATATCCCGGGACAAATTAACTAGCAACAGCAAGCTAGCTAGCTAAATTGCCATAAATATTTAATGCTTTTCGACCTGTCCACAAATTAATATAATTGGTTCAGAGTTTGTTTTGATATTTCAACCTGTGTGTCCTGATCGCTTCTGATGTGGGTAAACAAAATCAATGTGCGCGCGTCCGGTTTGGTCAGCATGTTAGAGTTTAGGAATGGGGTTGTTCACATTTCAATACATATACAGTATATTAGGGTGTGTGTCTACACCAAGGTATGAGTCTTTGTCTATGCGTGTAGGGTGAGGTGTGAGTGTGTCTAGGAGAGCACAGTGAGGGCAATTGTTCCCTTGGTCCTTTTCAGGATGCCCACGGCCTCCTCGTGGGTGACCCCCTCCAGACTCTGTCCGTTAACAGCCATAATCTGATCCCCCCGCTTCAGACGCCCGTCCTCTGACGCTGCTCCCTGGAGAACAGACACGCCAGGTTACCACACAGGTTACCACAATTACAACTGTCATAAATGTACATTCAAAAGGAATAGATTTAATCGATTTAACATACTAATACTGACTTGCTCTATTAAAACATAATTTAGCGAAAAAAATGATATTTCCCCTAACCTTTCCAAACACGGTTTTCACATAAATGGGCAGGTCTCCATGTGGGCTTCCGAAGCCACCAACAATGCTGAAGCCCAGGCCATCTGGGCCCCTGGCCAGGGTAATGGTCTTATATTGAGGAGGTCTGTAGGATGCAGAGAAATGTTTCTCAGGCCTTGTACGGGTTTGACAGAAACAACAGGTGTGTGTGTGTGTGTGTGTGTGTGTGTGTGTGTGTGTGTGTGTGTGCGCGTACATACCCCAGGTCGTCGTGGAAGATGCTAGTAGCAGTAAGGCTGGAGAGTGAGAGTCCGGCAGCTGTCTGCTCCTGAGACGGGCCGGTCACGGTGGTATCACCCCCTGCTACCACCTGTTGGGTTTTGTTGTTGCAAGACAAATGATACATGAAAAGGTCCTTTAGTTTAGTTTAGTTTGTTCAGTTCATCAGCTCATTTTCGAGCACTGCAATATAAAACAATTTCATCATCAACATTTACAGACAACTTGACGTAGATGACAGCAAGCACATAAAACAAAACAGAGCTTTATACTGTACATGCTCAAGCTACCGATAATGCATAATATATCAATTAAGGGTAGCTCAATCTCCACAGTACGCACCCGTGGATACAAGACTATACTGATCTTTTAGCAACAATGCATATACAACATATATATGAAAACCTCTACTTCATCAGTATACCTGTATTCACAGTTATCACTGATGAAGTAGAGGTTTTCAGATATGCGTTGTACTGTAAATGCATTACTGCTAAAATACCAGTATAATCTTACTGTAGTTGGGAGAATGACGTTAGTCTTTCACTGACCTGCAGCTCGATGGTGCCGGTGGCATTCTTCAGCAGGGTGACGGCCTGGCTGTGGCTCATACCCTCAGTAGCGGTCCCACAGATACTGACGATCATGTCACCGATCTGGAGGGGTCACAGAGAGATCACAAGGTTAGAGGTTACAGCATGTGCTAACCCCTTGGTCACAATGTTTGTAATACCGGTACATTTGGGTTAGAGACAGCAACTAATACTAAATCAATCCCTTAATCGTTCCCTAACCCCATACCTCCTAGGAATAATCTAACAAAGATGTATTTAAGGCATTGTATTGTAAACTAACAAAGATGTATTTAAGGAATTGTATTGTAAACTAACAAAGATATATTTAAGGCATTGTATTGTAAACTAACAAAGATGTATTGAAGACATTATATTGTAAACTAACAAAGATGTATTGAAGACATTATATTGTAAACTAACAAAGACGTATTTAAGGCATTGTATTGTAAACTAACAAAGACGTATTTAAGGCATTGTATTGTAAACTAACAAAGACGTATTTAAGGCATTGTATTGTATGCCACTAGCTATTATTATTACTACTATGTGTTTTACTTTTATATTATTTCTCCATTTTCTTTCTCTCTGCATTGTTGGGAAGGGCCCTTGAGTAAGCATTTCACTGTTAGTCCACACCTAAAGTTTTATTTGAAGGGGTTAGCGGAAGGAAGATAGTGGTTTGTGCTGATAGAGCATATTGATCATGCATTACTGCTCATCAGCTGGCCTTCAGCCAGGAATCATAAAGCAATATATTATAATAATACTGACTTAGTAATGATAAAATAAGAAAACTACTGATAAAGTTCATGTAGGCTAAATCTAATGCAAGCAAACCATATCCAGTATTTCTAAACCACTGCTTTGTGTTTCGCCTGTTTTAGTTCACCCATTCTTCTTGTTCTTTTGAAGGGATACCAACATAGATATTCTATTCAAGACATCCACACAGTCCCTCTATTCTGTTACATTTTATGGGCTCAGTGCAGTATAACGAGATTTATGGTCTCCTATGGCTTACTGCTCTACTATTGTCTGCTGCCAGTCTGTCTGTGGGGGCTACAATGGTCAGTTTGTCTGTCCTTCTGCAGGAGGCCATAGGCCATCGCTTTCAGCTGTAAAGGCCCTCGACACTAATAGAACCAACCTACGTGATGACTTGAGACTGACTACAGGCAGTATTTAGACTTGAGATAACATTTTCACGCAAAGATTGACCAGAGTTACGTGCACAAATCTGAATAGCCCACTGTCCAAAATGAACCAGCCACAAATAAAGGAGGAATACACTTACTGTAAGTGTAAATATTCTAAAGTTGACTGAAACCTGACGTTTGTGCTGGCATTTGGTGAATTTGTACGAACTTTCATTGATTGCTTGCTGTTTGATTATTTGTAGCTCAAAACGAATCTCTTTCTCTCGTTTGGGTGAACATTTAGTGAATAGATTCCATGTGATTAGCTGAGTCTGACTTTCCTTGAGGGTCCTTGAAGTCAACAAACAACATAGCCCACATAACCCATATTCTCTTGATCAGGTCCCTACGGCTGCTGCTGTACCAACCCACCTTGAGTTTGTGTGTCTGGGCAGCGAGGCCGGTAGGGTTCATCATGGCGATGAAGATAGGCACATCGCCCAGGGGACTGCCCACTCCACCCGCAATACTGATTCCTAATGAATCAGTGAGACCCTATGAGGAAAGACAACCAATTACAAAGTGACTTCAAAATCACTATAATCACCTCACAGAGACAAATAAAATACATATTTAAATAGTGTAAAATAGTTGGAGCCGTTGGGGGGTGGGGGTTCTAAGCTGACATGTGAATTATTATAAGATGGTCACACTATGGATAATTTAGCTATTTGATTTGGAATTGTGTTACCCCTTTAGGTACCAAAACAATATAAATAATTATTTGATAAAATATTGAATTTGGCCTTTACTACTATAGCCCTGAGAAACACACTGAATAAAACATTCATAAATGCCAAAAAAAGTCAAAAAATAAATCATAAGAAACAAAGGTTTGAAGTGTCTGTCCTATATCTATGAGATATAAGAAAGCGCAGGAAATATTTGGTGTTTTTTACACATTATTTAACCCTAGGCACAAAACTACCTTCAAACTGTACTTTCATTCATTTTTGTAAACAGGTGCTGGTTACCTTCAGGCGAGTCCCCTGACACCTGTGGTGGTCAAAGTGCAAAATGGAGACCACCTGTTCTGAGTCTCCCCTTTCTATAGTGGTCATAGTAGTTTGTAGGTCAAACCGTTCGGACGCTACAGAAGTTTTCATGAGAAGACCGATTTTCGGGATGTCTCAAGGTCTGACAAACAGCGCTCTAGCTCTGCAGATGCGGAAGTGCGACATCGGCGGATTGAAAAACAGATTACTCTAGCTTAAATTGACAGATTTGATAGGGATTTTTTTATTATGTAACTTAGATTGACACAATCGGCATGTTGCCGATAATACAAGGACAAGCTAAAAACAGATTTGTTTTTCGGTATAATTATAAATATTATAAAAGAAAGCTGACCTTTGTGAATTCAACACTTCTGATCTGCTGGTGGTCCAGTGCTTTATAAAAGAGTAAACAAGAGAAAACAAGAGTAAACAGCCAAAATGAATCGACACAAATGAGACCACGACATGAAGGCTAGCTTTAGCTTTCCAAACAGCTAGATGTTTACCAACTAAAAAGGTCTTAGACTCCTTACTTGTATGTTGTACGCTGTCACAGTCCATCTGGAGGCTACCAGAGGAGGCTGACAGCGAGTGAGGGGTCACCTTGCAGCTGCCCGTTTCACTCATCTACCCAAACACAAGGAAAGAGAAACGTGAAATGAATGACAAATTGCTTTCCTTTATCTGAACTCTATTTTGGGACTAAGAACTATAAATAGGATATAGAGGAAGGAAGAGATCCAGGGAGTATTCAGTGAGTTGAAATATATTCAGATAGAACTGTAATGAATAGAGCTTACAGGGTGTCTACATGGGTCCTATCTGTTAGATGCATTTCTATTTGAACATTCTGTAACATTGCTCTCCTGAACAGGTCCCAGGATATAATTAAGGTTCAGAAAACAAAATGGCAGCTTACCTGACTGCTCTGTGAGAACCTTCTCTCAGAGTGGAAGGGTCCGGCTTTAAATCTGCCCACCTCCATCACTATGGGTCCCACACCACACTGCAAACACACACGTGTAAACATACAAACACATAAATAGCTTTTCAACTAAACAAACCATCCAAAGAAGAGATGCTAGGGATGTATTCCACACCAACCGGTCGGAAAAGAGCCAATACATCACTCATTATACATTTCCTTTTTAAATACATGAATTATCTATCCATATCAACAATTTTAATTTGAGACAACAAAAACCCAGCCTAGTCCCAAATCTGTTACCACTGTACAGCCAAACGCCTGTGGTCATATATCAAGACGGCACCAACAGATCTGAGACCAGGCTTTATTTGACCCAGCTTCCCATGGTTCCTTCATAGGTTCACCTTCAGCAGTGCAGCCACTGACTCCTGGGTGGCGTTTCTGACATCCTCCTTGTTGACGGACAGGATCTGGTCTCCCTGCATCAGCCTCCCGTCACTCTCCACCACGCCCCCTTTCACTATGTCCGACACAAACACCCCTGTGTCGTTCCTGTTGTGGATAGAAACAACATATGGGTTAACCAGGGTTTATGTTGCGTTAGTGTGAGTGCTTGGTCTCTGTGCATGTGTCTGTCATTTGTGTGTGAGCATTTTGCAGTTAGGATTCGATACCAAATCAAATGATGTATTTTAAGTGTATCTTTTTTTGTGTTGTTCTAAAGTGTGTATTTAACTAATAGGCTCTCTCTGAGGACAATAAGGTATCTATCAATCTATCTAACAATCTATTAGGTAAAAATGCTAATCAAATGCCTGCCTCCTGCTGCGGTTCAGGTGTGGCGGTTCAGGATCTATAGATATGTTAAGGAAAAGCAGGTTCCAAAGCAGGTAGGATGACCGAAATACACTGAAGGCAGACCCAGGTAAAAAATCCAGGGTATATCTACCTTGGTGTATGTGGGACTTATCTATACATCTATCTACTAGGGCAAGGGCTGGGTATCTTTGGGATTTTTTTCTTTTCCGATACCAGTTCCCGTTCAGACTCTTCAATTCGGTACCAGTTCTAGTTGGTTTCCTTTTTCGTTTCCTATGTTGAATGAAGAACACATTTACATCTTTAAATGCCTACTCTTCCTCATTGTATTCTCTTCATTTTCTTACTAGAACAAGTGTATATTAAAACAAGTGTTGGCTCCCCCCTGTCACCATTGGTTTAACTAGTTTCTTAGCAAGTATAGCAACTAGTCAATACAATGACCAATGTTAATCACCGAGATGGGAAAGGTCAAACACCTTGACCCACAATGCTAAATAACCTGTGGCCTGCACACACACACACCAAACAATCCCCGTCATCACTGCAGGCCTGACTCCTCAAATGTCTAATTGGCTCAGGCAAACAGGAGAAGCATGTTTCACACACACACACACACACACACACACACACACACACACACACACACACACACACACACACACACACACACACACACACACACACACACACACACACACACACACACACACACACACACACACACACACACACACACACACACACACACGCACACACACACACACACAAGTGGTTTCCTGAGGTTTCTCTGCTGGGGCCATTCCTGTGCTGTCTGTCTCCAGTGAGTTAGGGCTAGAGGTCACACACCTCTGACACCATGTGTTGAGAGACCCTCAAGCGTGTGTTGTTATCTACTGGGATAACACACTGAGGATGGCTCAGCATGACCTTATGTGAGTCTGAATGAGTCAACACATTATTTAAACTATGTCCAATAATCTAATTGTGGTCTAAATAAAAAAAAACAAGATGAGTTGATTACTTGAAACAAGTGTATTAGTGCTGGGCTGGACATTTATGGACATTTATCATTGTTACAGTTGTAAATATGTATATATTATTACCATTATTTTTTATTATTGTTTCATTCACTTCTCTTTTTGTCACGCTCTGACCATAGAGAGCCCTTGGGGTTCTCTATTGTGTAATAGGTCAGAGCGTGACTAGGGGGGTTTTCTAGTTATTTTAGTTCTATGTTGGTGTGTTTGTATGGCTCCCAATTGGAGGCAGCTGAATATCGTTGCCTCTAATTGGCGATCATACTTAGTGTGTTCCTTTTCCCACCTGCGATGTGGGATATTGTTTGTGTTTAGTGCTATGTGCGCTACGAACGGCACTTTAGTTTATTTATTTGTTTGAAGTTTCACCTCAATAAATATGTGGAACTCTACTCACGCTGCGCTTTCGTACACTCATTATAACGAACGTGACACTTTTTGACCTGCACTGTTGGAGCTCCAAGCTTAAGAATGTCACTGTACCCTGCAATTACATCTGCGACCCTGTGCATGTGACAAATAAACTCATCTAATCATCCTAGCAAAAGAGAGCTTCTCTCCAACATCTTTACGGTGTGTACATTTTAGGACATCCCTGTTTATGGTGTACATTTGAGGACATCCAAATTTACGGTGTACATTTTAGGACATCCCTGTTTACGATGTACATTTTAGGCCATCCCTTAAATGTTTTCAGTCAAACGTCCCTATAAGACTTATAGGTTGGAGTACCTTCTCCCCACGATGCTGAGGCCCAGGCCCTGGCCGGGCTTCTTGTTCAGCTCCACGGTAAAGGCATCCCACAGGTCCTCCTCCTTGTACTGAGCCTCATCCCTGAACACGCTCAGACGCACCCGCTGAGGGGTCTGGCGTAGCACGTTGATAGCTTCGTCGTGAGTGGCCACGCGCAGGTCAATGCCATTCACCTACGGAGATGGGGAGGGAGAGAGATTAGAGGGGGAGAGAGAGATGAAAGAGGAAGGGATAGTGAGAGAGAAACAAACAAATTTGTCAATATAAAATGTGGCAGCAAGGGTACAATGGATAGCATGTTATATTCTACCTATTTATAGAAACACTGTAGGCCCAAACACACTGACAAACATGAATATTGGTGAAGAATGTGAATAATGTAACATACAGGGTCAACAGCTAGCATACATGTCTGAGGGTAGGCCTATACTTTAGTATAATTATACTTATATTTTGAAAACCTTTTCTAATAATAACACCACAATGTACTTAGTTTAGAGCTGAGACCTGCAACCTATTTTAAAGTGATGCTAGAGGTTTTGTACAATTTCAGCCAGTCGTGTTGAAAGTAGCACACACGAGCCAAAACGGGTCCCCGAAGACGGTGCACAACGTCATCCAGTCGTATTATATCTTACGTCCTGCAAATTATTATTATTATTTTTTTTTAATCCTGCAATTCGTATGATATGTTACAAATTCCAATTGGTACAATATGTTCAGAATTTGTAAGTGCTTAAAATCCCGTTCATCCTCTTTAAGGGTCCATATCAACGGGAAATAGACCATTAGCGCTAGCATAGCCATGTATGGCTTTTCTCATAGCAGACTGAAATGGGTCCCTAATGACGTTGGTGCTGCTTGAGCCACAGAATGGGTGGCCACTCTCTCACCATCCCCCTGACCATATCATGAGCAGTATGAATACTACGGCTTAGCTGGTAGGCCCAAAGTGAATTACTGAGGTGGGGCAATTAAGTCATAAGAGTATGTGTATATGTGCTGGTGTGTGTGTGCGTGCATGTATTGAAAGGGGGTTAAGTGAGATGCTTCCAGCCCCATTGACTGAGTTGCCATGACTAACGGCCAAAGTCACACCCCTAGTCTATAACAAAGCAAAGGGCAAAAGAGTTAAGCTGACTATTAAGATGTCATTCTATATAACGTCATCTATACATATAATGACTATATATACCATTCATTATCTATATTTATATAATTTTAGATGTAACATTTGAAATATTCTTCTTCAGATTCTATGAACCAAATCCTATCTTAAGAGTCACTTAGTGTTATGAATGCAGTGTTATACTAGAGTGTGAAATACGTGCCTATATGATCTAGGATCAGTTTAGCCTTTTATATCATGAGGAATATGATTACAGGGATAGGAGGAGGGTGGAACTGATCCTAAATTATGAATACAGGCCCCTGTTACATTCCATTACCTCCAGGATCTGATCCCCTGCCCAAAGTCTCCCATCCTTGGAGGCAGCTCCCTCCTCATAGACCTCGTGAATGATGATGGTCCCCTAGAGAAAGAGAAGAAGAGTGTGAGAAAGGGGGATACTAGAGGTGTGTGGCACGGTAGGAGGGAACTAGAGGTGTGTGGCACGGTAGGAGGGAACTAGAGGTGTGTGGCACGGTAGGAGGGAACAAGGAAAAGAGAAAAGGAGAAATAGAAGACGGAGGGAGGAACCAAGGTGAAACAGAGAAATAGTCAAATAGAGAAATGAAGAGAATAAAATGACAATGTGAAGGAGTTCAGGAATACATGAGAGATTAGAGACAGAGTGGAACAGGTTGACACTAGCTAGAGTCTGTGTGTGTAGGTGTCTATGGGGGGGCTCATTCTCAGGTCAAGGGTCACATTCCAGGATATTGTCTCCTGTGGTTGAGGACTGACTGAGCACACGGGGGGAGAGGAGGAGCGGGGTGTGTGCGTGTGTGACAGACTGCATTATTTCCTATATTCCTTTGCTATTCCACTGCCTCCACAGCTATTTCAGACCTGGGATAATACTGCCAGCTCTAAAAGCACACGGAACCAAAGACTTCTAAGTGGGTGGCATATCTTTTAAGTTTGTATCATTGTGTAAGTAGTAGTGGTAATTTGTCTTCTCGTAATGTTAGTGGGTGAAATTTTACTTGTTTCTTATGTATTGTTATAAAATATAGAATTGGAAGTGTAAATTCTGATTTAAAGCTTCAGATAAATCTATGGAAAACTAACCCAGATTCTTTGTCAGTATCTGTCAGTTTGGAATCTGTTAATTGGGATCCAACAATCATTCTGTCATAGTTTATTCAAAAATACAAGTTTTGTTATTATTCTACAATAACTTCAAATACCCACAGTCATCACAGAGCCACCCTTGGCACTCTGACCTACCAATAGAGTGTCACAGCCCCCCACGATGCTGAGGCCCAGGCCCGTGTGGCCTTTGGAGATGTCTATGGTGGTCTCACAGCCGGGGATGATGGGACAGGTCACAGGGTCAGATGAGGCCAGAGTACCAGGGGTGGACGAGCGACTTGAGCCTGATGAGAGAGTGGGAAATTGAGATGAAAATATTGAAGAAAAGTTTTCATTCTAGCCTGGTCCCAGATCTTTGTGCTTTTAGCCAATTCCTCAGATTATTATTGGCATGCTATTCACTAAGGCAATGACAAAACATATTCAGAGGAGTTGGCTAAAGCACCTATTAACTTGATGGCAAGCTAAAATCAGACTAGAATATATTCAGTCACTGTAAAACTAGAGGCTATATTAATACTATATTTGTATACTGTATCGGTTTTATTCTTCATTGTGTAAATCAGCAGAAACTTATTGACTAACAATCACAGACGTGATTGGTTTGCCAAGTGATTGGTATTGAAGTTGGGGGCACTTGCCCTATAAGCATATCACTCTGCTCTACCTAACTGAGTGAATCATGCTTCGTTCAGATTTTGAGTTATAACTAGCACCAATATTTAAGTTATGTAAAAGAAATCTTCAGCTAAGTTGTTTACGTTCAATAAACCCAAATGCTAATGATGTATGGCATTGTGTATTTTTGTGTATTTTTGTCAACACATGACAAGCTGTTTACTCACTCCTGATCGGCTCTGACTCAGGCTGGCCCAGGTTAGCCATGTAGATGCTAGGGATGCTGGTGGCCTGATCAGTATAGTAGGGGGGGAGGGGCAATGACTCATTCGTGCAGATTGTCAACTTCACTGAGCCTTTGGCGTTCCCCAGTAGAGAGTGGACCTAAAACGTAGGAAAGAAAATAAACAATTGCATAGTCCCCAACAGATGGTCATTCAGAGATGGGCAGAACGTCTGTTACATGTATTTGAAATACGTATTTGAATTATTCCTGAATATTTTGTCATTTGAATTACACTGGGCTGAATATACTCCAATGCGTTTTGCATTTTGCATTTTCAAAACACAAAATACTTTTCTATACCATTTTTTAAATAGCGGTTTAGTTTGCGGCTACCCTTTAACTGGTATCAGAAGTCTGATCGCACTATGGTGTGATAAAAGAGTCTGCTAAATGAAGTAAACATTAATATATATGTAAACAATTGCAAAGCATGCTGAGTATTATTCTAATGAGCTCAGCCCCAAAACAATACCGTGTGCTTTGCAGTTAATTTTGGCTTGTTCATTTTCACATATACATTTAGGTAATTTAGCACACACAGAATGACTTGCTTAACTAAGGTAGTTAAACACAACATATCACAGTCAGAGCAAGTAACACGTTTTTGTAACCGTTACTGAGAATGTTGTTGCTGTTCGGGCTAGCTACAAATGTGTTCTTGTATTTTAATACAAGTTTATTTTGATATATTGATCTTTATGGTATTTTGCATATGTATTCAGTACATTTTGCCCATACCTGTGGTCTAAAAATGTCAAATTAACACACAACAAACTATGTCAAATGTATGTATATGTAAAAAAAATAAATAATTTTTTTATTTTTTATAAAGTAATATAATAAACACTCAACAAACTAATCAAATTACTATCCATTAACCCTGGCCATAGGATGTGTCTAAAATTTGCTGCAGAGGCCGATCTTACCCTCTCCACAGTGTAGCCCACCACTGGTTCATCCTCCACAGCCAGCAGTTTATCTCCAGATTTGATGCTGCCGTCCTGCATAGAGTAATACAGGACTGGTGTTAGAGAATGTTTTTCATCTGGAAATATATCCATCCAATTAGCATAACATGTAGGATGTCCAATATTATTTTCTGTCCAGCATTGTTCTTTAAAACTGCTCCTGGACAGCTACAGGGTGTGCATGCTTTTGTTCCAACCCAGCACTTTATTGATTGAACTAATCAAGGTCCTCTTAGTTTAATCAGGTGTGTTAACACTAGGCTGGAACAAAAGTCTGCTCACCTTGTGGGTCCCCAGGACCAGGATTGAAGAAAAGTGCTATACAGGATTCACCTGTTTGAATCAGGAGAGTAAGACAGAGTGCTATACAGGACACCTGTTTGAATCAGGAGAGTAAGACAGAGTGCTATACAGGACACCTGTTTGAATCAGGAGAGTAAGACAGAGTGCTATACAGGACACCCGTTTGAATCAGGAGAGTAAGACAGAGTGACATACCTTTCCTGCTGGTCCTTTTTCAGATATACTCTGAATCACCACCCCGTTCTTGGGGTCTTCCTCACTGAAAGTGATGCCGAATCCACCCTCCTCCTTGAGTTCAAAAGAGATAATGTACTTGAATTTTCTTCAATACCTCGCTGTCAACCATAATTATAGACACAGTGAATCATGCACAATGACACATTAAACATGAACAAAGCGAGCCATTGATAACCAGAAACGTCACAATGCAAGAACGGTTTGTTTTGTAAATTGTGAGGCAGTTTGGAACATTATGGTTCTAAACTCAGCAAAAAAAGAAGCGTCCCTTTTTCAGGACCCAGTCTTTCAAAGATAATTCGTAAAAATCCAAATATCTTCACAGCTCTTCATTGTAAAGGGTTTAAACACTGTTTCCCATGCTTCTTCAATTTACCATAAACAATTAATGAACATGCACCTATGGTAGGCAATTAAGGTCACAGTAATGAAAACTTAGGACACTAAAGAGGCCTTTCTACTGACTCTGAAAAACACCTAAAGAAAGATGGCCAAGGTCCCTGCTCATCTGCGTGAACGTGCCTTATGCATGCTGCAAGGAGGCATGAGGACGGCAGATGTGGCCAGGGCAATAAATTGCAATGTCCGTACTGTGAGACGCCTAAGACAGCACTACAGGGAGACAGGACGGACAGCTGATTGTCCTCGTAGTGGCAGACCACGTGTAACAACACCTGCACAGGATTGGTACATACGAACATCACACCTGCGGGACAGATACAGGATGGCAACAACAACTGCCCGAGTTACACCAGGAAGGCACAATCCCTCCATCAGTACTCAGACTGTCCGCAATAGGCTGAGAGAGGCTGGACTGGGGGCTTGTAGGCATGTTGTAAGGCAGGTCCTCACCAGACATCACAGGCAACAACGTTGCTTATGGACTCAAACCCACCGTCGCTGGACCAGACAGGACTGGCAAAAAGTGCTCTTCACTGACGAGTCACGGTTTTGTCTCACCAGGGACGGTGGTCGGATATGCGTTTATCGTCATAGGAATGAGCGTTACACCGAGGTCTGTACTCTTGACCGGGATCGATTTGGAGGGTCCGTCATGGTCTGGGGCGATGTGTCACAGCATCGCGCACGCACGCACGCACGCGCACACACACACACACACTTAAAATGACTAAAACCAAATCGAAATTGTGTAGAGATGATAATGGACCTACATTCATACAGTTTCTTGACTGTGTCCAACTTGCTAATAATCACTTAAATTAAAGCTAGACAGTCAGGGAGCATCGGAAATAAAAAATAAAAAAACGATGGCTAGGGAACTTTCTTTTGCTAATTTTGACGGCAAGGAAATATAATCCATTTTCATTACGTCCCGCCGGACCTCATTGAAGACCGAATGCTGCCCCCGGGGCAATATAGAAACAGGGTGGTACTATCTGAACTTGACCAATAAGAAACACTCATTTTAGTTTTCCATTGCAAAAACGGTGTGCCCTAATGAACACGACCCAGTTCTACTCAGCATCTTGAAACGGCATGATCTTTTGTTCCTGGGGACTGAGAAGATGTAACAGAAAAGTATGTGTCTGGTATGTGCCCATACCAGATGTTGACTTCATACCGTGATCCTCTAATAGACTATTATATAATAAACCATGTGGACAGACAGCTAGGCTGAGACTCCCAACCAGGTGTTTGGCTTGTCAGAAGACCCATTAAACTAGAATAGGTTCACATCCTCTTTAGTCTCTCTGTCCATCCTGCTCTCTCTCAGTTCCTAGGGCATATTACTGTCCTCCCTCTCTCATTTCCTTCCCTCCCTCTTGTAGCAGGTCAATTAGAATAGAGAATAGTCTCCTTTTCTCCCTCTTTCCCTCCCTCTCCCCATGAAGAGGTCTGAGCCTATGTTAACTGATAGCAGAGCAGCATGGGAGAGTCTCAAGGTAACTCACCTTAGGCAGAATGACGTGCTGCACATACTTGAACACGTCGACATCGATCGCCGAGGGTACAATGGAAGTACATGTTTCTAGCTGTGAGAAAATGATTAATAAGAGATTGAAAGAGTAGAACATAGAGCCTTTTCAGTCATTGAGCTGCTTCATACTCTAAGGCCTTTTTCAAATCAGAGAAACTATCTACACATAGACAGGATGAATGGGAGACCGTGTGTGAATATGTGTCTGTTTGTGTTCCTGTGTGAGAAGGGACATTTCATGTGTGTATGCATGTGACATGTTTACCTCTGTCTGGGGCTCCAGGGTGTCTCCATGTTCCCTCACTGGTCCTACAGCCATCTGGTTCAGAGCATCTGTGTTCCTGTCCACCAGTCATAACTCAAGATTAAATCACTAGTCACTGCTTCAGGACACATCTTTCTGTCTGTCTGAGACCCATAGCTCACGAGTGAGTCACAAATGGAACTCTATTCCCTATTCAGTGCACTACTTTGGTCAGAAATAGTGAACAATGTAGGGAATGTGGTGCCATTTGGGACGTATCCCGAGTCTGTGAACCACACAGTCTAATTGAGGCTGTCAGTTGAGTTAAGTAGTGTGTGTTCCTGCCTGCCTTATTTTGGTCAGATTTCTTTTGGCCTGTCATAAGTAGCTGGACCGTTGGTTTTCCATGATCATGTGACCTTACCAGGAATAACGCAGGATACAATGGAAGGAGACATCTTGGAGTATCGTGTTGCTTGTCTGCACTGATATCAGTTTAGATCAGTCTTTTGTAACACCACAGCTCCCTCTACTGGGCTTTGTATGGTGATGTTATTAGGCTTAAAATAGTCCTCTGCTATTGAAGGGGCTCAGCTACAGAATATGTAAATTGTTTTGGTCATTGTAAAGAATTGGGATGAGTGATTATATTGCTTTATGCAAGGCAGAAACAAGTTGAACTTTAGTTGAAAATATACATGGTGGGGGATGGGAATAAAGACTTGTGATATATTTCCTTTGTACTTCAAGTACACTACCTGATGAAAATGATCTTGACCTTCGACGGAGCGCTTTTGATGATGGAGGAGGCATTCTGGTGACTCCGCCCATACAGAATCTGCCCGTTGATCTGATAGGGTGCAGAAATGAACAATATGGAATTTGTTACTACTGTCTAACATACCGCATTATTCAATTCAGCAACTGGCATTCGTTTTGCTTTCTTCGTGCAAACCTTAGATCATATTGTGGAGATTGGAAATCAAATCAGAGAGGAAAAGCTAAATCGAGACATAATGTGATTTAGTACATAAAACCCAGTAATACCCACTAGGCACCAACTCCTGGTTAAAAACCACCCATCTATAGCGTCGGTGACCACTAAGTTACTAATCCAAGCTCCTTACCTCCAACAGTTCATCCCCAACCACAATGCGACCATCTTTGCTGGCAGCGCCACAGGGGTCGATCCAGACCACAAACACGCTCAGGCGAGAGCGGTCGCGGTTGCCAGCCAGACTAAGGCCCAGGCCGGTCTTCCCCTTCTCCAGCTCAATCATGTGCAGCAGCCCCGGGAGGCTGCCGTAGCGCTGAATGATGCTCTCTGTAGAGAACAGTGGATAGATTGAAATGAGTCGAACCACTGAAACATCATACTGATGAATGTGAAATGATTGACTGTATAACTGAATAGCTTTCGTAATAGTGTATGGCATAGATTTGAGCTGGATAGATTTTCTTGACTTGCTATACTCATACAACCAAGCCATGAATGGAAATTAAACAAATTTTAACAGAAATCATAGTCAGTGGTTCTAAACTAAAGGATCACATCAAAATGCAAAGTCATACTCAACACATCTCACAATAGAGTCAAATATGTCATGGTTTCAACTTACAAAGACACTGCCAAGCCTAGGTTTGTATTGATCCTGACAGACAGACAGGCCTCTCTCTCTATCTCTCAGTGGAATGGCTAGTATTCAGAGGAGACCATGTTGTTCTGGGCTGAGTGCCACGGACTGTACTGTACTGTACCATCACTCCTGTACTAATCTCCCTGACTCACCTCATCAATCTGATCCCCACAGGGCACACACACACACACTGCACACACACACCAGGGGCCCAGCAGGGACTATACTGTCCATAATCAGAAGAGCCTGAGACCCCATCCAGAAACCACCCCTTGCCCTATCCCCTAGGCACTGCATTTTGAATAATTGGATAGGTATTCTATGATTGTGCTAGCCTAGTTCACTTGCCTTGGGAGCCTAGCAGCAAGACTTAGTGCTTGAAGTAGACTGAAATAGGTGCCTGTACCTATTTTGGGTGTGCCGGTGTGTTCCGGCCCAATTCATGCACTGGCAAGACAATGATTGCACAGATCAGGTCATGTTTTTAATGCAACGTGGAGGCCCTCTAGTGGTCACTAGGTGGTAGCACACGGGAGTAGGCAAGCTAAGAGGGGGCTGGCTGAATCCATGGAAACAAACCCTAGTGCCTATCCACTAGGCAGTGGTACTTCATTTTAATCTGAAAGGATTTGATAGGTATAAACAATATGGTAGTAGCTGCACATTGCTCATAATGAATTTGTAAGACTTTCACCTATCATATATATTCAGTTCTATTCAAGTGCCTAGGGAGTAGGGGCTAGGAGTTGTTTCTGCACTGGGTCCATCCATGGTCTTGTTCATTGTATAATGATCCATAATAACAATATGAGAACCCAGATAACATAATTAGTTAGCCAACTTTGGTCCAATGAGTGACCTTTCATGAAGGAGGAAGTTGCCCTTATTGGTCGGTTTTGAGTGCCCCCCGCCTATTGTGGCCAATGGTTAGGATTAAGGGGAGGGTAACTGTCCCTAGATCTGTTCATAGAGTCAAACTCACTCCAGCTGTAGCCAAACTCATCCTCGTCTTCCGCCTGGGCCTGTCTGTCGGGAATCTCTGTCAGGGTATCGGTGTCTGTCTCTCCGACGTGGGGAACCACGGGAAGGGAGAGGTGAGGAGTGGTGGACGATGTCTTTCCCGCTTCCCTCTTTAGTGGCTGCCACATCACAGAGGTATCAGTACAATAGATTTGTAGTGTGGCAAAAAGGCAGATAATAATTTTGTTTCAGCGTAGCAGGTTTAGCTGACTACAACCTAAAGCCATACTGTTGAGTCGGTAAAGTATGTTTTAGTCACTCATCTGCAGGTGGACATTTTCAAAATGGCGTCACCCTACTTTTTAGGCATGTATTTTTTGTTTATATGACTAAACTGTTATTTGACTAAACTGCTGTAAGCAAAGCATTCCATTGATTCAAGTCAGAAGTAGTGTATTTTTAGATTAATATTCAAGACTGAGTTTAATAACAAAATGTTCCTTACTGATAGAATTCAATTCAACCATTGTCCATCTGATAACACATTCAAATGGACACTTACCTTATGAAGCAAGTGCAACACAATCCAAGACAAAACTTGAATTATTTTGATAAATTTAGGCAAATTAAAATGCATTTTGATTCAGAATCAAAACATTGCATATTTTTGCAAGAGATTAAAATGGGCAAGTTTCAATTTCGACATTTCAATGTTCTATTTGTAACAAACAAAACACAAAAAAGAAAAAGGTATTCAGATAGTTTTAGTGGAAATGTGTTAGGACAGCATGTATGCATGTAAGGCCTGTCCAATATATGAGTCTCCACATATATTCCATAACACAACCGTACGAGCATACACGGAAATAGAAGGGGAAAAGCACGACAACACAAAGACCCACAAACCTTAAACGGAGTAGGAGTGAAAGGGTTAGTTGGGGAGAGGCGTAGGAATAGTCTACTGTGACTCTCAACCTCCTACAGAGAACAGAGAAGAGTCAGAGACTTTCAGTGAGACAGACAACAAAGGACTAGGACAACATTGTGAAACTAAGGGCAGAAACTTCACTCCACTGCTATGATAGAGAGTGTGAGTGAAGTTCTAGGTCTACTAAAAATCCTAATTTGATCAACTAAATAAGATTTATCCCAGGTGTCTCAAACTCGATTCCTGAAGGGTCATGTGTATTCAGTCACACATTTGCTGGTCATGATGGGACATGAACTTGACAGGTGAATAGTTTAATGTACATGGATGTAAATCATTTTGGCATGAAAAAGGTGTACACAAAGCCTTGCGGGAATTTGGTTTGAGACTTCTACGACAATACAATATCAAGTTACAGGCATTGTTCCCTAAGGTTACAAAACCAGGGCCCAAACACTTCAAAATACTTTCCTTTGGTTTCAGTACAGTGGAACCAATGAAATAGTCCCAAAAGTGCAAACGCGGTGCTAAATCCAGTGCACCTCAAGTATTTGACATAGGTCTAAAGGTTGCATAGTGACACTGACCTTGTCACTATTGCGCCGTGCCATGGCCGCCGCTCTCTCCTCGTTGGTGTCCGTGGTTGAGGACTGTCGTGTACAAGAGGGACAGAAACATGAAAAATACACTGCTAGGCATTGCCATCAAATGTCATATAGAGCAAAGGCTGAATTTACAACGGTGAGGCATCATACTGTATTTAATTGGTGAGACTTGCATGGGACAAGTAAAAGCATCCAAATATATTAAAAACGTTTGTTTGAACGTAACTGAAAAAGTAGCCTGAGTGAAACTTCAATTGTTATTGTTTTTCTTCATGAGTTGTGGTTGTATTGGCTTGGCTACAACAGATTATGGATTGCCCTTGGTCAATGTGGGTACTATATACACATTGGGAAAACTAAAATGATGATGTGTTCAGTGAGGTAGGCAGCCCGTTATCAATATTCCACCCAGGCCTGACCACCTCTCACCCAGGAGCTGATTTAATATATTCTGCCTGCCAACTAGAAACCACCACAGCAACATGCAGTGAACCTTGTGGTTTGGGGTACGTGACATATGAGCTATTTTAGGTTTTCCTGTTCCTTGACTCGTCCTCAGTTCACAAAACGTTATGAGCCAGTATTCCAGGCAGACTGGGATATAGACAATCTATTCCTGGACTCATATGCGTGTTCAATGGAGATTCTCCACTGAGCATGTTCTTGAGTTCATTAGTAGAATTAATCTGGGTCTGGGAAACTGGGCCAAAGAGAAAATATTCTATACAAAGAGTATATTATACACTGTAGGATTGAACCCACCACAAAAAGCAAACATTGAGCAGCAAAAGAAAGCAGTCTACATGAAGGAAGATTGGACACTGGGTCGCACACTCGCACACACGCACACACACACAGAGAGACAGTCTAACCTGAAGCGGAGAGGCAGGAGATAATAAGCTGGCAGAGGTTTGATTAGTGGGTCGTGGGTTGGATCCGGGGTGGGTGTTTAGCCGCAGAAGAAAGGGTAGGGGCGCCTTCTAAAAGCAACACAGGGGATCAACAGCAAGTCAAGGATACAGAAGTTGAAGGAAATGAAATGTGGGGGCAGAGCCCTGACAAAAATGTTATCAGGTGTCCAGGAAAGAAGGGAATAGACAAGAAAATGTTCAAAAGGAAAAACACCTCTGGAGTCAAATTATTCAAAAATGAGTGACTGGTAATGAATGTCCTCGAGGAGACTCATTTTCTTTTCAAGAAAATCAAAGTGGAGCTCTTTCTTAGAACCAAACAATAAATGTTTTAGAGAATCCTTAAGGCTTCTTTTGGATTATTCACCAGTGACACAGAAGAGTAGAAGGCCTTAAAGGGGAACTGCTAGGGAAGCATCATTACGATCTGTAGGTAGGTCCCAGTGGCACCATTTAAAAGAGCAAGAGCAATACATACCTGCCCGTAGCAGTTAACCTTTGTAGCATATAACGTTTGATCTCTTTTTTCCCCCTGGATGCACTCAGATTCCAATTTTTATTTGGGTCTCTTTTTGCACGTTTCTGTTGCATGCACATACAGTAGCCTATTAGAGAGTCTGAAAACTTCTGGATGGAGAGATAAAGCAACAGACTCTACTGATGTGCATAGAGAGAGATAGAGAGAGGAAGAAAGCAATACAAATAAACAGAGAGAGCGAGACAGAGCAAGAGATTACCTGGCACACGTGATAAGGCAAGCATTTTAAAGCGGTGCTGTATTTCTCTATGACTGGTGACGAAGCAGGGCTACAGTGGGACTCGGGCTGAGGAAGAGGTGCATGCTGGACTGGTTAGTTGAAGGTTAGTGGAAGGTTACGGAAAATGTCTGGAAAGCTTCAAACATGCATGAAAATGAATGATTGTAAGTGCATGAAAATGAATGATTGTAAGTCGGACATCAAGATATGTTGGCTATTGCAAAGCTGGTAGCAATTTCAGTAGGATATTAGTTCGTCATGCTTTTGGAGCCTAATGGCGCTTTCAAACCAATGAAGATGATGCAGACAAAATACAGTCAGTCACTTGAACTTTTAGTGAAATGAATCCTGACAAGGAGTCCATCAACGAATTGAATAATGAGATATAGATAGCTACTGTAGTATTTGTTAGATACAGGATGGTTAAGTAGCTTTTTGAAGTTAATGTTGTGTTAAATGGGATAATTAATGGTTTGGGACTAGGAAATAAAGTATTGTTGTTGAAAGACATTAGCCACTTAGCTAGCGTGCCAACACAGGACGTTAGCGTGACAACACAGGGCGCTAGCGTTCCAACACAGGGAGCTAGCGTGCCAACACAGGGCGCTAGCGTGCCAACACAGGGCGCTAGCGTGCCAACACAGGGAGCTAGAAGGCTCACCCTGGGCCTGTGGATGATACTCTGGACGAGGAACACGACAGGGTTTCCTGCCCTGCGGATGGCCTCCACAGCCTGCTCGTGACTGGCATCTCTCAAGTCCACGCCATCCACCTGATACATTCCAAAGAAACAAACAAGTAATTAATAGGTTTTTACTGTGCAATAACCATTTTGCCATGTCAAAGTAAATACATTCTACTGTGAAATACAAGAAACATTTTTACGGACAGATGTGATACAGCCTGGAATCGAACCAGGGACTGTAGTGATGCCTCATGCACTGAGATGCAGTTCCTTAGACTGCTGCGCCACTCGGGAGCACTAACATTGATGGGTGTACCTCAACAACCCTGTCTCCAGTCTTCAGGGTTCCATTGCGGCTGGCGGGGCTGTCCTCCAGGATGTGTTTGATGAAGATGCCCCGCATCACCTCGCCGTTGCTGAGGCGACTGCCCATTCCTCTGCCCCCCACGATGCTGATGCCAAGGGACTTGCCAGCTTCTTTTTTGAGCTCCACCCTGAGAGAGACGACATGCATTCTAAAATATATTTTAAAAAGGGGGTTCTTTATTGTACCACTTCTTGGGACACAGTTGGCCAACTCCTGTTCTGGGGTTCTAATTTGATTTATTTGTACACAAAGTAAAAATAAGATGTGACATTGAAGGAAGGAAATGGCTTGTGTAAGAACCTATTGAATACAAATTCAGGAGAGAGCAACGTTACAGAAGGTTCAACAATTTAGATTGTAAATGATTATCTGTTGCATAAAATAAAGGGCGCATTGTGTTGGGTCGGTAAACTAGGTAAACCTGATATGACTCTCTGTCTTTTAGATTAGGAAACTGTCAGGTGGCTCCATTTCTATTTGTGACATTCTAAACGTTGCAGCCCATTGAATTAGCCTCAGCTATTAATAATCCTGGAGGGCCACAGTGTTTGCTGATTTCCTCTTGATTGTCATTGATTGGACTGAGAGTGTCACACACTTGCGTTCCCTCGCCTAAAATCAGTCACTGATTAGAATCAGCAGACAGTGCAGAGCACCTCTCGAGGACAAGGGTGAGGACACCGGTTTTGAACAATATTACTATCACAACGCAGAACCCAGACAGTGGGTAATATGTGTGCAGGGTCTAGCCCAGTTCCAAAGTGGTATAACTAATGCCATGAACCTTGGCTTGACATCCAAATCAGTGCTTATTGCTTATTTATCCAATCAGATTTTTCCCCTTAACATTAGAGTTGGAAAGAGGGTATGTCCCCTATCTTTGCCATGATAAACGCTTAAAATTAGCTCTTAGGAAGTCACATCCAGTTGACTACTTTAAAATAGTGAAAGCCTTCAATGGCGCTGCCGATGCTAAAACAGGCTTTGTGGAAAGGTCACCCTCTATCCAACTCTATGTTCTGGACCAAGACAAAGTCTAACTTCCTACTCACCTCCTGGGCTGGTTCCAGTTACTGAAGGTGGCACTCTGTAGCTCACTCTCCTCTCCCTCTCCATCCTCTCGCTCTGGGAGTTCTGGGATTTCTCTTCTGCAAAGAGACAAACAGAAAACAGCCGCCTTTGTAAACCATAGCTGGTCTGATAGTAATTGACTTGTTTTAGTACTGTCTGGAGTACAACAAAATAATATTGCGAAAGTTAGTCTATGCTTGAAATCAAAAGCATGAATTTAGTGAGGGCATCGTCATGAAAATACCTTTCTATAATGTATTACTTCTATAAAGTTGTATAACGTTTGAGCTTACTTTGGGGCCTGAGGAGCATCAGAGAAGATGTCATCTTTAGGCTGCTCCAGGCTGGCCTTGTACTCCTCCAGATACTCCACGGGAACATAGGTGATGCTGATAACACACACACACACGTGCGCACACACGCACACCAATGAGCCTCAGCACACTCCTGATAACAACCTGACCAAGATTTGTCATCATCACTGCAAATACCCCCAAATATATAACCTATCCATAAACATATGACACGAGAGTTCAACCTTGTGTGCAAGCATGTCAATATTCATCATTAGGAATGACATGAACGTTTAACAAAGCATTAGTGTGGAAGTGCCTGCATTCATATGCCACCTGGTATGATAGAAAGGGCACTTTTACAAAAGGACTTTTATTTATTCATAGACGTCTAATCTACATGCAGGAGCGCACCTGTTTTTCTCCCCGTCCAAATTAACTGTGCGGCACAAGATTGCAGGAGGGGAAGGAATGAACTCTAAATTTCTCTGGCAATGCATTCTGCCTATCATGAGCCCAAGGTGAGCCGTCAATGAATAATGTAGCAGACGTCCCCGCATAACTATCCAAAACAGATGTTTCCGTCGTTCATAAATGTCTGGGCCAATAAAGTTGTCTCGAATCGAATTGAGTGGCAGAATTCTTTCCAAAATATGTCATGGAGGTTTGAAGGGAACATCAATTGGAACACCAAATGTACTGGAACAGAAGAACAACTTTCCAAAATATTAAGAATTTAACGAAAGTGAAGTAGCAAAGAGCATAGATCTGCTTTTGTAGGCCCAGTTTCAAGTAATTAATCGTGATTAGATGATTCTAAAGCACACACACACGTACACATTTGAGTGAAGATGACAGATCTAACAACAACGGATTCATTCGTACTTCAACATTAGGACATGCAGACACTGAGGTACTTGAATCCCTGTTCATTCAAACAGCAATTCAAATGTTTCCAAAAACAGATGATGGAAGGAACAAGTGGATTAGTGTGTGATGGAGCAAAGTTCAAAAAGTTCCAAATGAATCGTTATCGCCACACAAATGGACCTGCAAGCCCCATAGTCCCAGAAAAGAATGTCAATGGAGTGTTAAGGATGACGTTTTAATGGTTAGTGGTGCAGTCCAGTCCAGTGAGAGATTTATCCAGATACACATTGACTGTGTGTTAGGCCTGTGTTAACTTGACTACCTGTGCGCATGGACACCAATAGAAGCTTAGCTGCCACACCAAAGAAAATGGTTTGGAGATATATCTGTGTTGGTATTGGCAATTTTGAAATACATTAGCAATTTTAAATCTGTAAAACGGTGATTAGCTGCGGTCACTTTGCTGTATGTCGCCAATAAGATTATCTGATCTGGAGAATTTTAATGGCCACAGATTTCAACATAATTTTACAATATTTTGTATTATTAATGAGTAAGAAGTAACAGTTAAGTAGTTTGCTCTTTTTTTAATTGAACTGGTCAGACTAAGGTTTGTGTATGGAAGATATATGGTTGATATAAGATTTACGTATGGTAGCTATATATATGGTTGATATAAGATCTGTGTATGGTAGATATATGGCTGAGATAAGGTTTGTGTAAGTAGATATACAGTATGGTTGATATACTGTATGTGTAAGTAGATATACAGTATGGTTGATATACTGTATGTGTTTTAACTTCTAGATCTGGATAAAACTTCCAACCATGGACAGGCGATGAGGCCCATATGAGAATGGTGAGGTAGAGTGGACAGTGAGGAAACAAATTAAAATGGCAGATTACGGTTGCACACCCGTCAGCGTGGGAGTTAGCAATACTCACACATAAAAGGGGCACAGATCGTCCTCTGGTGCACAAGCAGATCTAGAAGGTGAAGAGGATTTTATGGGCTAACATACTGTACTGAGAAGTTTAGAGTAGAGCAAGCAGGACTTGAGATACTGAAAAGAATGGTGCCCCACACTTTAATGTAGCTTCCCTCGAATACATGGAGAAAATACAATTTAGGAAAGTGAAGGGCATTAGTGAGTTGTTCAAATTTCACCATTGAGCATCTATGCTAGCACAGTCCAAATGCTGTAGTCCAAAAGCCTTTCTATAGTACTGCAAGTCTGACCTTAATGATGCCGACAGTATTCAATTGGTGTTCGTCAGAAATATTAAATGTGCAGTACCAGACCAAAGTTTGGACATACCTACTTATTCAATGTTTTTTCTTTATTTTTACTATTTTCAACATTGTAGAATAATAGTAAAGACATCATAACTATGCAATAACATATATAGAATCATGTAGTAACCAAAAAAGTGTTAAACAAATCAATATACAGTGGGGCAAAAAAGTATTTAGTCAGACACCAATTGTGCAAGTTCTCCCACTTAAAAAGATGAGAGAGGCCTGTAATTTATCATCATAGGTACACTTCAACTATGACAGACAAAACAAGAAAACAAAATCCAGAAAATCACATTGTAGGATTTTTAATTTATTTATTTGCAAATTATGGTGGAAAATAAGTATTTGGTCAATAACAAAAGTTTCTCAATACTTTGTTATATACCCTTTGTTGGCAATGACAGAGGTCAAACGTTTTCTGTAAGTCTTCACAAGGTTTTCACACACTGTTGCTGGTATTTTGGCCCATTCCTCCATGCAGATCTCCTCTAGAGCAGTGATGTTTTGGGGCTGTTGCTGGGCAACACGGACTTTCAACTCCCTCCAAAGATTTTCTATGGGGTTGAGATCTGGAGACTGGCTAGGCCACTCCAGGACCTTGAAATGCTTCTTACGAAGCCACTCCTTCGTTGCCCGGGCGGTGTGTTTGGGATCATTGTCATGCTGAAAGACCCAGCCACGTTTCATCTTCAATGCCCTTGCTGATGGAAGGAGGTTTTCACTCAAAATCTCACGATACATGGCCCCATTCATTCTTTCCTTTACACGGATCAGTCGTCCTGGTCCCTTTTCAGAAAAACACCCCAAAGCATGATGTTTCCACCCCCATGCTTCACAGTAGGTATGGTGTTCTTTGGATGCAACTCAGCATTCTTTGTCCTCCAAACACAACGAGTTGAGTTTTTACCAAAAAGTTCTATTTTGGTTTCATCTGACCATATGACATTCTCCCAATCTTCTTCTGGATCATCCAAATGCTCTCTAGCAAGCTTCAGACGGGCCTGGACATGTTCTGGCTTAAGCAGGGGGACACGTCTGGCACTGCAGGATTTGAGTCCCTGGCGGCGTAGTGTGTTACTGATGGTAGGCTTTGTTACTTTGGTCCCAGCTCTCTGCAGGTCATTCACTAGGTCCCCCCGTGTGGTTCTGGGATTTTTGCTCACCGTTCTTGTGATCATTTTGACCCCACGGGGTGAGATCTTGCGTGGAGCCCCAGACCGAGGGAGATTATCAGTGGTCTTGTATGTCCTTCCATTTCCTAATAATTGCTCCCACAGTTGATTTCTTCAAACCAAGCCGCTTACCTCTTGTAGAATCAGTTTTCCCAGCCTGGTGCAGGTCTACAACTATGTTTCTGGTGACCTTTGACAGCTCTTTGGTCTTGGCCATAGTGGAGTTTGGAGTGTGACTGTTTGAGGTTGTGGACAGGTGTCTTTTATACTGATAACAAGTTCAAACAGGTGCCATTAATACAGGTAACGAGTGGAGGACAGAGGAGCCTCTTAAAGAAGAAGTTACAGGTCTGTGAGAGCCAGAAATCTTGCTTGTTTGTAGGTGACCAAATACTTATTTTCCACCATAATTTGCAAATAAATTCATAAAAAATCCTACAATGTGATTTTCAGATTTTTTTTTCTCATTTTGTCTGTCATAGTTGAAGTGTACCTATGATGAAAATTACAGGCCTCTCTCATCTTTTTAAGTGGGAGAACTTGCACAATTGGTGTCTGACTAAATACTTTTTTGCCCCACTGTATATTTAATATTTGAGATTCTTCAAAGTAGCCACTCTTTGCCTTGATGACAGCTTTGCACACTCTCGGCATTCTCTCAACCAGCTTCACCTGGAATGCTTTTCCAACAGTCTTGAAGGAGTTCTCACATATGCTGAGACACCAGTCTCAACGTCCGGGATGCTGGCCTTCTAGGCAGAGTTCCTCTGTCCAGTGTCTGTGTTATTTTGCCCATCTTAATCTTTTATTTTTGTTGGCCAGTCTGAGATATGGCTTTTTCTTTGCAAATCTGCCTAGAAGGCCAGCATCCCGGAGTCGCCTCTTCACTGTTGACGTTGAGACAATGTTTGCAATGTTCTGTGAAGGAAGTAATACACAGAATTGTACGAGATCTTCAGTTTATTGGAAATTTCTCGCATGGAATAGCCTTCATTTCTCAGAACAAGAATAGTCTGACGAGTTTCAGAATAAATGTCTTTGTTTCTGGCCATTTTGAGCCTGTAATCGAACCCACAAATGCTGATTCTCCAGATACTCAACTAGTCTAAAGAAGGCCAGTTGTATTGCTTCTTTAATAAGCACAACAGTTTTCAGCTGTGCTAACATAATTGCAAAAGGGTTTTCCAACGATCAATTAGCCTTTTAAAATGATAAACTTGGATTAGCTAACACAACGTGCCATTGGAACACAGGAGTGATGGTTGCTGATAATGGGCCTCCGTACGCCTATGTAGATGTTCCATTAAAAAAAATCAGCCGTTTCCAGCTACAATAGTCATTTACAACATTAACAATGTCCACATTGTATTTCTGATCAATTTGATGTTATTTTAATGGACAAAAAAGTGCTTTTCTTTCAAAAACAAGAACATTTCTAAGTGACCCCAAACTTTTGAACGGTAGTGTATATTGATTTGTTTAACACTTTTTTGGTTACTACATAATTCCATGTGTTATTTCATAGTTTTGATGTCTTCACTATTATTCTACAATGTAGAAAACAGTAAAAATAAAGAAAACCCCTTGAATGAGTAGGTGTGTCCAAACTTTGACTGGTACTGTATACAAATTTAGGAACTAAATTTGATCACCCTTTTGATTGATACTGTATACAGATGTAGGATCTTAATTTGATCACCCTGTTGCAGGAGAACTTTTCTGCAAGGCAGAACATTTAAAACTTGTAGTTTTAAAAGGTTTAAAAGGGTTTCTGAAGTTTGCGATTTCAACTTTGAAATTTCAGAGTTGATTTTCCCTCACGAGAAATGTATCAACCCCTGCAAAAATGTCCATTAATTATAATTCACATAATAATTCACATTTCCTGTAGCTGTAGGATTATTTTCCTGCTGTAGCAAACTGGCTCAAATTAAGATCCTACATATGAACATTCTATCATGCTTTGCGTGGCACAACTTTTAAGTGATATTAAGGTGGTCTATGACTCACAACACTGGATTACAATGACCTTTCCTAAGTGCATTGTTAAAATTAAACTGAGCTCCTCAACACACTCTACTGCATTATAATGTTTACTACACATTCATTGTCAGGTGTTGTTTCTGAGGTATGCATTTTAGTCATCTCAATTCAGTTCAATGAAATGTGTATTTTCTTCGGTTAAAACAGTTAGCTGTTGTGTGGGAGATGTACTAGGAGAAGATAATATTTCTACGAGAGGTTCAAAACAAATTACATTAATGGGATCATTTGGCACAATTTACTCAAATGCAAAACACTACGAAGCTTAACTCAATGCTTGACTTGCTCATAATTGTAGACATAGGCTTTAGAAAAAGCCACCAAATCATTTACATAACAAAAAAATAAATATTCCACATTTGATCAAGAGGCATTTAGTGTGATGTCAGGCACCATTTATCTGATTGTATAATAGTGTGTCTATGTAAAAGTCCTCTCTAAAAGTGTGTGTATATGTGTAGTGAATCTAGGGATAATATATTTGAGGTGAAATCTGCCCTGTATGTACAGTTGAAGTCGGAAGTTTACATACACCTTAGCCAAATACATTTAAACTCAGTTTTTCACAATTCCTGTAATCCAAGTAAAAATTCCCTGTCTTTGGTCAGTTAGGATCACCACTTTATTTTAAGAATGTGAAATGACAGAATTATTTTTTAAATTTTATTTATCCATTATTTTACCAGGTAAGTTGACTGAGAACACGTTCTCATTTGCAGCAACGACCTGGGGAATAGTTACAGGGGAGAGGAGGGGGATGAATGAGCCAATTGTAAACTGGGGATTATTAGGTGACCATGATGGTTTGAGGGCCAGATTGGGAATTTAGCCAGGACACCAGGGTTAACACCCCTACTCTTACGATAAGTGCCATGGGATCTTTAAATTACCTCAGAGTCAGGACACCCGTTTAACGTCCCATCCGAAAGACGGCACCCCACACAGTGCCCTGGGGCATTGGGATATTTTTTTTAGACCAGAGGAAAGAGTGCCTCCTACTGGCCCTCCAACAACACTTCCAGCAGCATCTGGTCTCCCATCCAGGGACTGACCAGGACCAACCCTGCTTAGCTTCAGAAGCAAGCCAAGTGGTATTCAGGGTGGTATGAATAATAGTAGAGAGAATGTCACGCCCTGACCTTAGTATTCTATGTTTTCTGTATTATTTTGGTCAGGTCAGGGTGGGTATGCTTGTTTTTGTCATGTCTAGGGTTTTTGTAGATCATGTTTTTTTGTAAGTCTAGGTAATTGTAGGTCTATGGTGACCTGAATTGGTTCCCAATCAGAGGCAGCTGTTTATCGTTGTCTCTGATTGGGGATCCTATTTAGGTTGCCATTTTCCAGTTTGGTTTGTGGGTTATTGTCTATATGTAGTTGCATGTCAGCACTTGTGTCACGTTCCTGACCTGTTTTCTCTTATTTTTGTATGTTTAGTTGGTCAGGGCGTGAGTTGGGGTGGGCATTCTATGTTATGTGTTTCTATGTTGGTTTAATGGGTTGCCTGATATGGTTCTAAATTAGAGGCAGGTGTTTGACATTTCCTCTGATTGAGAACCATATTAAGGTAGGATGTTCTCACTGTTTGTTTGTGGGTGATTGTCTTCCGTGTCTGTGTTTGTCGCGCTACACGGGACTGTTTCGGTTTGTGTAGTCTATTCCTGTTCTGCGTGTTTATGTAAGTTTTCCAGTTCAGGTCTGTCTACGTCGTTTTGTTGTTTTGTAATATTCACAAGTGTATTTCGTGTTTCGTCTTTTACTTTAAATAAATTCATTATGTCCTATAACCACGCTGCACTTTGGAGAAAGACCGTTACAACTTGTTATAATATAACTTCATGGTCGTTTTGTTATTTTGTTAGTTTGTTTAGTGTTCTTCGTGTTTCTTTCTTCATTAAAAGGAAGATGTATTATAATCACGCTGCGCCTTGGTCTCCTCTATACGATGAACGTGACAGAGAAAGATATATTTCAGCTTTTATTTATTTCATCACATTCCCAGTGGGTCAGATGTTTACATCCACTCAATTAGTATTTGGTAGCATTTCCTTTAAATTGTTTAACTTCGGTCAAACATTTCGGGTAGCCTTCCACAAGCTTCCCACAATAAGTTGGGTTAAATTTGGCCCATTCCTCCTGACAGAGCTGGTGTAACTGAGTCAGGTTTGTAGGCCTCCTTGCTCACACACGCTTTTCAGATCTGCCCACAAGTTTTCTATGGGATTGAGGTCAGGGCTTTGTGATGGCCACTCCAATACCTTGACTTTGTTGTCTTTAAGCCATTTTGCAACAACTTTGGAAGTACGCTTGGGGACATTGTCCATTTGGAAGACCTATTTGCGACCAAGCTTTAACTTCCTGACTGATGTCTTGAGATGTTGCTTCAATATATCCACATAATTTTCCTTCCTCATGATGCCATCTATTTTGTGAAGTGCACCAATCTCTCCTGCAGCAAAGCACCCCCACAACATGATGCTGCCACCCCCGTGCTTCACGGTTGGGATGGTGTTCTTCGGCCTGCAAGCATCCCCCTTTTTCCTCCAAACATAACGATGGTCATTATGGCCAAACAGTTCTATTTTTGTTTCATCAGACCAGAGGACATTTCTCCAAAAAGTACAATCTTTGTCCCTATGTGCAGTTGCAAACTGTAGTCTGGCCTTTTTATGGCGGGTTTGGAGCAGTGGCTTCTTGCTTGCTGAGCGGCCTTTCAGGTTATGTCGCTATATGACTCGTTTTACTGTGGATATAGATACTTTTGTACCTGTTTCCTCCAGCATCTTCACAGTGTCCTTTGCAGTTGTTCTGGGATTGATTTGCACTTTTCACACCAGAACGCATCTCCTTCCTGAGCGGTATGACGGCTGTGTGGTCCCATGGTGTTAATACTTGCGTACTATTGTTTGTACAGATGAACGTGGTACCTTCAGGCATTTGGAAATTGCTCCCAAGGATGAACCAGACTTGTGGAGGTCTACAATAATCTTTCTGAGGTCTTGGCTAATTTCTTTAGATTTTTTCCCCCATGATGTCAAGCAAAGAGGCACTGAGTTTGAAGGTAGGCCTTGAAATACATCCACAGGTATACCTCCAATTGACTCAAATTATGTCAATTAGCCTATCAGAAGCTTCTAAAGCCATGACATCATTTTCTGGAATTTACCAAGCTGTTTAAAGGCACAGTCAACTTAGTGTATGTAAACTTCTGACCCACTGGAATAGTGATACAGTGAATTATAAGTGAAATAATCTGTCTGTAAACAATTGTTGGAAAAATGACTTGTGTCATGCAAAAAGTAGAAGTCCTAACCGACTTGCCAAAACTGTAGTTTGTGAACAAGAAATTTGTGGAGAGGTTGAAAAACAAATTTTAATAACTCCAACCTAAGTGTATGTACATTTCTGACTTCAACTGTATATGCAGTATTTGGGATATTTTAATTTAGGCCTATAGTGAAACCATATAAAAACAGGTTTCCAAGGACAAGGTTTCAAAATATTGAACATATTGCATAGCCCGGGTCCTTACCCCATGTCTGGCCCGATGAGGGAGTGTCTCCGGAGCATGGCGCGGGCCTGTGTATTGGTCAGGTTGGCCGTGGGCTCGCCGTTGATGGCCAAGATGAGGTCCCCCACCCCCAGACGGCCGTCTCGGCTGATGGAGCCTCCGTGGATGATGCTGCGGATGTGCATCCCCAAGCCATCCTTGACGGCGCTCACCGTCATTCCTGTAGGTAGATACAAACACAACATTCTCAAAGACCTGAAACCTATACGTAATACATTCACCCACATTTATGTGTAATGTGTTCAATCTTTAATCATGTGTTAATAATGTTGATGCGCTGGAGATCCACATAGATAATATCATAGTTAATATCCAACAACCTTAACAGACAGAAAGACCATAATGCAACAGATATTGCATTATTTACATAAAATTTTAAGTTATAAAGATGAATGATTTATTATTAAAAAGTGAACACTGTTCTCTTCACAGCAATTTCTCATCAGGGCTGACATTTAGAAAAAGAAATATAGGAATATACAGCATATTGCCAAAGTATTAATACAAACCGAGACTGGAGTTGCCCTTGACAACAGTGATTGTCCTTTCAAAATTACTCCCAGTGGTTATAATCTTGTCCCCTTCCTCTTTGGACTGCTTTACAGATGGCTCATCCCCCTTGAGAATGACGATTCAATAAAAAGTTTTCATTAATCACATTTCTCTATATTTTCTATGGTACAAAATCCAAAAACGAATAATTGTGACAGAATGAGATTGAGTTTAAATTCTAAAATATTTTCTATGGAGGAAGTTTTGGTACAAAATTTAAATAAAATTAAACAATTGTGACAGAATAAAATATAGTTAATCTAAACTACCAGTGAGGTTACGTGGGAACGATTAGTAAGGCCAGGGAATCAAACATACAAGGTAAGGAAGGGGTTTATCTTAAATTATTTTCTGTTATGCCATTACCTTCAGCATGTAATACCTAGAAATTAGATTCTAGTAAAAAGTAGAATGTTTAAAACTGGTTAGCCAAAAGATATTAGCCATTATTCTCGTAAATCCAATTAATTTCACATTGGCCTGTGATGAGTCGTACTGCATTTCAACATTTGTTAAACGTAACTTCTTGCATTTCAAGTTCCTGATGACCAATTTACACATGATTGTTTGATTATGATGCACACTTAATGACATTTGATGGCAAACCGACAGATGGCACAGCTCTTTAGATGAAGGCTGGTTTACCTTCATTAAGCCTTCCATCTCCCCTATGTCCGCAACGGCCATGGCGGACTCCACCGGAAAACGCAGAGACTGCATTGGCTCCCCCAAATCATTCAAACCGGGCTCGGGGTCAGTGTACGGACTGTACGAGTTCGACAGATCCGACGGCACCAAATGGGTTAATTGATGCGCCAGGTACTGATCGGAGCTAGCTAGTGTGTTGTCAATCATTAGGGTGTGACTTCCAATACTCCTGGGCAGGGGGAAAGCGATAGGATTCTCCTCCGGGGAAAAGGGTTCAGTGTCGTCTGTGAGGCAGGACAACGTCACGAAGGGATGTTCGGTCAACAAGTCCAGACGAGCACTCCGCTATGTAGGTAAAACAAACCAGACGAGCCAAAATGGAGGTTACACCTCGTTAGTTTCACAATCACCCAACTGGGGGGTTTTCGTCTACCTCGGTCGCCGTTCTGCACTCCTCGTAATGAGCCATTGAAAAGCCATCAGTGACAGATGGGGAATAGCGATAATTACAGATGATCCTGTTTTAGAGTGTGCGATGCACCAAATATCTCTTTATTATCATCCTAGATATATTTCATGAGGCCCGGACTGTGCTGCAATGAATCTCTTCAGCGATTCCTTAAGCATCTGAGATGGCAATATAAAACTTGGGAAAATAAATCCCTGGGAGAGCAAACTATTTGGAAGAACTGCAACAAGCAGAAATGCTGAGAGCAGGACTGAAGCACGCAACAGACCATTTAATTCTAATAGGGTAGTCATATCTTGTTACGGTGCAGTGCAGTATATAGGTAGATACTAATCTAAAAAACACTCAACCATTCATCCATAAGTAGTCTGGGGCCAGTACTCCAAGACAAAGCTCTACAACAAAAACAGGCAACATACAGTACATGCAAAGGGGTTAACAACAAAATAAACATTGTGTCACTTCAATATAGCTGCCAGTTTGAAGAAGGTAAACAATTATAGATAGCACAGTACTTCTAATGTCAACCTTGTATGGTAGAATAATCAACTTATTTTGATTACGTGAGGGATTTTCTTAGTGAAAAAGGCAGCAGCTTGCAATTGCTCCAATGACATTGAAATAAATGACATGACCATACTGATACTGCTTTTGCTTTGAAATAAGCTTTCTAAAATTGCTGACTGTAATGGCTTTAAAATTGACTTAGCTAGCCACAGTGCAAGTTTGTTGGCCTACCTTGGGTGTGGAGGACTGCAAAATCATCTGGTAGGACAGGTCAGCGCTGCAGGTGCTGCCATGGAGGGCAAGCATGGATGCCTGGAAGGTGTCATCCTCCTCGCCAGAGAAGCGATGCGCCAACACCCTCTCGTCGGTCAGGTCTACCTCATTGGAGTCAATCTGCATTAAAGAATGTCAATGTAGTGAATTGGATGGGGAATATGTCTCTCTATGCCATGGATGAGCTATCCAATCATGGATAGCTGTGTGGGTGCCATCAGAGCCATTTCAAAAGGATATATTGTTTTTTGTTGCTCAAATTTGATTAGAGTTATGAATTAAATTCAATTCCCTTGATAGAGTATTTTAAAGGATGCATTTTAGAAGTCACAATGGTTACTTTGTGTCTAATTTTGATTGGTTGGTTTTTCCCTTGTCCCTCAATTTCATTGATTAGTTTGACTTGTCCCCAACGGAAACTAACCAATGCAGGCTCTGCCCAGAAACGATGGCCCTCTGCTGGCTCCTCCTCTCTCTCTTTAACCAGCAGAGTGTTGAATATAAAAGAACAGATTCCCGAGAATGACGACGGACTGCCCTCTTCATTGTATGGCTGTGGAGACAGGGCTGTAAATGGAAAATATCCGGAAATTCTCAGAAAGAAATACTGAGGAAATTCCAATCATTGTCTACAAATTCACAAGCCAAATATGATTGGAGTTGTTAAATTTTTTAGTTGAGGTTGTTAGTAGCGAAAGGAGTGTGAGTTTTATTGGTTTGATTTGGTCTCCATGGTTTGGTCTCTACTTTTGTAATAGTTTGGTGACAAGTTGTACTTGGTTATTTGATTTCCAAAGGACTTCAAAAGAGATAATTTCTTGGAGTTTGCCACAGATTGCTTTAAATGGACCGTTTGATCTTGATTGTATCTAGCGCAATGCCCGGCGAGCAAGAGATATAGAGAAAAGAGGGAAAGATTGGAGAAGCTATTAGAGGCTTATACCAGTCAAACTCAATTTTGTGAAGCAATATAACAAAAATGCCACTCCCACCTCCCTAAAAAAAAAAAACACATTCCAGGAGCTGCAGGAAAGCTCGATAACTCCACTTCACAAAAACACTGTAATCCACCGGACATGCAACAACCTTGACATCAGAGCCAGAACTTACTGTATGTTCTCATCATAATCTAATGGCAAGCCCAATAGAGAAATGTAACTCTGAAGCTGAAAGAATGCAACCAATTTTCACAGAAAGACTAAACAAGCAATCCCTCAGGTGGTGAATATGTTTGTAGGAAAACCCTTATTTTGACAGCTGCCTCAATGCATTTATGTACACGGACTCCAAGGTGCCTCAAAATGCAATAATAAAGCAATATGATACAAAAGGCAGAGATATTTGTGCTGCCTTATGCTGTTGTCAGGGAGCTTGGAGGTGAGTATGTCAGCATTAGCATGTGGCCTAACTCTACTGTCTCAGCATGAAAAATTCAACACATCTGTAAGATGAGCCCTCATTATTGGGTGGCCACACATCGGAGAGAAAATGCACACAAATGCTGAGCGCGCGCACACACACACACAAACGCTCACATACAGTGAGCTCCAAAAGTATTGGGACAGTGACATGTTTTTTTGTTGTGGCTCTGCACTCCAGCACTTTGGATTTGAAATGATACAATGACTATGAGGTTAAAGTGCAGACTGTCAGTTTTAATTTGAGGGTATTTTCATCCATATCGGGTGAACGGTTTAGAAATTACTGCATTTAGTGTACATGTTCCCCCCATTTTAGGGGACCAAAGTATTGGGACTAATTCACTTGTGTGTATTAAAGTAGTCAAAAGTTTAGTATTTGGTCCCATATTCCTAGCACGCAATGATGACTTTTGGTCCCCTAAAATGAAGGGACTATGTACAAAAAGTTATGTAATTTTAAACGGTTCACATGATATGGATGAAAATACACTCAAATTAAAGCTGACAGTCTGCACTTTAACCTCATAGTCATTCTATCATTTCAAATCCAAAGTGCTGGAGTACAGAGCCAAAACAACAACGGTCACTGTCCCAATACTTCTGGAGCTCACTGTACATATAAAACACGCACACACACACCTCACTAGTCTCTCCATAGGACAGACCTCACAATAGGGTGTCCTTACAGGTAGTGGTTTGGCCACCCCAATGTGGACCTTGCCGATGTTAGCCCCCTTCAATGCCTGGACAGCGTCCTCCAGACTGGCGTTGTCCAGGTTGGTGCTGTTGACGAACATGAGCCGGTCACCTGGCAATAGCCTGCCATCCTGTTCTGCCACTCCTTCAGACACCAGAGAGCGAATCACAATCACCGTCTTGGCAGGATCCATTGGGTCCTACGACAAGATCTGTGTCAGTGATGTCAATGGATGCACTCAACAGATAATCCAATACACCAACAAGGACGGAAATGTATCATTCACTTTTATTTGGAGGATTTGTTTATTCTGAATGTTCTGTAAATCACAAGTTATTACTTTTAACAAAAATAAGAGTAAGCAACTTAGTTTCAATCTACATGGGAAAAAACAGCGCATTGCAGTGTATTGAGTCACTTATGCTATTTGTTGAACTTCATTTCCAGGAGGGCAACGGCCCTAAAGCTCACGTGACCACTTCCTCCCAAAGTAAGAAGACAGGAACGACCCACAACAAAAGCGTATCATTCCTATGATAATCACTCCCATAATTCCAAATCAGAAATCCCACCTGGTAGTCCAAGATGCTGAATCCCAGTCCGCTCTCACCCTTCTCCAGCTCAATGTCCTGTATCTCCGTCTCCCACATGGCCAAAGGTGCTCCGAGTGTCTCATCCGTTACATTTTCCCTCGTCGCCACCCCCTCAGAACCTTCGAAAACCAGGAAACTGCCGAGGTCTCCCTGTATCTGCAGAGATAAACCCTCGATATCATCCCAGCACACGCATTCCTGACTCACTCCGAGCCCATAGGCTGCTGGTATTCCACTAGTACCGTTTCATAAGATCTTTGGCAGCACATTAAAGGGAATCTTTGGATGCTAAGCAGAAGTGCTGTATGCTTTTTTTTTCCTGAACTGAGGCATCTGATGAGCTGAGGAGAATTCCAAAATCCAAATGCAGGTTTCCTTTGTGTAGCTCCCTGGCTACTATTGCCTGTATCTCATGTATTGTCACAGTACCGGAGGTATTACTTTAGATGGATTGGTGTTAATAAAGAGTCAGCGTCCTTCCTAATCCTAAATCTTAATCCGTCATCATTGCCAATCTGGAGGCCCGGCAGAGCATTGAACAGACTGTGTTAAACTAATGGATGAGGGTGGATGAGTGAAGTAGGAGGACTTACTGATGTTGATTCCCAATCAGCCATTGAATATCAAGGGGTGGGGGAAAACAGTGTTTACTGTATGCTACTGTATGTCTAACACCCACCATTTTGTGAAGGACTTTCTGGCTTAAACCTTCAATTTTCAAATCACTTCCTGAACAATTCACTTGCTGAAATGAACAAAGTATATGACTGAATTGAAATCTGAATTGACCCCAAACATGCATGTTATATTGCATTATGTTTAGGCTAGTAAGCATTGAATATGCTATGACAGTTACTGGAACACTGACAGTTTAAAAAATACACTATGTAATAATGGTAATGTCAACAGCATCTACAGGTAACAAAATAAAGGAAACACTTGAGTAAATGAGGGATAGAAAGTATATTTAAAGCAGGTGCTTCCACACAAGTGTGGTTCCTGAGTTAATTGAGCAATTAAAACATCCCATCAGGCTTAGGGTCATATATACAAATGCCCAGTTGCCCATTATTTTGGCTACCATGGCTAGAAGAAGAGATCTCAATGACTTTGAAAGAATGGTCTCAAAGCTGCATAAGGGGTTTAAAGTGTCAAATCAAATTGTATTTGTCACATGTGTCAAATACAACAGGTGTAGACCTTACAGTGAAATGCTTACTTACAAGCCCTTAACCAACAATGCAGTTAAGAAAAATAAGTGCTAAGAAAGTGGGGGGTGAATGCAAATAGTCCAGGTAGCCATTTGATTCGCTTTTCAGGAGTCATATGGCTTGTGGATAGAAGCTGTTAAGAAGCCTTTTGGACCTAGACTTGGCACTCCGGTAATGCTTGCTGTGCGGTAGCAGAGAGAATGGTCTATGACTAGGGTGGCTGGGGTAGACATTTTTAGGGCCTTCCTCTGACACCGCCTGATATAGAGGTCCTGGATGGCACGCACTACCCTCTGTAGTGCCTTGCGGTCCAAGGCCGAGCAGTTGCCATACCAGGCGGTGATGCAACCAGTCAGGATGCTCTCAATGGTGCAGCTGTAGAACTTTTGAAGGATCTGACGACCCATGCCAAATCTTTTCAGTCTCTCCTCTCCTATATCAGTCTCCTCTCTCCTCCTGAGGAGGAATAGGCATTGTCGTGCCCTGTTCACGACTGTCTTGAACAGCAAGGAACTTGGACACTGTATAATGAAACGCGTTGCCATTAATTTGTTTTGGATTCGCTTTGTCTTGTGGGGTATGTACAGTTGAAGTCAGAAATGTACATACACCTTAGCCAAATACATTTCTTTGACCCCCTTTTTCTCCCCAATTTCGTGGTATGTAATTGTTAGTAGTTACTGTCTTTTCTCATCGCTACAACTCCCGCATGGACTCGGGAGAGGCGAAGGTCGAGAGCCATGCGTCCTCCGAAACACAACCCAACCAAGCCGCACTGCTTCTTAACACAGCGCGGATCCAACCCGGAAGCCAGCCGCACCAATGGTGTCGGAGGAAACACCGTACACCTAGCGACCTGGTCAGCGTGCACTGCGCCAGGCCCGCCACAGGAGGCGCTAGTGCGCGATGAGACAAGGATATCCCTGCCGGCCAAACCCTCCCTAACCCGGAGGACGCTAGGCCAATTGTGCGCCGCCCCATGGGCCTCCCGGTCGCGGCCGGCTGCGACAGAGCCTGGGCTGGAACACAGACTCTCTGGTGGCACAGCTAGCACTGCGATGCAGTGCCTTAGACCACTGCGCCACCCGGGAGGCTCAGCCAAATACATTTAAACTCAGTTTTTCTCAATTCCTGACATTTAATCCTAGTAAAAATCCCTGTCTAAAGTCAGTTAGGATCAGCACTTTATTTTAAGAATGTGAAATGACAGAATAATAGTAGAGAGAAAGATATATTTCAGCTGTTATTTATTTCATCACATTCCCAGTGGGTCAGAAGTTTACATACACTCAATTAGTATTTGGTAGCATTTCCTTTAAATTGTTTAACTTGGGTCAAACATTTCGGGTAGCCTTCCACAAGCTTCCCACAATAAATTGGGTGAATTTTGGCCCATTCCTCCTGACAGAGCTGGTGTAGCTGAGTCAGGTTTGTAGGCCACCTTGCTTGCACACGCTTTCTCAGTTCTGCCCACAAGTTTTCTATGGGATTGAGGTCAGGGCTTTGTGATGGCCACTCCAATACCTTGACTTTGTTGTCCTTAAGCCATTTTGCCACAACTGTGTAAGTATGCTTGGGGACATTGTCCATTTGGAAGACCAATTTGCAACCAAGCTTTAACTTCCTGATGATGTCTTGAGATGTTGCTTCAATATATCCACATAATCTTCCTTCCTCATGATGCCATCTATTTTGTGAAGTGCACCAATCTCTCCTGCAGCAAAGCACCCCCACAACATGATGCTGCCACCCCCGTGCTTCACGGTTGGGATGGTGTTCTTCAGCTTGCAAGCTCCCCCCCTTTTTCCTCCAAACATAACGATGGTCATTATGGCCAAACAGTTCTATTTTTGTTTCATCAGACCAGAGGACATTTCTCCAAAAAGTACAATATTTGTCCCCATGTGCTGTTGCAAACTGTAGTCTGGCTTTTTTATGGCGGTTTTGGAGCAGTGGATCCTTCTTTGCTGAGCGGCCTTTCAGGTTATGTCGATATAGGACTCGTTTTACTGTGGATATAGATACTTTTGTACCTGTTTCCTCCAGCATCTTCACAAGGTCCTTTGCTGTTGTTCTGGGATTGATTTGCACTTTTGCACCAAAGGATGTTAATCTCTAGGAGACAGAACGCATCTCCTTCCTGAGCGGTATGACGGCTGTGTGGTCCCATGGTGTTTATACTCACGTACTATTGTTTGTACAGATGAACGTGGTAACTTCAGGTGTTTGGAAATTGCTCCCAAGGATGAACCAGACTTGTGGGGGCCTACATTTTTTCCCCTAAGGTCTTGGTTGATTTCCCCATGATGTCAAGCAAAGAGGCACTGAGTTTGAAGGTAGGCCTTGAAATACATCCACAGGTACACCTCCAATTGACTCAAATGATGTCAATTAGCCTATCAGAAGCCATGACATAATTTTCTGGAATTTCCCAAGCTGTTTAAAGGCACAGTCAACTTAGTGTATGCAAACTTCTGACCCACTGGAATTGTTATACAGTGAATTATAAGTGAAATAATCTGTCTGTAAACAATTGTTGGAAAATGTACTTGTGTCATGCACAAAGTAGATGTCCTAACCAACTTTCCAAAACTATAGTTTTGTGGAGAGGTTGAAAAACAAATTTCAAATGACTCCAACCTAAGTGTACGTACATTTCTGACTTCAACTGTATGGGTGTCTGAGCTGTAGGTTATTTGATTATGCATACAATCTGGAATTGTCTATCGTTAATCTCTCATCAACACTCAACCACGAAAGACTGCCATGTATGTTGTTATTGTTAGTTATGTATGTGCAGTTAAGGGGAACGCGTGCTGCTCTGCTTGGAGCCAGATACAGCTTTGCTAGGTCTTTCTTTGCTGCACTTTACTATATTACTGGACAGTAATCAAGATGGGACAAGACCAGAGCCTGAATAACTAGTACAGTTGATTTGTTTCAAAAATGCAGAACATCTTTTTAACAGACATACCCCTCCTGATCTTCACAGCAACTTTGTCAAAATGACTTGACCATGATAATTGACCATGCAATGTTATACCTAGGAGTGTAGCTTCCTCAACTCACACCCTTTATGTTCAACTCCAGTTGAGGTTTAGGTCTTAGAGAATGTTTTAAACCATATACAATGCTTTTAGTTTTAGATGTAATTAAGACCAGTTTGCTGTTAATGACCCATTCTGATACTGACCATAACTTCTTATTTAGAATTTCTGTGAGCTCACTGCCTTTGGGTGCTGACATGTAGAGTGTGGAATCATCAGCATACATATTCATTCCAGCTTCATGTAAGACCAGTGGCAAATTATTTGTAAAAATATAAAAGAGTGAAAGGCCCAAGGCAACTGCCCTGAGGAACATCGCACTGTACATATCTGATGTTAGAAAAGCTTCCATTGAAGAACACTCTCTGGGTTCTACTGGATAAATAACTCTCCAACCATGCGATGGCAAGTAATGTAAATCCATAGCCGGTGAGTTTTTTCACTAACAACTTATGATCAATAACATCAAAGCAGAGTGGGGAAGTACCTTCATTTTAGGTTCAGTAGCAAATTCATCCAACCCTGGTTGGCCAGAATCCCTGTTACTCTTCAGGAGAGGGGCGGGCCTACAGCAAGCCATGTAGACACAGACAGGCAGCTCCTTCAGAATGCTCACCACTTCCTTGTGGGTCTCACCAATCAGGGATATTCCATTGACCTGAGAGGGGTGGGCACACACATCCAATGGTCAACACTTATGTTGAGTCACTCATGCCAGGATTCAATCCGATTAAAGGTTATAGGGCATTGCTGTTTTTAAAGGCAATGTTCCCACGCTTGCAGAGATCCTATTCAAGGTAAACTCTACATATATCCAAGGAATTTAGGCACCTTGATATCAGTGGTAGAAGAATTTGTGCACTAAGTAAGTTCCAGGCTAACGGTTGTTCACCATGTTCTCGCTATTGGCGGTGTCCCTTACTTCGAGCAGTTCGTCCCCACTGAAGAGTTTCCCACAGCGTCCCACTGGCCCCTCCGGCAGAACGGAGCGGATGTAGTGGTGCCCGCTGTTGGCATCCAGACTGATTCCCAGACCACTGCTCTCACTGAACTTCTCCACCTGGGCAACCTGTCATGGGCATGGGCACAACAGGTGGGCACAACTCAGTTGGCACAAAAACACTATGAAGCTTTTTCAAAAAATTATGCTTTCGCACATCTTATGAAATTGTCCTATAATGGTCAGCATTCAATTTACCTAGTGTGGCAATATAGTAGAATTTTTTTTAACGAACAATGTTTTTATTTACAACACATACAATAATGTTTTTATTCTGCAACCAGTGCTTTTCCATCTATACAATTGCAATATAATGAGTAAAACAGGAAAAAGTACAACCATGTATCATTTAGTAAAGATAGGCTGTGTTTGGGTGGATGTTACTTCTGTTAACTCACCACTACTTCGTTGCTGGGGCCGAGAGTCTCCTGCCACTTCTTCTTCAGCTCCAACTCCTCATCCTCTGTTAGCTTTGCATCTTAAAAACATCAACATACCATACACTGAGTGTACAAAACATTAGGAACACTTGCTCTTTCCAGTACATAGACTGACCAGGTGAAACCTTTGATCCCTTATTGATGTCACCTGTTAAATCCACTTCAATCAGTGTAGATGAAGGGGAGGAGACAGGTTAAATGAGTATTTTTAAGCCTTGATACAATTCAGATGTACCCTACCGTTCAAAAGTTTGGGGTCACTTAGAAATGTCCTTGTTTTTAAAAGTGGGAGGCCCCGGTGCACAACTGAGCAAGAGGACAAGTACATTAGAGTGTCTAGTTTGAGAAACAGATGACTCCAAAGTCCTCAACTGGCAGCTTCATTAAATAGTACCTGCAAAACACCAGTCTCAATGTCAACTGTGAAGAGGCGACTCCGGAATGCTGGCCTTCTGGGCAGAGTTGCAAAGTAAAAGCCATATCTCACTGGCCAATAAAAAAATTAAAATAAGATGGGCAAAAGAACACAGACACTGGACAGAGGAACTCTGCCTAGAAAACCAGCATCCCGGAGTCGCCTCTTCAATGTTGACGTTGAGACTGGTGTTTTGCAGGTACTATTTAATGAAGCTACCAGTTGACAACTTGCGAGGCGTCCGTTTCTCAAACTAGACACTAATGTACTTGTCCACTTGCTCAGTTGTGCACCGGGGCCTCCCACTCCTCTTTCTATTCTGGTTAGAGACAGTTTGTTCTGTGAAGTGAGTAGTACACAGCGTTGTACGAGATCTTCAGTTTCTTGGCAATTTCTCGCATGGAATAGCCTTCATTTCTCAGAACAAGAATAGACTGACGAGTTTCAGAAGAAAGGTCTTTGTTTCTGGCCATTTTGAGCCTGTAATCGAACCCACAAATGCTGATGCTCCAAATACTCAACTAGTCTAAAGAAGGCCAGTTGTATTGCTTCTACAATCAGACGACAGTTTTCAGCTGTGCTAACATAATTTCAAAAGGGTTTTCTAATGATCAATTAGCCTTTTAAAATGATAAACTTGGATTAGCTAACAACGTGCCATTGGAACACAGGAGTGATGGTTTATGATAATGGGCCTCTGTACGTCTATGTAGATATTCCATAAAAAATAAAGCAGCTGTTTCCAGCTACAATAGTCATTTACAACATTAACAATGTCTACACTGTATTTCTGATCAATTTGATGTTATTTTAATGGAGAAAAAAAGTGCTTTTCTTTCATTTCTAAGTGACCCCAAACTTTTGAACAGTAGTGTATGTGTTCCATTCAGAGGGTGAATGGGCAAGACAAACGATTTAAGTGCCTTTGAACAGGGTAGGTGCCAGGCGCATCGATTTGTGTCAAGAACTGCAATGCTGCTGGGTTTTTCACACTCAACAGTTTCCCGTGTGTATCAAGAATGGTCCAACAACCAAAGGACATTCAGCCAACTTGACACAACTGTGGGAAGCATTGGAGTCAAGGTGTCAAAAGCTTTCCCTGTGGAAAGTTTGACACCTTGTTGTCCATGCCCCGATGAATTGACGCTATTCTGAGGGCAAAACGGAGTGCAACTCAATATTAGGAAGGTGTTCCTAACGTTTTCTACACTCAGTGTAGACTTAAATAGGATGACGTTTAAAGTACATTCAACCAACTACTATGTCCCATCTGATTGATTCAGACTCAATGAGTCACAGCAAGCGGTAGGCTACAGTTAGACATCTCCAAACGCACTACTTGAAAGAGTTTACGCGTTACTTTAAGAACCACTTCAAAGGATCTTTCATTTACCCTTTAATGTGAAGAAAATCTGTATATATATTATGGAGAAAACATACAGATCCTTATGTTCTACATGCACATTATATTTGAAATGTGTGGTAACACTTCATTTGGATAGTCCATCTGTAGATGCTCAACAAGCTATCAACAGACGATCGAAACAACGTCAACAACATTTTTGCTGAATTACAACAGGGAAAACATCTATAGACATGCATTAATAGTTTGTTGAGCATCTACAGATGCATTGGTTCAATCATTTTGAAATTCACAGTAGCCTCAAACCAGTCCTCACAACAATAGCATACTTTAAAACAGATTCCAATCCATTAGCTATACTTAGTAAAGGACCCCAGATAACAGGGGAGTGGATTCACTTACCGTCTCTGGTGTTCTCAGTTAACTGATCCTTCACGTTGGTGACATCAGATTCCCCACTCAATGCCTGGTACTGTTTCTCATCTGCACCGGGGTAGACAATATATACACATCAATACACACATACACACTTGTAGTGCTCTTGGTTAAGTCATCTTGCTCCCAGCCCAAACATGGTGGTTATGATGGCATGGGTTGTGCATCGTGTCTTGTATGGTAAAGACACACACGCATCAGAGGTCTGCTTCAGTTAGGCCTGGTTCCAGCTCCGAACATGCTGGCTATGTCGTCACGGATTGTGTTATTATGGGTAGTGTGTGTGAGTGTGCACAAGTGTGTGTGTGTGCATGCACATGTGTATTTGTACTTCTAAATTTATGTGTATTGTTGTGTTATTTCACTACACCCGCAATAACATCTGCTAAATATGTGTCTGCGAGCAATAAAATGTGACTTGATTTTGTCATGCATTTTCCTACGCGTAAGTTTACTGGGGTTCGTGTGAGGCTGGCCCAATTACAGGTTAAAGGAGTTCAGGGTTTCCTAAAGCAGGGCGGAGCGCGCAGCCTTCTAAATCTGGAGCTGTGGTTGTGGTGAGAAGATACAAGTAGAGAAGCTTCACCATCCTTACGTAGATGGAGGACATTAAAGTTAGTGCAATGTTGTGGTTATGTGTACTGTCCTCAAGTAGGCACAGCCCTGCAGCGTCACCAGGGATGTGATCAGGGGCTGTATGTATCAAGCTTCTCAGAATAGCAGTACTGATCTAAAATCAGTTCCTCTGTCCAGAGTCTGTTCTTTTGCCCATCTTATTTTTTTATTTTTATTGGCCAGTGAGATATGGCTTTTACTTTGCAACTCTGCCTAGAAGGCCAGCATTCCGGAGTCGCCTCTTCACAGTTGACGTTGAGACTGGTGTTTTGCGGGTACTATTCAATGAAGCTGCCAGTTGAGAACTTGTGAGGTGTCTGTTTCTCAAACTAGACACTAATGTACTTGTCCTCTTGCTCAGTTGTGCACCGGGGCCTCCCACTCCTCTTTCTATTCTGGTTAAAGCCAGTTTGTAATGTTCTGTGAAGGGAGTAGTGCACAGCATTGTACGAGATCTTCAGTTTCTTGGCAATTTCTCGCATGAAATAGCCTTCATTTCTCAGAACAAGAATAGACTGACGAGTTTCAGAAGAAAGTACTTTGTTTCTGGCCATTTTGAGCCTGTAATCGAACCCACAAATGCTGATTCTCCAGATACTCAACTAGTCTAAAGAAGGCCAGTTGTATTGCTTCTTTAATAAGCACAACAGTTTTCAGCTGTGCTAACATAATTGCAAAAGGGTTTTCCAACGATCAATTAGCCTTTTAAAATGATAAACTTGGATTAGCTAACACAACGTGGCATTGGAACACAGGAGTGATGGTTGCTGATAAATGGGCCTCCGTATGCCTATGTAGATGTTCCATAGAAAATCTGCTGTTTCCAGCTACAATAGTCATTTACAACATTAACAATGTCTATACTGTATTTCTGATCAATTTGATGTTATATATTTAAAAAAAAGGACATTTCTAAGTGACTCCAAACTTTTGAACGGTAGTGCATATATGCACTGTGTTTTGCTTGAATATAGACTACTGTGATTGGAGGTATATGTGACTGTCAATCAAAAATGCAGTTGTCATGTTCATTAGGGCACGCCATTGACAACATTTTAAAATGCTTTGCAGCGGAAAACGCAATAGAGTGTGTTTTTTAATTGGACAAATCCAGGTAGTCCTTCCCTGTTTAAGTCAGTTTTCTTCCATTTCCTGCCTAATGAACATGGCCCAAACCCTTTATCTACAGGTACCTTGAGTGGTGGAGTCCACAACATCCGTCCTCTCCAGTGTCATGTCTCTGCCACCTGGGGTTGGTGAGACTACGATCACACTGGGCACCACAGCGGGTGGGATATCCTCTGGACGGAAGCCTCGCCTGATCAGCTTCAGGTGAACTGTCTGGCTCGTGTGTCTCAACACCTCCACGGCCTGCTGGTTGGTGTAGCCCTGGATGTTATTACCGTCCACCTGCAGGGGGCGATCATTCATGTCATGATTATCGATACATCATGGAGTTGAATAGAGTGCTTAGAGTGCTCTTCTTTGCATCTTTGTCATATTGGCTTCTGTGACAGCATGGAAAGCGTCAATGAGATCTTTCTCCATACTTAAACAGCCTTTATGGCACGTGAGTCGTCTATCCAAGTCTATGGGATACATTCTCAGGACAACACACGAATAGGAAAGCAAGCTCACAGGCACACCCATACCAGGCACACCCATACACACAGAAATAGTCCCAGCCAATAGACAAACCTACATCACAACAAGAAAATAAATCATGATGGAAGATTTGCTCAGGCTTCAAATCCATTAATTTATTCAGGATGTAACACAAAGGGTTTTGCATTAATAGTAAATGCTCAATTTAGGGTCATGACTAGGGTTGTGACGGTCATGACATTTTGTCAGCCGGTGATTGTCAAGAAAATAACTGCCGGTCTCACGGTAATTGACTGTTAATTAACATGACATTTCTTTTGCATTTCCTGGCTTCCACGCATAGTCTACAAGCCAGTCATTCAGACCTTTGGAACATCTACATTTTTAAAAGTCTAATAAATCAATGTAATATAGCCTATACCATCCCAATAAATCCATAATGTATTTTAGACAGGTCTAAAGAAACATGATATAAAGAAAATGTAGTCTATTTCAGAAGAACAGAATAGTATACTCGGAGTTGTCCTTATGTTGGGACCTGATCTGGCTATGCCATATGGCTGTGGGCTACACTAGTTCATTTAGCAGGCAAGATTTGTTTAGAATTCCGCGGCATTAATTTATAGTATGAAGAACACAATTGAACATAGCTGAATAAAATAGAAAGGATGTTTTCTCCAAAAGATTTGAGGGAGTGCACACACGTGGCTATTCTGTGTTGAGCAGTTAACATAGAAACAGGTCATGCTATATGCTTAATTTATAGTTCTTTATGCAACTTTAGTTGTGATCAAAACATATAGCCCAACGTTTGTATTTATAACACATTCTAAGGCTGCATTATGCGACTCTAATGATGATTTGAAAAAAGTTGCATGTAAGGCATGAACTCTGCTTTGTTATTTGCGCAGGCTGCACACATTTCATCAGTCTCTCATTCACAATTTGCCAAGCAATTTCCGGGCGGCATCCCCTTTGTATTGCCCCCTAAAAAAATCCATGCCTTTTGCGGCCAGTGGCCGTTGTGCGCTTGGGTCGAATATAATAATTCCCTTTTCCCGCCTGCGTGCTCCGAAGCACCTCTAACTCACATGGCTGTCTAAGATAGCTACATTCTTATTAGCCAATGCAGTCACGTGATCGGGTCTTTCACACAGGCTACAACTGAAGACAGACAAATCCGTGACGCAACTACCTCACGAAGCTGGTTGAGAGAATGCCAAGAGTGTGCGAAGTTGTCATCAAGGCAAAGGGTGGCTATTTGAAGAATTTTAAATATAAAATATACATTGATTTGTTTAACACTTTTTTGATTACTACATGATTCCATATGTGTTATTTCATAGTGTCTATTATTCTACAATGTAGGCATTTTTTTTTTAAATAAAGAAAAACCCTGGAATGAGTAGGTCTGCCCAATCTTTTGACTGGTACTGTATGTGTGAAATTTGTTTTGATTTAGAATGGACCATTTTCATGCACCTGTCTCGAAAATAGCGAATGGAGGACGCTTTTCCTGTGGTTCATTTTCAATGCCAGCCATGTAGGCTATACTCCTGTTGTAAAGAGAAGCAATGTGCATAAAATTAGAAAAGTTGAGAAATAAATATAGTAGGCCTAACCTATAGAAAGCTGATGGGATAATACTATTTGTAATAGAGGCCTTCACTCTGTTTTCTCACTCAATTGCATAGCCTATAGAAATGTTGCGCAACATGAGCTAATGGGCTCCCATTAAGTATTTGATTAGATTTTTGATTACATTTGCATTGATGTCAGAGTGATTAGAGGTAAAATAGAATGTTGAGTACCAGGCAGTTATCAATTTTGGTAGACTACTAATGACCATCAGCAGCATCAGAGCTTGGAGAAGCCTAATTACCGTGACTAAATGGTCACGTGGAATTTGACTGCCGTCATGACTCGTGACCGCCGGTGTGGCGGTAATACGGTCACCGTAACGGCCTTGGAATAGTGTGTATAAATCTCAGCTGAAGATAAATTATTCAAATATGGGAGATTAATATCTCCCCACATTATCTATAGACAAAGCTCCATATTATTCCAAATGAGAGAAATATCCTTGCACACTTTATTTTATACTTTGGCATGGAATTGAAATTTACATAACAGCTGATAAAAAATATGAAGGGTGTGGCTTGGGGTGGTCTAGCGCTTAGGGAAGCTAGTGTTGGCATAGGTTCCAATCTGGCCTACTCCACAATCTCTATCCATCTTTCCCCACTGTCATCCTCCATCACTCTCTATCTGTTCAAGTCAGAAAGTGAAAATATATATTTTTAAATTTACAATAACCAAAAAATTAAAATAAAAAAAAGAGTTGAGGATAGTCTAAGACACTTACGGCTATGATCTGGTCCCCAACATGGATCCGGCCGTCTTGCTCTACCGCACTGTCTTTAGTTATACTTTTCACAAAAATACCAGAGGGCTCTGAAAATGGCAAAATAGACACAATGACCATGTGTGGATAACATTCTTAAAACAAGCAGTATCCTTTATACAGTACAAGAGACGCCCTTTAACTGTCAAACTGTATCTGCAGTTTGAGTGTTCAAGAGAAGTCAGAAACACTCACAATTTCCCGAGAAGAGGCAGTGTCACTACATAGCTCTTTGCTCCAGACATTCCATGGGACTCTTTAAAGTAAATTCCTTCCCAAGTGGTTTCATTCCATCCCAAGCAAGAGTGAATAAATTAGAAAATAAATAAAACCAAACTATTTCCAGTAGTAAACAATGCTGCCAAGCCTTACCAGAATTTTTGTCCCCCACATAGCCGGCGATGGTGATTCCCAGACCCTGGGCGTTCTTAGTCAGCCCAACGTCGAACGCGTCGGCCTCCTCTTCCTCGTATCCCTGTGAAGAGAAAGAGTGAGTCAGCTTCTACATTCTACAAAATGGCCGACAGAGAGCACAGTGGAGGGGGCGAGTCGCGGGTGCCGAATTCCCCCAATTCCACGTGCTGTTACCAATTTACCAAGAAGCATTCCTCACCTATGCATCAACTCTGTCAGCCAGATGAGTTATGTTATTTATTTGATGAATGTCAACTAAAAATTGCAATCAAGCAATGGGGTTACTGAGACTGTGTACAGAGAAGAATATACAGTCTAGTTTGGGAGTGTGAGTCATGGAATGTTGATAAAGTTCATGGGTAATACTGCTTGATAATGGACAGCGAATTCCAGTTGTTAGCCTTTTGGAACATTGTGACTCCTGAGGCTGAGTCACAGATGATGTTACGTGTCACAAATTATTCTCATTGGATACCTATCTCTGAGGAAAAGAGAGCTGTAACAAAAGAGAGACAGAACCGTGTGCCCTTAATCCTAGTCATTAGTAAATATAACATTTTAAGGAAACAAACCTAATAAAACCACCTCATCTTCCCCCTTTCCCCCCCTATCCAACCACCCACACGATTGTCTTGTCGTACCTGTTGCTCTGTGACCGTGGGCAACACCATTGGGACGATGGCGGTCTCCTCTGGAGGGCCTCTGGTGATGACCAACTTCACTCGGTTACCACACTGCCTCAGGACCTGGACCAATCACAATACAACTGAGACCAGCATTACACACTAAATACTGTACCTGTCACTTAGGGCTATACTGTATAGAACCATAGAAAAAGCAGGACAATGGGGATAAAATTGAGAAGTTTTGGTCAAGACTCAGTCAAGTCTCAATGTCATATGTCTAAAAGTCTCAGACAAGTCTCATTATCAGTAGTCAATTCAATACAAAACTCAGTACCTGAGCCACCTGCTCACTTCCCATGCCATATAGGTCAGTGTCCCCAATCTTGAGGATGTGGTCCCCACTGCGCAGATGCCCATCCTAAGTACAAGGTATGAAAGTTGGTTATTACTAGTAGGTATGGCTTACAAAAACCAAGATTCCCCACTGGGCACAGATGTCAGTTCAACATTTATTTTTTATAAGAACTTGGTTGAGATGTCAACTAACGTGAATTCAACCAAAAATTTCACCCTGACATTGGATTTAGGGAAATCCTTACGCTGAGGACTTCTTGCAAATCCAATCAGTTTTCCACGTTAATTCAACGTCATCACATGGATTTTTTGTTGTTGTTGAAATAACGTGTAAAAAAACATTGATTAAAACTATTTTTGCCCAGTTGGTTCCTGCTGGCAAATCCTCTAAATACCAATGTGTGGTGCATCCATGACATTGAAGTCACCTGATCAGCGATGCCTCCAGGCAGGATGGTTTTGACAATGACACCGGTGGTCTTTCCTCCCACAATGCCAAAGCCCAGGCCTGTCCCGTCGTTGACCAGCTCCATGGTCTCCACATGATTCCAGTGGGCCTAAGGAGGGACCCAGAGAGTGGAGCGTCAGATAAGGATCTCAAAACATTCACTACAGAAAGGTTACTATATATAGGGTGTAACCCTCAGGGTAAAAGAGAGGTATGCCGTCCAAGGAGAACAACTAGGACTAATGAAGAGGAAATGAAGAAACATCATTCCAGGAACCACCTGGGAGGATGCAAAGAAAACTACACAGAACAGGGTGATAGAGATACACCGTTGAGGCTCTTTGTGCCACAAGGAGCGAGAAGGAATATGTTAAGTGCTCAAAGAAGGAATTTGAATATTGCTGTGTGTGTGTGTGTGCCCCAGTGAACTAACGTTATACAACCGTCTGTGTATAAGGGGTGCTTTTGTGTCTGTGTTCCTCATCACGCTAGAGAGGTCAAGCCTTACGCTAGCTCCCCCGGGAATGTGAGACACTATAGTTTGTGTGTGTATACAGAATGTGAGTATGCTCATGTTTGTGTGTGTGTGTGTGTGTGCGCTAATGTGTTTATATACGTGTATGCTTCCACAAGCTTCTGTGTGTGCACTCCCCTCACCGCACTGGAGTGGGCAGACAGGGTGCTGGCAGCGGAGGGGGTACGGGACACCACGGGGCTGGCCAGCTGAGGGATGGGTCCTCTGGCTATGGTGAGCTGCACGCACTCAGACGCTCTCTGCAGGATGCCTATGGCCTGCTGGTGGGTCACTGTCTGGTCCAGGGGTTGACCGTTGATGGCCAAGATCTGGTCTGACTCCTTCAGCTTCCCATCGCTGTGGGAACAGGAGGATTCTCATGATAAAAAATATTCCCACAAGACATCAATTAAAGGGATAGTTCACCAAAATGACAGTATGGCATCCTGGTTGCTAAAATTCTAATAGTTCACTTAATTTATGTGACAAAACAAGCAAGTATAGTGTAGAGAATTATTGTAGCATCTAAACTGCTGTGAAATATATTTTTCATAATCGCAAATATTGAAGCATAGACATAGCGCAGATAGAACAGATCTACTGCTTCTTAAACTTTCTTTCAATGAGAATGACAGATCTATAACACACATTTCTAAGTAAATTAGGTCAGGTCGCCCAAAAAGTGACATATTGCAGCTGTAAGTGGTAACTTTTGAGTAGTTTTTTCCAATATGTAATTTTGGGTGAACTATCCCTTTAAATACTTATATTGTTAAGTTTTCATTGATGACTCGAGGTCAAACATAGTTCATTAGGATGCGGCCTCAGTGCAACTAAATTCATTATTGAATAGTTGATTATCTAATGGGCTGTAAGGCTTAGAACTGCGGATAATCTCGCTGTTGAAAAGATGCAGGTTGAAAAAGACAATAGTCACCAACTATGGGTGAACTATCCCTTTAAATACTTATATTGTTAAGTTTTCATTGATGACTCGAGGTCAAACATAGTTCATTAGGATGCGGCCTCAGTGCAACTAAATTCATTATTGAATAGTTGATTATCTAATGGGCTGTAAGGCTTAGAACTGCGGATAATCTCGCTGTTGAAAAGATGCAGGTTGAAAAAGACAGTAGTCACCAACTATGGTCTTGGGGAGATGCAGGGTGGGCAGGCTTTTGTTCCAGACCAGTACTAACACATCAGATAATCAACTGTTGATTCAGCTGGAATGTGCAAAAACTGGGTTTCTGGTTTAATGACTTCATTACAACCAGATTTGTCCGCCACAGGGTGGGCATGCATTTTGTTCCAGCCCATCACTAACACATTAGATAATCAACGTTTGACCCAGTAGGCAAAACTGGGTTTCTGGTTCTAATGATGTCATTTCAACCAGATTTATCTCCTGGGGATGACCCTTGTTAACTTTCCCATACCAGTGGGCCACGCTCCCGGGCTGGATCTCCTGGACGAAGATGCCCAGCTCCCCGCGGTTTTCGCTCCTCAGGCCAATCACGCTGAAGCCCAGACCCCCAGACAGTGGCTTCACCAGCTCCATGTGCGTCACGTAGCGCCCCTAGAGACACACGCACGCACGCACACACACACACAAATGTACCCATATACATCACACACACTCCACGTTAGCCCTCCTTCTTACCCCCCTCTCACAGTAGCAGCAAAGTCACACACTCTCCTCCGAAGTCACTCAAGAATGTACACTGAACACAGCGTAGTGCGCACTTGTCTTTGAATGTCTTTGAATATTTAGCTAGATTGACCGGGAGTGTAACCAGTCTTGCTTGTGATTATCAAGATCCATTTCTGGAGATAATACATTTTTTACAGTCTAGGGATGTAGAGAAATTGTACCACCAACAGCATTTGTGCAAAAGTCCAGTCACATATGAAACAAAAACAATCAACCATATAATGAAATATGTACCTCTTAATATATGTGTATCTAAAATAAAGTTACTTGTTGTGATTAAATAACTCAAAATGTATGAAATGCTTGCGTTTTATCCAAACATGTCTTTACCTGAGCCATGGAGCGAATGATGTGCTCAAAATCCTCAGGCGATTGCTTCCCATTGACCTGTGTACTAGTGGAGGCTTCTGGGTAGGCAAGATGGCCACCATTGGCCTGGGCTGATGTGTAGCATTCACTCAGGTCACCGCTAAGTGTTGATGTGACACCACCCTGAAACCATCAGTGGAAATACAGTCAACAAGTGTTGCATTCAAGAATTCTAGGTTTTGCAACATTTTGATATATGGCAAACTGTGTAAACTCAGTATTGTTTATAAGAGCAGCTGCTAAAAGCTGTTGGCTGATATAGTTTGAAGTGCTGTTTATTGAATTTGTGGCAGTTGTTTGATTGAAGTTAGAGAGACATGATCACAAACACTATAACCAATTATTTGAAATCAAATATATTCAATGTTGTGATGGTAGGAATTATACATCTCGCAAGAAACAGACTTAACCCACAAAATTACGGCTTTATTTTTGAATATATCAACACAAACCATGTTTACGTGTCACATTGTTACGCACATGCATTGCAGTGAGTATCACTAATATCCCAAATAAGGCCACACAAGCCGATCCCATCAAGTTCTAACCAAAAACCTGCCATCACTGCTGTTAAAATAAACAAAGGCTAATTTCGTGAATTCCCTAAATCAAACTAAGTCTAGGAGCGGGAGAGGCAGGCCAGCTCGTTACCCAACCATGATTAGCTGGATCTATAGCAGTCTAATCCTTCAGAGATAATAGCCTTTCAGCTGATCCAACAATGACTCTGCCACCAATGTAATATTTCCATCATAGCCATCTGGATGCCTTGATATGCTACTCAATAAATGTGCTGCAACCACTGTGGTTTTGTGACTAATGGATTACATGAATTAGACAATGTGTTAAACTATGTTTTTGAATCTCATTTGCTTTTTGGCTCTAATGTTTGTTTATGATTCGTTTGAATGTGATCCAAAAGGACTAGCGCATTGCTTCATGAGCACTTTGTTTGAAATATAGCATCCTCGGCTTTGGTTGCCCTTTTGAACTTGTGCTTGTGTGCTTAGCATATTGAAGAAGCATTTTTGACACACTAGCTGACATATCATCCAGCCAGTAGCATATGGTGAGGTTTTAGCCTTTGTAAAGAGAAAAACCCTGCAGGCTCGGCTAAGTTAGCGTAGCGCTCAAGTTGCTGTCCCATACACAAGCTTTGTTAGCCAGCCGGGCTAAGAGGATTAAAGTTCCAGTTTGGTTCTTGCACATTTAAGAAATTGTTTCTGCCCCACTTCACACGGCGGCAGCCTCTCTCTTCTGCGAGCAGGCCCCGTCGCCATAGCGACACTGACAGTGCTAGGCGCTACTGGCAGGAGTAGACAGACAGACTATGTGTGGGTCTAGGCATTGACTGACAACAAAAACACTAACTACAGCTTTCCTACAAATTGGTTTCGCCTAAGGAAACCAGAAAGTCTATTTGTATTGCAAAATCTCAGCTTAATCTCTGTTCCTCTAAATTGAATTTACATTATTTAATGTTTTCTTTGATTCACTTTATCTATAAACATAGACTCCATTACTCATGTATTTTAGCGTGAAAACATTAGGGTGGAAGAGCAATAGTTTAGCATGCCACACACAGTTACCCATGCTATACGGTGTGGACTGGATTGCTACATTGTGCTAAGTTATGTGACACTGCTGAAATAAGCTATAAAGCACTGGCACACAAAAAAATGCCTGCAAGGATTTTATAATCTGAATTCCTTCAGGGTTGAAAAAAATAAAAGATGTAGCAGCCCCCCTGCCTCCCACTGCATAGCTCACATATTTTCTGTCTCAAGCACTCACCCTGGCCCCTTCCCACAGTGACCTAACCAGAGCTCTTTCTTGGGCAAAAACAAATCTACATTTCTCATGGGCCCTGGATAAGCCGAGGAGGCCTTTTGGCTTTTCCTGGTATTGTCTGCTTATGTAACCTTATTAAAAGTGCCCAGATGAACTCGGACTGCAATATGACCACAGTAATACATGATTTGAGAAGGAAAAAAAGCTAAATCTGTCTGGAGCCCTAATAATTCAATTGGATTCAATACAGACCAAATCAAGATTGAAATTGGTAGTTAGAATGAAATAAATTACTGCTACCTGACATAATAATACTGTCGTAGCAAAGACCATACATGGTCAATCCTGAGTCTGAAGCTATGCCATTAACACATTTATCTACAATGTGGACAAAAACTTAAAGACAAGTTAGGGAGTTGGAACCAGAGATGGGTTGAGGTTAAGTCTATGTTTACTTTATTGGGTCATGTGTATGACGCCCTGTAAGGGTTAGAGTGATGGCTACCCTAACCCTCATTCTTAAAGGGATAGTTCACTCAAAGTACAAAAACAACCAAAGCATGGATTGCTGTCATACCTTGTCCATAGACTGCTTAGAGGTTTGTCGGGTCAACAAAACAAAACGAGGCAAGACGTCATAACATGCTCTAGAGTCCAGGCTACCTGAGAGTTCATAAGCAGCTGCAGGGCCCTTTGATCCATTTCAACCAGTAGGCCTATTTTAGTTACAAAAAGCATGTAGGCTGCTGTATAATAAAATAACAATTTACAAGTCAGCTATGAACGTAACAGCAGTAAAATGAAATTCTAATTTACATAGCTCGACAATATACTGTGGTGCAAGAATAGTGCCGTTTTCTGCTTGATCGCAGTCTTGCAGTGCAAAAACTTTTCTGGAAAAGTCGACCCTTAGCAACTAGCTAGCCTATGTGGAATTGTAAAATAAATTTGCCATCAAAAGGTTGCAATAGTAAACAAAACATCCAAGAGGAAAACAATTAGCCAGCTAACAACTCCAGCAAAGTTTGCAAGTGTAAAGTCTTTTTTTTTGGTAAGCAACTCCAGTGCAAATTTGGCCTTGTGTTTTAGCTTATTGTCCTGCTGAAAGGTGAATTCATCTCCCAGGGTTTGATGGAAAGCAGGCTGAACTGAAAAAGTAAATTGCTTTGCCTAATTTTTTCCTACACTTTTCACTCTGTCAATTAGGTTAGTATTGTGGAGTAACTAGAATGTTGTTGATCCATCCTCAGTTTTTTCCTATCACAGCCATTACACTCTGTAGCTATTTTAAAGTCACCATTGGTCTCATGGTGAAATCCCTGAGCGGTTTCCTTCCTCTCCGGCAACTGAGTTAGGAACGAAGCCTGTATCTTTGTAGTGACTGGGTGTATTGATACACCATCCAAAGTGTAATTAATAACTTCACCAAGCTCAAAAGGGATATTCAATGTCTGCTTTTATTTTACCCATCTACCAATAGGTGCCCTTCTTTGCGAGGCATTAGTAAACCTACCTAGTCTTTGTGGTTGAATCTGTGTCTGAAATTCACTGCTTGACTGAGGGACCTTACAGATAATTGTATGTGTGGGGTACAGAGATGACGTAGTCGTTCAAAAATTATGTTTAACACAATTAATGCACACAGAGTGAGTCCATGCAACTTATTATGTGACTTGTTAAGCACATTTTTACTCCTGAACTTAATTAGGCTTCAACTGTGACATTATGGGGTATTGTGTGTAGGCCAGCGACAAAAAATCTCAAATTAAACTATACTGAACAAAAATATAAACGCAACAAGCAATAATTTTTACGATATTACTGAGTTACAGTTCATTTAAGGAAATCAGTCAATTGAAATATATTTATTAGCACCTAATCTATGGATTTCACAAGGCTGGGCCTGGGATGGCATAGACCCACCCACTGGGGAGCCAGGCCAAACAAAATTTGTTTTACCCCACAAAAGGGCTATATTACAGACAGAAATACTCCTCAATTTCATCAGCTGTCCGGGTGACTGCTCTCAGACGATACCGCAGGTGAAGAAGTTGGATGTGGAGATCCTGGGCTGACGTGGTTACATGTGGTCTGCGGTTGGACATACTACCAAATTCTCTAAGGCGGTTTATGGTAGAGAAATGAACATTAAATTCTTTGGCAACAGGTCTGGTGGACATTCCTGCAGTCAGTATGCCAATTGCACGCTCGCTCAAAACTTGAGACATCTGTGGCATTGCACTGTGTGACAAAACTGCACATTATAGAGCGGCCTTTTATTGTCCCCAGCACAAGGTGCACCTGTGTAATGATCATGCCGTTTAATCAGCTTCTTGACATGCCACACCTGTCAGGTGGATGGATTATCTTGGCAAAGGAGAAATACTAACAGGGATGAAAACAAATGTGTGCACAAAATGTAAGAGATATAAGCTTTTTGAGCCTATGGAAAATGTTATTTCAGTTCATGAAATATGGGACCAACATGTTGCATTCATATTTTTGTTCAGTATATTTTACATTCAGGCTGTAACGCAACAAAATGTGGAAAAAGTCAAGGGGTGTGAATACTTTCTGAAGGCACTGTATATTTGATATTGTTCATCAAAGTTAGCTGACTAACTTAGTGATCCTACATCCCAACACCCAAGAGAAACCTGGTCTTACCCACCTGGTCTTTGAGGAGCTGGACAGACTTCTGCAGGGCAAGGATCTGGTGGAACAGGGGGCTCTGGAGAACAGACTTGAGCAGGCTGAGCTTCTCCTCGGTGGGGACCTCCCCCCGGTCCTTCAGCTTGGCCTGGAGACGCTCCACTGCCTGCAAGGCACGCTGGGTATCTGCAAAAGCGTTGCATAGTCCAGTGACCGCATGGGGAGGCAGCCACGTGGAGAAGAGTGGAAGAGGGGGATAGCTATCAGTATGAACATGCAGGGTGGTCAACGCAAGTGTTTTGAAATTGTTTAGAAGTTGAGTACAGCTAGATAGGAGGCTGACATGCCCCCTTTGACATGTTTATTTAGGATGGATTGCTGAGATATCAAAACGTATTTATTTCACATGCACCGAATACAACAGGTGTAGACTTTACTGTGAAATGCTTGTTTACGAGCCCTTCCCAACACAGGAGGTTGGTGGCACCTTAATTGGGGAGGACGGACCTGTGGTAATGGCTAGAGCAGAATGGTATCAAATACATTAAACACATGGTTTCCATGTGTTTGATGCCATTCCATTTTCTCCATTCCAGGCATTATTATGAGCCGTCCTCCACTCAGCAGCCTCAACTGCTTACCAAATATACAATAATAATAAAAAATTGTAACACAAGGGAAACAAAATACACAAAAAATTTAGCAATATACCAGTACCAGATCAATGTGCAGGGGTACAAGGTATTTGAGGTAGAAAAGTACATGAAGGCAGGGTAAAGTGACTAAGCATCAGGATAAACAATAATACGAATAAATAGAGAACAGAGTAGCAGCAGGCAGCATAGGATGAGTTTGAAAGTGTACAGTACCACTCAAAAGTTTGGACAGACCAACTCATTCAAGGGTTTTTCTTTATTTTTACTATTTTCTACATTGTAGAATAATAGTGAAGACATCAAAACTATGAAAAAATACATATATGGTGTGTGTATATATAGTCTAGTGAGTGTGCGTAGGGTCACTGCAAGATAGTTTGGGTACCATTCATTGGCTATTTAGCAGTCTGGCTATTTAGCAGTTTTATGGCTTGGGGGTAGAAGCTGTCTCAGAGCCTGTTGTTCCGAGAGCCAATGCTTCAGTACCATTTGCCAGACGGTAGCAGAGTGAACATGGCTAGGGTGGCTGAATTTTTGGGCAATTTTTCACACCTTCCCCTGACACCACCTGATATAGAGGTCCTGGATGGCAAAGAGCTCAGCCCGTACTAGACTGTCTGCACCACTCTCTGTAGCGCTTTGCGGTCCAGGGTGGTGCATTTGCAATACCAAGCGGTGATACAGCCAGTCAAGATGCTCTCGATTGCGCAGCTGTATAACGTTTTGGAGGATCCGAGGACCCATGCCAAATCGTTTCAGTCGCCTGAGGGGCAAGAGTGGCTGCCGTGCCCTCTTCACTAATGTGAGGGTGCGTGTAAACCATGTTAAGTCCTTAGTGCTGTGGAGGCCAACGAATGTGAAGCTCTCGACCAGCTCCACTACAGCGATGTGGATGGGAGCGTGCTCTCCCCTCTTTCTCCTGTAGTCCACAATCAGCTCCTTGGTCTTACTGATGTTGAGGGAGAGGTTGTTGTCCAGGCACCACACTGCTAAGTCTCTGACCTCCTCCCTGTAGGCTGTCTCATTACCATTGTGTCGTCAGCAAACTTGATGGTGTTGGAATCATGTGCGGGCCACGCATTTGTGGGTGAAAGGGAGTACAGGAGGTGACTAAGTATACAACCCTGAGGGGCCCAGTGTTGAAGGAATGTGAAGTCTATCCTACAATTGACTTCTAAAGTCTTATCTACTGTAAGTAGTAACACATCCTGTTGACACACGGAACCAAACGTGCTTGCTAATGTGTGAAGCACTATGTGAATGATTCATGGGGGAAGGGGGCGAGAGAGACCACCCTGAGGCTTAGCTTAACTTCCATTCAACATGATGTTCTCTTTCAGAATAACAATGATTTGCTGTTAGCTTTCGCTCGGCCGAAAGACGCACAGGTCCGGACTGGGCAACCGGAGAAAAAAGGTCCTCCACAGTTTGCTTGCTCGACCCTGCATAAGCTCTTCTCGCCTCCTCAAAGCGGCTTGTTAGCCAAGAATGGGTTTGACGGGGCAATTTCCAAAGCCCGCGGACTGTGACTAACACCTAATAGGGCGTGCACGAGTTCCAAAGCACTGTTCGTTCTGAGAGCTAGCCCACCTCTTTGTGCAGAGACAGTAAACAAACCAATAACACGAGAGTCTCGACAGACACATTTCTCTGTTAACGGCTTGTACCGTCCGGGGTACTTTGTTGTTGTTTTCGTAGCGGAGTGTTCAGGCGTGCATAACAAGGATTCTCCTCAGGGTCTATGTTTGTTAGAGAAATAGGGTGATTTTAAAATAACATTTTTTATGTTTGGATGGGAGATGGGGAGCAACATTATCTAAATAAATAATAACATCAATCTAATTCACTCTCTTCATCAAAACATTATCACCTCTCCCTGTTTTCATGTTGTGAGACCTTGGACATAACTGACAACACTAGTAATCAACACTTTTCTAACACACATTGACTGATCACTTACCCATTGTCTCAATCATGTCTTTTATTCCTGGTAGATGTGATAGCTGCCTATCAATCGATGAGTGTTACTCTTCACGTAGTCAAGGCCTGCAAAAAATACATATGTGTTACACACCCTCCATATAAGCACCCCCTATTTGACCTTTGACCAAATGAATATGACATCAACATGAAACCATTACGAGTGTTGTTGCAATGCTACTTTTGTCAATCATTATCACACAGGCTACTTAGTCATTCAGTGTTTATATCCATGTCCACTCTGACCAGTGTGTTCTTAAAGACTGCCCGACAATTAAAACATCTCAGCAGCCTACTCTCTGAATTGTCATACTTCACAGGACATAATATAAAATACAGATTTGTATGCTGAATTTGTTTTTGTTATGCTAAAGAGGAGAGCTGCTACACTACAGAACAAAGGTTTCGTGCAGGTGCTACAATACTACTAGAAGAAGTAAGTCATTACTAGGCACATGCAGGTTGATGGGGCCTTTGTATTTGAGTAATGCTCTTATTCAGGGATTAACATCTGCCAATTGCCATTCCTGGGGCCTTAACTGACATTGGCAATGGCTTTGTGACATGTATGTCACCGCCAGTCATCTGTTTGGCCTTGGCAAAGTCATTTACTATGCATGTTAGGCCAAACAGGCAGGTGTTCTGCTTCTATGCTCAGTACCCGAATCAATAGCCATATCACATCTCAGTTACTGTAAATCAAGTATCCACTAATACATTATGAAATTAGTTGTGTGTTACTATACCAAGGCACAGTGATGCTTTTAAAACTGAAAGGTTAAGTGATGCAGATGAAGTCAATGTTCTAATGTGAATGAAATGTCTTCCTTTTATATTGGGACATTTTTTATACATCAAAAGGTACAATAATGTACAAATACCTGGAAGTTAAATATTGCATATTTAGTTGGAATACAGTAAATTGTCTTACTAACGGCTCTGTAACCTTGTCATACCCACTCCAGTCATACCATGCAAGCACATTGATAGAAAACGGTTTCTTTAATTGCATTTATCCATTATCAATGAGAAGTGGTATGGGGAGGATCTTAATTATTTAATTTTCTTAAATCTTATATTAGCTCAATCATTAGGTGCAGGTGCATATGCTGAATAGCAGATTCTCATGGCATTATCAGCCATAGAATAGCCTATATGCCTATCTGTAGGCTATATTTACAGCAAATGTCTATAAACTTACAGACAATAGCCCTTTTTGTCACCCAATATAAAAACGAGTTTGAAACCAAAATAGAAACAACTTAAAGCTTTATTTAGGGCCTATCACTTGGTTTGGACAAACAGATTGACTAGTCAATAAGATAATGGTTTCTTTAAGTTTTTTTTCTAGGGATCCCAGCTAACAAATTTGGTTTCTTTGTAGTTGTGGGAACATACGTTTTTGGTTTCCAATTGGTTCTGGGAACGAAGCCATATGTTTCCTGACCGGTAAAACGAAAACGTTCTGAGAACTTAAGCGAAAATTTCAAAGGAAACAAGCACTCGTTAAGATAAGGTGTGGCAAATTAGTGGGCGTGGCCAACACACCTGAACACACTTAACAAGATCGAGAATAGAGTTTTGTTGACGCTGAGAACAGAATGTATCGGTTTTAAATAACATTCTTACAACGTTACTAATGTCTTCTTATGTTTTTTTATGTAACGTTTTCTTAATGTTCTCAGAACATGACTAAATGTAACCATGAGGAAACCTGCAGAAAATGTTATGCTGAAGTATTGAAATTCCCACAGATGATCATTGTTTATTAAGGTTCTGTTAAAGTAATGAAATGCCTTTAGGGTGAATGTTTCTGGGTGAATGTTTCTGACATTTTCGGACTACTAAACCACTATTTAGAACCATGGAGAGTAACCACAAGTTACAAAGAAAACAGAAGCTGCATCCACTATTCCAGCACCATTTCTGCATCATCAAATCACCCATGCTTAGTCTAATACAGTGACAACTAAAAGACACCAAAAACTATTTAGTCCAATCAATGTAAGCTAAATATTATTTGGCTGTCCATGGTTCTAATTTCTGTGTGTGTGTGTGTGTTAATGCAAATAGAAACATGTTGACTCACCCTAGTTGTACGAAATGGTCTATGACTCAGTCATACAATACGCTTTTAGTTTTTGTTGTCATAGGCTACCTGGCTAAAATACTTGCTCGCTAGCCTAACTTTGTTTCATGGGCAACGATGAGCTGGGTCAACATTAGCCTACTACACTTACATCCTTTCAGGGGCACAAAGTAGGAATTTATGGTTGGATCAGAATTGCCATTGTAATTCTTGGCCAGTACGGAGAATTAAGTAAAATCCACAAGTCAAAATCCCTAACTCCATCCATGGCTAATTTAGGAAAGGGCCGATTTTAGATAGATATCCACCGAAGGAAAACAACACAACAAGAGAAAAAAACTAGATTTGTTGCATATCATTTGATGTTTGCTCTAGATGTGATGTGATTGGTGTGAAGCTGAAGCCAAATCCAAAACAGGCTTCCCTTGACCCTTTTTTTTGGTGTGCCAGGACCATTCACAGTTGAGCTCACTCAGTTTAGCTCAAAGCTGATTGGCTATTATATTATAGTTTCTTTTAATCAAGGGTGGACAAATGCTCTCTGGCTACACTTGCATGCAATGCTACGGGCGGCAACAATCTCATGGGCTACACATACAGAGACAGAGAGGTGCTGTTTCGCTCGCTCAGATGCTTTCTCTGGAGAGATAGATTCAGCCTCTTGTGAATTTAAGGAGAAGTATGAAAACACAGAGATGAAAGATAAATTGTATGGGGTTTTTTTCTTGGTAATTTTTTGGGGGAAGCCTGGCTTCCCATGGCCTCCATCAATACACGCCACTGGCTCTTACCAAGCTCTAAGAAACGTTATGTGCTAGCTGGGATAGTTCTAACTATGGATCCATAACACCACTATAGCATAGTTTTCGTTCACCGCTCACTCAAGGCATATTTAACTAACTGAAATGTGTTTGTACAAGTGTCGGCACTGTCTGTTTATACGTTTACATAATATTATTTTAAATCTAGCCTCGCCTCGGCAACAGAAGGCAACGAGTACAATCCGCTTTTCTCAACTCCCCCTCCTTCTCCATCTCTTCTTCAGGATACTGAATCAACAGGTATTCGACATTATCAGAGACGCCAAATAAGTTGTACACCGTTGTGACAACGTAATGAAACCGCCCAAGTGCTTGAAACATTCGGACAAAACTATAAACATATAATATAGGCTATGGGAGAGAAAATACAGATGTCGTTGGAAACATTGACCGCGCGAGCGTCAGAGAACGTAGCCTTTACAATAGCAACACTGTTGCTCAAAATCCAAACTCGGAATTCAGCGTTACGTATGTATCCGAAACGCTTATTAACTTTTATCTTGCCAAATGCATTGAAAGGAGTATTATAGGAACGAAGGAAACTTACACAGGCGTTGACCCTTTGCTGGCGGCTTACACAGGACGTGTCCTGTTGTACTCCGGCTAACGGCGCATAGACTGGGCTTAAAGATGGGGCGTATTGTAACTCGATATTCTATAGACATTTGCAGCAACAGCGTCACCGAGAGTTGAGATCGAGACCAGCTATGGGAGAGACGGTGGAAGTTTATTGGGAAGTCACAGGCGCCGCTTGGTGGATACCATGACAACTAGGCCTAAAGTGCAGCCTGCTGTTCTGCATCTCAATCATCTCAAGTATTGCACTCAGACAGACTTGATTGGGGATTTATTTCATATGCATTGGGCAATTTTATAAGGGGGTCTATTTTTATAATCATAGGTATTGCAGAAGGCATGTCTGCTATTGCATACATTCAAATACCATGCATAAAAAGTTTAATGGGTATTAGGGGTGTAGGCAGAACATGCAATGCAATGCAATGTAACTTAACACAGGCTTTCACAATGTTGCAGGTAACATCAATGCTTGAAGAAATGGTGGCTGGCAAGAATGATAAACAAGGGTATATACCATACTATTTGTCAAAACATAGATAACACATCTTTATCTTTCCATCTGTCCTTCACATTGTGAAGTTCTGATCTCCTGTGTTATTCTGATTACTCACAGCGTAGGGGTCCTGAAACCTATTCAAGTTGATGCAGAATAGTTTCTCAATATACTTCAGTGCGTATGCCTATAAATAAAGTCAGTGATCTCAATCATTAAGAAATAACTCCTTAAAGGGGAAATCTGCTGTTGCTACAGTCATTTTTGGACGAATAAATGAATGATATAGAGTACCAGTCAAAGTTCGAACACACCTACTCATTCAAGGGTTTTTCTTTATTTTTACTATTTTCTACATTGTAGAATAATAGTGAAGACATCAAAGCTATGAAATAACACATGTAATCATGTAGTAACCAAAAGACTGTTAAACAAATCAAAATATATTTTATATTTGAGATTCTTCAAAGTAGCCACCCTTTGCCTTGATGACAGCTTTGCACACTCTTGGCATTCTCTCAACCAGCTTCATGAGATAGTCACCTGGAATGCATTTCAATTAACAGGTGTGACTTGTTAAAAGTTCATTTTAATGTGTTTGAGCCAATCAGTTGTGCTGCTACATGGTAGGGGTGGTGTACAGAAGAGAACAGCTCAAATAAGCAAAGACAAATGAGAGTCCATCATTACTTTAATACATGAAGGTCAGTCAATGTGGAACTTTTCAGTTGCAAAAACCATCGAGCGCTATGATTAAACTGGCTCTCATGAGGACAGCCATAGGAAAGGAAGACCCAGAGTTACCTCTGCTGCAGAGGATAAGTTCATTAGAGTTACCAGCCTCAGAAATTGCAGCCCAAATAAATGCTTCACAGAGTTCAAGTAACAGACACTGCTTAACATCAACTGTTCAGAGGAGACTGCATGAATCAGGCCTTCATGGTTGAATTGCTGCAAAGAAACCACAACTAAAGGACACCAATAAAAAGAAGAGACTTGCTTGGGCCAAGAAACATGAGCAATCGACATTAGACCTGTGGAAATCTGTCCTTTGGTCTAATGAGTCCAAATTTGGAACCACATTTTTGGTTCCAACCGCCGTGTCTTTGTGAGACGCAGAGTAGGTGAACGGATGATCTCCGCATGTGTGGTTCCCATCATGAAGCATGCAGGAGGAGGTGTGATAGTGTGGAGGTGCTTTGCTGGTGACACTGTCAGTGATTTATTTAGAATTCAAGGCACACTTAACCAGCATGGTTACCACAGAATTCTGCAGCGATACGCCATCCTATCTGGTTTGCGCTTAGTGGGACTATCATTTGTTTTTCAACAGGACAATGACACAACACACCTCCAGGCTGTGTAAGGGTTATTTGACCCAGAAGGAGAGTGATGGAGTGCTACATCAGATGGCCTGGCCTCCACAATCACCCGACCTCAACCCAATTGAGATGATTTGGGATGAGTTGGAAAACAGAGTGAAGGAAAAGCAGCTAACAAGTGCTCAGCATATGTGGGTACTCCTTCAAGACTGTTGGAAAAGCATTCCAGGTGAAGCTGGTTGAGAGAATGCCAAGAATGTGAAACGCTGTCATCAAGGCAAAGGGTGGCCACTTTAAAGAATCTCAAATATAAAATATATTCAGGTTTGTTTAACACTTTTTTTGTTACTACATGATCCCATATCTGTTATTTCATAGTTTTGACGTCTTCACTATTATTCTACAATGTAGAAAATTGTAAAAAATAAAGAAAAACCCTTGAATGAGTAGGTGCACAACCTTTTGACTGGTACTGTATGTGAAATGGGATGATTAATTTGAGTTGTGTTGTGACAAGGGGTGGTATAGCGAAGATAGCCCTATTTGGTAAAAGACCAAGTTCATATTATGGCAAGAACAGCTCAAATAAGCAAAGAGAAACGACAGTCCATCATTACTTTAAGACATGAAGGTCAGTCAATACGGAACATTTCAAGAACTTTGAAAGTTTCTTCAAGTGCAGTTGCAAAAACCATCAAGCGCTATGATGAAACTGGCTCTCATGAGGACTGCCACAGGAAAGGAAGACCCAGAGTTCAAATCAAAGCAAAGTTTATTTGTCACGTGCGCCAAATACAACCTTACAGTGAAATGCTTACTTACAAGCTCTAACCAACAGTGCAATTTTAAGTAAAAAATAGGTATTATGTAGACAATAGATAAGTAAAGAAATAAAAAAACAGTAAAATGACAGTGAAAATAACAGTCGCGAGGCCATATACAGGTGGTACCGGTACAGAGTCAATGTGGGGGGGCACCGGTTAGTCGGGCTAATTGAGGTAATATGTACATGTAGGTATAGGAAAAGTGACTATGCATAGATAGTCACAGAGAGTAGCAGCAGCGTAAAAGAGGTGGTTGGCGGGTGGCGGGACACAATGCATATAGTCCGGGTAGCCATTTGATTACCTGTTCAAGAGTCTTATGGCTTGGGGGCAAAAGCAGTTGAGAAGCCTTTTGGTCCTAGACTTGGCGCTCTGGTACCATTTGCCATGTGGTAGCAGAGAGAACAGTCTATGACTGGGGTGGCAGGGGTCTTTGACAATTTTTAGGGCCTTCCTCCGACACTGCCTGGTATGGAGGTCCTGGATGGCAAGCTGCTTAGCCCCAGTGATGTACTGGGCCGTACGCACTACCCTCTGTAGTGCCTTGCGGTCAGAGGCCCGAGCAGTTGCCGTACCAGACAGTGATGCAACCAGTCAGGATGCTCTTGATGTTGCAGCTGTAGAACCTTTTGAGGATCTGAGGACCCATGCCAAATCTTTTCAGTATCCTGAGGGGGAATAGGCTTTGTCGTGCCCTCTTCATGACTGTCTTGGTGTGTTTGGACCATTCTAGTTTGTTGGGGATGTGGACACCAAGGAACTTGAAGCTCTCAACCTTCGCCATTACAGCCCCATCGATGAGAATGGGGGCGGGCTCGGTCCTCCTTTTCCTTTAGTCCACAATCATCTCTTTTGTCTTGATTACGTTGAGGGATAGGTTGTTAATCTGGCATCACCCGGCTAGGTCTCTGACCTCCTCCCTATATGCTGTCTCGTCGTTGTCAGTGATCAGACCTACCACTGTTGTGTCGTCTGCAAACTTAATGATGGTGTTGGAGTCGTGCCTGGCCATGCAGCCATGGGTGAACAGGGAGTACAGGAGGGGACTGAGCACACACCCCTGAGGGACTCCAGTGTTGAGGATCAGCGTGGCAGATATGTTGCTACCTAACCTCACCACCTGGGGGAGGCCCGTCAGGAAGTCCAGGATCCAGTTGCGTAGGGATGTATTTAGTCCTAGGATCCTTAGCTTTGTGATGAGCTTTGAGGGCACTATGGTGTTGATCGCTGAGCTGTAGTCATTGAATGGAATTCTCACGTAGGTGTTCCTTTTGTCCAGGTGGGAAAGGGCAGTGTGGAGTGCAATAGAGATTGCATCATCTGTGGATCTGTTTGAGCGGTATGCAAATTGGAGTGGGACTAGGGTTTCTGGGATAATGGTGTTAATGTGAGCCATTACCAGCCTTTCAAAGCACTTCATGGCTACGGACGTGAGTGTTACGGGTCTGTAGTCATTTAGGCAGGTTACCTTAGTGTTCTTGGGCACAGGGACTATGGTGGTCTGCTTGAAACATGTTGGTATTACAAACTCAATCAGGGACATGTTGAAAATGTCAGTGAAGACACCCGCCAGTTGGTCAGCACATGCCCGGAGCGCACGTCCTGGTAATCTATCTGGCCCAGCAGCCTTGTGAATGTTGACCTGTTTCAAGGTCTTACTCATGTTGGCTACGGAGAGCGTGATGAAACAGTCGTCCGGAACAGCTGATGCTCTCATGCATGCCTCAGTTTTGCTTGCCTCGAAGCTCGTTTGGTAGGCTCGTGTCACTGGGCAGCTCGCAGCTGTGCTTCCCTTTGTAGTCTGTAATAGTTTGCAGGCCCTGCCACATCCGACAAGTGTCGGAGCCGGTGTAGTACGATTCAATCTTCGTCCTGTATTGGCACTTTGCCTGTTTGATGGTTCTTCGGAGAGCATAGCAGGATTTCTTATAAGCTTCCAGGTTAGAGTCCCGCACCTTGAAAGCAGCAGCTCTACCCTTTAGCTCAGTGCGAATGTTGCCTGTAATCCATGGCTTCTGGTTTGGGTATGTACGTACGGTCACTGTGGGGACGACGTCCTCGATGCACTTATTGATGAAGCCAGTGACTGCTGCAGAGGATAAGTTCATTAGTTACCAGCTTCAGAAATTTCAGCCCAAATAAACGCCTCACGGAGTTCAAGTAACAGACACAGCTCAACATCAACTGTTCAGAGGAAACTGCGATAATTAGGCCTTCATGGTCAAATTGCTGCAAAGAAACCACTACTAAAGGACACCAATAAGAAGAAGATACTTGCTTGGGCCAAGAAACATGAGCAATGGACATTAGATCGGTGTAAATCTGTCCTTTGGTCTGATGAGTCCAAATGTCAGATTTTTGGTTCCAATCACCATGTCTTTGTGAGACGCAGAGTAGGTGAACGGATGATCTCTGCATGTGTGGTTCCCACCGTGAAGCATGGAGGAGGATGTGTGATGTTGGTGGGGTGCTTTGCTGGTGACCCTGTCTGTGAAACCATCTGGTTTGCGCTTAGTGGGACCATCATTTGTTTTTCAACAGAACAATGACCCAACACACCTCCAGGCTGTGTAAGAGCAATTTGACCAAGAATGAGTGTGAGGAATCAAATAAAATACAATTTTATTGGTCACATACACATGGTTGGTTAGCAGATGTTATTGCGAGTGTAGCGAAATGCTTATGCTTCTAGATCCGACAGTGCAGCAGTATCTAACAGGTAACATCCAACAATTCCACAACAAAACCTAATCTAGTAAAGGAATGGGATAAGAATATATACGTATAAAATACAGTGGCAAGAAAAAGTATGTGAACCCTTTCGATTTACCTGGATTTCTGGATAAATTGGTCATCAAATTTGATCTGATCGTCATCTAAGTCACAACAATAGATAAACAAAGTGTTCTTAAACTAATAGCAAACAAATTATTGTATTTTTCTTGTCTGTATTGAATACATCATTTAAACATACACAGTGTAGGTTGGGGAAAGTTTGTGAACCCCAAGGCTAATGACTTCTCCAAAAGCTAATTGGAGTCAAGAGTCAGCTAACCTGGAGTCCAATCAATGAGATGAGATTGGAGATGTTGTTAAAATCCGACTTGCCCTTAAAAAAACACTCACAAAATGTGAGTTTGCTATTCACAAGAAGCATTGCTGATGTGAACCATGCCTCAAACAAAAGAGATCTCAGAAGACCTAAGATTAAGAATTAAGAATGGTTGACTTGAATAAAGCTGGAAAGGGTTACAAAAGTATCTCTAAAAGCCTTGATGTTCATCAGTCCACGGTAAGACAAATGATCTCTAAATGGAGAAAGTTCAGCACTGTTGTTAGTCTCCCTAGGAGCTGTCCTGCAAAGATGACTGCAAGAGCACAGCACAGAATGCTCAATGAGGTTAGGAATAATTCTAGAGTGTCAGCTAAAGACATCCAGAAATCTCTGGAACATGCTAGCATCTCTGTTGACGAGTCTACGATATGTAAAACTCTAAACAAGAATGGTGTTCATGGGAGGACACCACGGAAGAAGCCACTGCTGTCCAAAGAAAACATTGCTGCATGTCTGAAGTTTGCAAAAGTGCAACTGGATGTTCCACAGCGCTACTGGCAAAATATTATGTGGACAGATGAAACTACAGTTGAGTTGTTTGGAAGGAACATAAAACACTAGGTGTGGAGAAAAAAAGGCATAGCACACCAACAACAAAACCTCATCCCAACTGTAAAGTATGGTGGAGGGAGTATCATGGTTTGTGGCTGCTTTGCTGCCTCAGGTCCTGGACAGCTTGCTATCATCGACGGGAAAATTTATCCCCAAGTTTATCAATACGTTTTGCAGGAGAATGTAAGGCTCTCTGTCCGCCAATTGAAGCTTAACAATAGTTGAGTGATGCAACTGGACAACGACCCAAAACACAGAAGTAAATCAACAATAGAATGGCTTCAACAGAAGAAAATATGCCTTCTGGAGTGGCCCAGTCCTGACCTCAACCCGATTGAGATGTTGTGGCATGACCTCAAGAGAGCAGTTCACACCAGACATCCCAAGAATATTGCTGAACTGAAACAGTTTTCTAAAGAGGAATGGTCCAAAATTCCTCCTGACCGTTGTGAAGGTCTGATCCGCAACTACAGAAAACTTTTGGTTGAGATTATTGCTGCCATAGTAGGGTCAACCAGTTATTAAATCTAAGGGTTCACATACTTTTTCCACCCGTCACTGAATGTTTACACGGTGTGTTCAATAAAGACATGAAAACGTATAATTGTTTGTGTGTTATTACTTCAAGCAGACTGTGTTTGTCTATTGTTGTGACCTAGATGAAGATCAGATCAAATTGTATGACCAATTTATGCATAAATCCAGCTATTTCCAAAGGGTTCACGTACTGTATATGGATGAGCAGTGACAGAGCGGCTAAGAGGCTGTAAGTTTCTGCTTTTATTTTCTTAGTCAACCTTGTGTTCTTTTTCTTTGTGTTCTTGAATGTAGCCCTGTTTCTTTGTGTTCTGGAACATAGCCGTGTCTTTCCTTTTTGTTCATTGATTTCACCTGTGTTCGTTTCTCATCAGCTCCCTATTTAGTTCAATTCTGTCTGTTTGTTTGGTTGTGAGGTATTGTTTGTTTTTGAATGCCTACCTGTGTTTGACCATTGCCTGCCTGTGACCACAATTCCTGCCTTCTGCGAAGGCTTAATAAACATCTGCTGCTCTCGGCGCGTGAATCTACACCTTTTTCACCCTGCGTATTCATTACAGATGAAATAGATAATAAAGATAGTGAAGGATACATTATATACATATGAGATGAGTAGTGTGAGATATGTAAACATTATTAAAGTGTCTAGTGTTCCATTTCTTAAAGTGGCCAATGATATCAAGTCTGTAAGTAGGCAGTCGCTTCTCTGTGCTAGTGGTGGCTGTTTAACAATCTGATGGCCTTGAGATAGAAGCTGTTTGTCAGTCTCTCTGTCCCAGCTTAGATGCACCTGTACTGACCTCACCTTCTGGATGTAAGCGGGGTAAACAGGTAGTGGCTCGGGTGGTTATTGTCCTTGATGATCTTTTTTGCCTTCCTGTGATATCGGGTGTTGTAGGTGTCCTGGAGGGCAGGTAGTTTGCCCCAGTGATGCGTTGTGCAGACCGCACCACCCTCTGGAGAGCCTTGCAGTTGTGGGCGATGCAGTTGCCATACCAGGCGGTGATACAGCCCGACAGGATGCTCTCAATTGTGCACCTGTTAAAGTTAGTGAGGGTTTTAGGTGACAAGCCACATTTCTTTCAGCCACCTGAGGTTGAAGAGGCGTTGTTTCCCTTCTTCACCACACTGTCTGTGTGCGTGGACCATTTCAGTTTGTCTGCGATATGTACACCGAGTAACTTAACTTTCCACCTTCTCCACTGCTGTCCTGTCGATGTGGACAGGGGGGTGTTCCCTTTTCTGTTTTCTGAAGTCTATGATCATCTAGTTTGTTTTTCTGACATTGAGTGAGAGGTTATTTTTCTGACACCACACCCCGAGATGCCTCCCCTCCTCCCTGTAGGCTGTCTCGTCGTTGTTGGTAATCAAGCCTACCACTGTTGTGTCGTCTGCAAACTTGATGATGGCGTTGGAGGCGTGCATGGCCACGCAGTTGTGTGTGAACAGGGAGTACAGGAGGCTGAGAACTTACCCTTGTGGGGCCCCAGTGTTGAGGATCAGCGGAGTGGAGATGTTTCCCACCTTCACCACCTGAAGGCGGCCCATCAGGAATTCCAGGACCCAGTTGCACTGGGGGGGGGGGGGGGGCACTATGATGAGTTTGGAGGGTACTATGGTGTTGAGTGCTGAGCTGTAGTCAATGAACAGCATTATTACATAGGTATTCCTCTTGTCCAGATGGGATAGGGCAGTGTGCAGTGGGCAGTGTGATGGCGATTACAGCATCTGTGGACCTATTGGTGCGGAAAGCAAATTGAAGTGGGTCTACGGTGACAGGTAGGGTGAAGGTTATATGATCCTTGACTAGTCTCTCAAAGCACTTCATGATGACAGAAGTGAGTGCTACGGAGCAATAGTCACTTAGTTCAGTTATCTTAGCTTTCTTGGGAACAGAAACAATGGTGGCCATCTTGAAGCATGTGGGTACAGCAGACTGCGATAGGGATTGATTAAATATGTCCGTAAACACACCAGCCAGCTGGTCTGCGCATGCTCTGAGGACGAGGCTAGGGATGCCGTCTGGGCTGGCAGCCTTGCGAGGGTTAACACGTTTAAATGTTTTACTCACGTTGGCCACGAAGGAGGAGAGCCCACAGTCTTTGGTAGTGGGCAGCGTCGGTGGCACTGTATTGTCCTCAAAGCATGCAAAGAAGTTGCTTAATTTGTCTGGAAGCAAGACATTGATGTCCCCGACGGTGCTGGTTTTCTTTTTGTAATCCGTGATTGTCTGTAGACCCTGCCACATACATCTCGTGTTTGGACCATTGAATTGCGACTCCACTTTGTCTCTATACTGACACTTTGCTTGTTTGATTGCCTTACGGAGGGAATAACTACACTGTTTGTATTTGGCCATATTTCCATTCGCCTTGCCATGATTAAATGCGGTGGTACGTGCTTTCAGTCTTGCGCGAATGCTGCCATCAATCCACGGTTTCTAGTTAGGGAAGGTTTTAATAGTCTCAGTGGGTACAACATCTCCCATACACTTCCTTATAAACTCCCTCACCAAGTCAGCGTATATGTCAATGTTATTATCTGAGGCTACCCGGAACATATCCCAGTCCACGTGATCGAAGCAATCTTGAAGTGTGGAATCCGATTGGTCAGACCAGCGTTGGATAGACCTAAGCACGGGGTCTTCCTGTTTTAGTTTCTGCCTATAGGAGGGGAGCAACAAGATGGAGTCATGGTCAGATTTGCCAAAGGAGGGCGGGGGAGGGCCTTGTATACATCACGGAAGTTAGAGTAGCTACTTGCTCGTGTTTAGCAATCGATATGCTGAGCCTTTTTCTCAAATTAGCCTTGTTAAAATCCCCAGCTACAATAAATGCAGCTTCAAGATATATGCTTTCCAGTTTGCATAAAGTCCAGTGAAGTTCCTTGATGGCCATCTTGGTATCCTCTTGCGGGGGGATATACACGGCTGCAGTAGCGGATTTAGGTATAGGCGACATGGGGGCGGCATGGGGCGACCGCACCAAAAAATTGGAATGGTGACATTTGCGAGATCAGTTTTTATTCGCTCATTTGCACGTCACATCAATGATATCATGTCACCGTGTGGGACTGTGGGTCAATTAACCTTGTCATAGTGGGTGCCCTGATTCTAGTTTGTGAGCTAGGCAGGCTACTGCCTGGGAAGGTTTCCCACTCAGAAGTACAAGATGGGGAGGGGGGCAGGGCTAGGTTGACCTCAGTTCTCCACACTGGATGCCAGAGGTAGGGGGAGCGGGGGAATCAATCAAATAGCGCACCTCAAACTTTGTACAGTACTAATGCGATTTTAAAATCAGCCACACTATGAACCACAATTCATTCATAATACTGTGAAAATATAGTTTGACAGACATATTGTTAAGTTTAGGTCATAACATATGGTTTGCCAAACTGTTTTGCAACCCTTTATATGATACAGTTGCTAATTTTTCAAGTGTGAATTCAGATCATTTTGGGACACTTTTTGCTAAATCCCTTTTCCAATCCATGCTGCTTTTAAAACAGGATGTTCTTGTTCAGTCGTGCATTTCAGATTCCCAGACAGTTTATTGTATCAACCTATGGGAGGCCAATATGAAAGTGGGGAAGTCATTGGATGAGCTGGCAGATTTGACAAATGAAAGTTCTATTCTATCCCCAATAGTTGACATTGCAGTTATTTCCTCTGCAATTAGATAGACATTATTATTTCATAAATCCTATTATGTACCATCATAAATGGCACAAATGAACCAAGCTCCATTAGCCAATGCAAGTCATGTAGAAACCAATCATATGTCAAGGTGTGACAGACAAATCCTGGCCTTCTGCACCGCGGCAAGACAGTGTTTAGACTACTGAGCTGAAGCCTAGGCATTACCTCTGAGACCTGACACACGTTTTCAGTAACCATCTCAAATTCAACCATGCTATCTATGTCACGGCCATTTAAAGGAGTGGACCAAGGTGCAGCGCGATTGGAATACATCTTTTAATTCAACGAAGAACACTTAACAAACTAACAAAATAACAAACTAACAAACGAACCGTGAAGCCAACGTAGTGCTCACAGGCAACTAAACATGGACAACTACCCACCAATACAGGTGGGAAAAAGGCAACCTAAGTATGGTTCTCAATCAGAGACAACGATAGACAGCTGTCCCTGATTGAGAACCACACCCGGCCCAACACATAGAAATGCAAAATCATAGAACATACAACATAGAATGCCCACCCAAATCACACCCTGACCAAACCAAAATAGAGACATAAAAAGCTCTCTACGGTCAGGGCGTGACAGTTGAGCTTTGTTAGTTCTCTACGGTCAGGGCGTGATCTAGTTGAGCTTTGCTGCTCTGATTAGTGGGACGACAGTACACAAACACCTCCCCTAATCATAGAACATGTGTACAAGTCTACAATTATATTGGTACATTTTAATGAGTGGGAATGCAGGATTTTTGTTCTAATTCAAGTTTTATTGATACATATGTTTGACCTTTTATATCACCCTTTATGTAGTGACTTTGCGTATAAATTATTTGTGTAGCATCTATACCGTACAATATATACACTGAACAAAAATATAAACGTAACATGTAAAGTGTTGCTCCTCATTTTTCATGAGCTGAAATAAAAGATCCCAGAAATGTTCCATACGCACAAAAAGCTTATTTCTCTCAAATGTTTTTAAATCCGTTAGTGCGCATTTCTCCTTTGCCAAGATAATCCATCCACCTGGCAGGTGTGGCATGTCAAGAAGCTGATTAAACAGAATGATCATTACACAGGTGCACCTTGTGCTGTGGACAATAAAATGCCAATCTAAAATGTGCAGTTTTGTCACACAACACAATGCCACAGATGTCTCAAGTTTTGAGGGAGCGTGCAATTGGCATGCTAACTGCAGGAATGTCCACCAAAGCTGTTGCCAAAGAATGTTATGTTCATTTCTCTACCATAAGCCGCCTCCAACGTCATTTTAGAGAATTTGGCAGTATGTCCAACTGGCCTCACAACCGCAAACCACGTGTATGGGGTTGTGTGGGCAAGCAGTTTGCTGACATCAATGTTGTGAACAGAGTGCCCCATGGTGGCGGTGATGTTATTGTATGGGCGGGCATAAGCTACGGACAACAAACACAATTGCATTTTATCGATGGCAATTTGAATGAACAGAGATACCGTGACAAGATCCTAAGGCCCATTGTCCTGCCGTACATCTGCCGCCATCAACTCATGTTTCAGCATGATAACGCACGGCCATGTCAGAAGGATCTGTACACAATTCCTGGAAACTGAAAATACCCCAGTTCTTCTATGGCCTGCATACTCACCAGACATGTCACCAATTGAGCATATTTGGGATGTTCTGGATCGACACATATGACAGCATGTTCCAGTTACTGCTAATATCCAGCAACTTCGCACAGCCATTGAAGAGGAGTGGGACAATATTCCACAGGCCACAATCAGGAGCCTAATCAACTACAGTATTTGCGTAAGAGATGTGTCGCGATGCATGAGGCAAATGCAGTGCGATGACTGGTTTTCTGATCCACTCCCGTACATGTATTGTAAGGTATCTATTCCCTGTCATATGAAATCCATAGATTAGGGCCTAATTTTCTTATATGAACTGTAACTCAGTAAAATCTTTGAAATTGTTGTATGTTGCGTTTATATTTTTGTTTCGTATAGATACCCAACTTGCGAGTTATTTGCCAATCAGTGCCGCTGTTCCGCAACAAATTAGCGCATACAATTTCCAATGTTATGCGCTATGACGGAACATTACTGTTAAAATAACTGTACTTACTGTTATTAGCTGTATACATGACAGAGAGCTCTGTAGGGCTATGTTATAATGTGCTTTTTCTTGATGATTTGTAGCTAAGTTTTTATCTTGTTTAGAGAGCTTGTTAAACGTGTCTATGTGGGGTACTAAACTGAATTTCAACCTTCACAGTTCAAACTACACTAAAGCTATATCTATAACTTATGTTTTTTTGAAGGCCGATGTGAGTGAGATTTTTTTGTTGAATTTAATAAAAAGACTGTAGTACATAAATTGTCACGCCTGCTCCTGCTCCTGCTCCCCCTCCCTTACGCTTGAAGGCGCCAGGCTCCCCGGCATTACGCACTACTGCCACCATCAGTACGCACACCTGCCTTTCCCTGTCATGCGCATCAGCGTATTATTGGACTCACCTGGACTCAATCACCTGTTTATTACCTCCCCATCTGTGTTCCCCGCTGCTGCATTAATTGTCATATGTCCTTATGTTACCCGATGCTGACGCTGTTCCTGTTATGTTCTATGTCCGGTCAAAATTAAATGTTGACAACTCGTACCTGCTTCTCACCTCCAGCATCGGTCCTTACATAAATATTCCTGTCAATCAGGGCTGGGGTCAATTCCAATTCAATTCCAGACAATTAAGGAAGTATACTGAAATTCCAAATTCAATTTCAATTCAAATTCCAATGTTTTTTCAATGTTTTGTTTGATTGAATTTCCACAGCACCCCACAAACAACAGAAACAAAACAAACACAGCCACTATACAACACATTCCCCAAGGTGATCATGCCCAGGGTCCCTGCTCATCTGCGTGAACGTGCCTTAAGCATGCTGCAAGGAGGCATGAGGACTGCAAATGTGGCCAGGGCAATAAATTGCAATGTCTGTGAGACGCCTAAGACAGCGCTACAGGGAGACAGGACGGACAGCTGATCGTCCTCGCAATGGCAGACCACGTGTAACAACACCTGCACAGGATCGGTACATCCGAACATCACACCTGCGGGACAGGTACAGGATGGCAACAACAACTGCCTGAGTTACACCAGGAACGCACAATCCCTCCATCAGTGCTCAAACTGTCTGCAATAGGCTGAGAGAGGCTGGACTGAGGGCTTGTAGGCCTGTTGTAAGGCAGGGCCTCACCAGACATCACCGGCAACAACGTCGCCTATGGGCACAAACCCACTGTCGCAGGACCAGACAGGACTGGCAAAAAGTGCTCTTCACTAATGAGTCGCGGTTTTGTCTTACATGGGGTGATGGTCGGATTCGCATTTATCGTTGAAGGAATGAGCATTACACCGAGACCTGTACTCTGGAGCGGGATCGATTTGGAGGTGGAGGGTCCGTCATGTTCTGGGGCGGTGTGTCACAGCATCATCGGACTGAGCTTGTTGTCATTGCAGGCAATCTCAACGCTTTGCGTTACAGGGAAGACATCCTCCTCCCTCATGTGGTACCCTTCCTACAGGCTCATCCTGACATGACCCTCCAGCATGACAATGCCACCAGCCATACTGCTCGTTCTGTGCGTGATTTCCTGCAAGACAGGAATGTCAGTGTTCTGCCATGGCCAGAAAAGAGCCTGGATCTCAATCCCATTGAGCACGTCTGGGACCTGTTGGATCGGAGGGTGAGGGCTAGGGCCGTTCCCCACAGAAATGTCCAGGAACTTGCAAGTGCCTTGGTGGAAGAGTGGGGTAGCATCTCACAGCAAGAACTGGCAAATCTGGTGCAGTCCATGAGGAGTAGATGCACTGCAGTACTTAATGCAGCTGGCGGCCACACCAGATACTGACTGTTACTTTTGATTTTGACCCCCCCTTTGTTCAGGGACACATTATTCAATTTCTGTTAGTCACATGTCTGTGGAACTTGTTCAGTTTCAGTCTCAGTTGTTGAATCTTGTTATGTTCATACAAATATGTACACATGTTAAGTTTGCTGAAAATAAACGCAGTTGACAGTGAGGACGTTTCTTTTTTTGTTGAGTTCATATTTATTTGCACTAATTAGACCTAGATGACAAAACTTTCTCTGATATTGATCAACAATGTATACATTCCCCAACATACATAATCATGGAGATGGATGTATATCAATTCCTAGACAGAATGAAATGGTAGCACATACATTATCCCAAAATGGTGTCAGTTTGTTACAGGACCACAGCATGTGTAATAGGGTTCCTTTGTGCTTTTTGCATCTCCAACAGAGATGTAACATTTCTGGGTGCATTGCATGCATTCTGGCATGAATGTTTGGCTATATAAATACATACAGTACATCTTGGTAATATATTTGTTTTGTATATCATAATTAGAAATTTGCATTATTTTACTGTTCTCCCAATTCACTTTGAATTCTACAGCACCATGTGTCCAATAGTAGTAAAATAAATTATAGAGAATGTTCTGGTTCAGATAAATACAGTAAAATGTAATCTGCATAAAATTATATCACATGTTGATCTCCACCAATCTCTATGCCCCGGATTGAACCGTGAGTTCTAATTATTGATGCTAGGGGTTCTGTGGTTGAAGAAAATAAATAACTAGACAAAGGTCATCCCTGTTTTGTCCCTCTTGATAACTTAAATGATTCAGAGATCTGTCCATTTGTTCGTAAAGATGCTTTGGTGCATCTCTGTACAATAGCTTAATCCAGGAACAAAATACCAGACCAAAACCAAACTTTTTAAAACAGCCACCAAATATGCCATTCCACCGTATCGAATGCTTTTTCAGCATCTGTTGATACTGTCACTATGGGAGCATTCAAGTTCTTGGGTGACGAATTATATTGAGGAAAAACAAAAACGGTAGAGATTATCTGAAGACATCCTGTTCTTTATAAACCCTGTTTGATCTGAGTGAATCAACTTTTCTATTACTGTTTCTATGAGAAAAGCCAATAGTTTAGCAATGATTTTGTAATCCACATTCAAGAGTGATACTGTGCAGAAGGATCCTTATCTTTCTTTTTAAGTAGGGTGATTGTAGCCAAACATAATGACCGGGGAAGTACATTTTTCTCTAGAGCTGCTGTGATCATAATTAACATAGACTTTGGTAATTTGGGACGCTGCCCCGTTTTGTAGATTATTGATGGCCTCCAACAATTCACCTGAGGTTATGTTTATATCCATATTTATTTATTTTGGTTGACTTATAAATTTGTAAAACGGTCTGTAAAACGGAATTATAAAGGGATTGACACCAACCCTGCTGTCAATATTACTGACCTGTTTGATGTTCAACAATGTCATATCTCCCTCTGACATTCATTGAGTTGACATTCAGCTTTAAACAAGGACGTGCCATTTCAAGTGATACACCACATTGCAAATTGATTATGAAATTCTGACTCACTGAGAACACAGGCGTAAATTGATCTGTCCGCATGGTGTTATGTTAGCCTTCCAGTGTCAGGGTGGATGTTGCAGTGAGGAGGCAGGCATCATGATGTTCGTGAAGTGTAATGCCTTGAGTGAGGACTTTTATTAGTGGAGAAGCTAATGGCGCCAAACTTACATATACACTATGTAACACATATTTACAACAAAAACAACAAACAGGAAAACATTCTCAGATAAACGGATAAACAATCAAGCCTCAATCACACCTGCTAGAGCATCCAGTATAACAACCTTACCCCCTTTCTCTCTGGCAGAGGAATGACAGGCTTTAAACAGGATACCTGGGATACCCTCAACATGGACTATTCCATTTTAGACCAATCATCAATTAATAGTCTTCCGTAGGCATGAAAACACTATTCACACATTCAGGTAATACAATCTCAATGACCAAATACTGTATATAGCCTGCATTTCAATAGTAGTGTTTAACTATGCATAGAACATGTAATAGACCGGCAAACCCTACTCTCCCCGTGGGATTTAGTAACATTACATTAGGCCTACCCAAAAACACAGGATAATTGGCTTCCCAAACACTGCTCTGGGGCCTGTTGCACAAAACTAGGATAAGGGATTAAGCCAGGATATCTTGGTGATCCTGGCTCAATTGATCCGTAATCCGGTTGCACTAAAGATGGATAGGGGGCAGGAGGATATGTTATGGTATAAATTACCATGGAGATTTATTCTGTGGAGCTAGCCTGCTCCAGACCAGGCTAAATTCCAGGATCTATTTAATCTCATCCCTAATGTCAGTCAGCAGTCACCACAAATGGAAACCAATAGTTATTTCACTGCTCACTATACATTGTTATCACATATAACTAGACCCACTGTTATTATTTAAACGTTTGTGATCATTAATTTCAATGATTTTGGATAAAAAATGATTTTTAGATGATGTTGCTATCATTAGATAATTTACAGTTTCCCATAGACTATAAGGCTATATATAAAATGATAGAATATTAGGGCCACAGAGGGGAAATAAACACAAGTCATAATATTGTAACCAGTTGTTTTAAAGGAGGACAGTTGTTAAAATGACAGATGTGGGGCATTTCGTGAAATTGTACTTCAGTATGGTTTCATAAACAAAGACATGCTGATGTGCCAGAATATTAAGTATCACATTGTCATAAGTATCAAAACTGTAAAAACAATATGTAGCTTTTCTGCAGAAAGAACCAGCCTCATAAATTTATGACTTTATCCTTTTTCTTCAGTGTGGCCCTAGTACTCTGTCATATAAACAAATACACATTCCATATGAATATAAAAACACAATGTGTAACATTATGTTCCTTTATTGAATAAGGACAAAACAAAGCAGGTAAACCATCAGCTCCTTTCGAAACTGAAGTCACAGTGACTCTACAAGATGGAAAGCACAGAATCCAAGCATATTATACAAAATGATACATACACATTCAAAGGTCTGTATATAACACACCCTGCATGTCTGCACACTAAAATAAATGCAGGACAAATCCATACACATCAACTGAACAGACAAATGAATGGATGCAGTAGCCTCCCTGCAGCCTTGTATTACACACAGTATACCGCACAAACATCATAAGAGGCCAAATTCGTCAAAAAACGAACCCAAAAAAACCCAAATTCCTCTGCCACCGCAGGACATATTTAACCAAAATTGAAAGCACACATACTAACTAAAATAATTCAACACATATTGGTCCCTCAGCAGCCGACCACTGTCGTCATCAGGGAAGATTGCCGGATTGTCCCAGTCCATGGCTGGTGGCACTCTGGGGGCCCTCTCCTTCCTCAGGCAGGCCACATTGTGGAGGACAGCACAAGCCACAGTAATATCACATGCCCTAACAGGGCTGACCCTTAATTTGTGAAGGCAGTGAAAGCGTGCCTTCAGGAGGCCAAAGGTCATTTCAACTCTGGCCCTGGTCCTGGCATGGGCATGGTTGTAGGCCTGCTGTGCTTCCTGGGGGTCTGTGAAAGGTGTCAGGAGAAAAGGCTGGCAGCCATACCCCCTGTCTCCCAGCAACACACCAGAGAATTCACCTGTCAACACAAAATCTCATCATTACTACCTCATAAACACAGTGATATTCTTGACACAGCCATGATGGTTATAAATAGGGGTTGTGTGGCTTACCTTGTGATAGGCACTGATAGATTTCAGAGGCCCGAAAGATTCTGGAGTCATGGACTGAGCCAGGCCATTTTGCCACAACATTGCTGATCACACAGTCAGCATTGCAGACCATCTGAAATCATAAGATGAGGAATATTACACCAATCAATGCACATCACTGGCAATGCAGAGTGTTCGTCAATGGACAATATCAAAAAGTTATGTTCACCTGAACATTAATGCTGTGAAAGGATTTCCTATTCACAAAATCGGCCTCATGGGCACCTGAGGGGGCTTTTATCCTTATGTGTGTGCAGTCCACTGCACCAATGACATTGGGGAAACCTGTCACACAAAGTAATGAGTATCCTACTATGTGTTAACAGTTGTCCTGTAATTTGTAGATCCTCTTACCTGCAATCCTATAGAACTCCTCTTTGATGTCACAGAGTCTTCTGTGGCCAGGGAAGGAGATGAAGACATCTGCTAATGCTTTGATAGCCAGACACACACTCCTTATTGTGCGGCAAATTGTGGCCTTGTTCAGCTGTTCTGCATCCCCCACTGAGTACAGGAAGGCTCCACTAGCAAAAAAGCGCAAGGCCACACAAACCATTTGCTCCACACTCAGTGCATGGCTCCGTGCAGTGCGGTGCTTAATCCTGGGACCCAGTAGTCTGCATAGATACCTGATGCCATCTGCAGAAAACCTGTATCTTTCATATAGATGGTCATCAGGGAGGGCCAGTGGGTCCAACCGGTCCCTGAAGACCCTTTCTCGCCTGAAGGCTCTCCTCAGCACAAGTGCTTCTTCATCCACCACATCTCGCACGAATGGGCATGCCATTGTCAGAGCAGAAAGGAACACACAATTTTGGGCCTTCATATAGGCTAGTGGCCACACCTGGTGCTGGGGGGGTGGGCAAAAGAGGGCGATGCCTTATAACGATGACTTGGTTGTACTGATTGCTGGGAAAATAAAAAAAACCTTAGAAAGATGCCACCGTCCTGTGTGCTCACAATAAGAGCTCATATGTCATGGCTCACTTGACTTTACGAGAATATACCTAATTTTTATTTTGAGCTGTGTCATCTTCTTGGAGCTGGGGGAGGAAAGAAAAATAATGATTAATACATTTGTGTTACAGTTAGCATACAGTGTACATTGAAGGCATATCTCACCTCCCTCTCAAGTTTTTTTATTTCAAGGTCCAGTTTCCTAATTGTCCTCTTTTTTATTTCGGACTCCAGTGCAAGATTTTCCATCTTTTTCTTCTTGTACTGAATGTCTATGTCTGCCAGTTCTATTTGGCGCCGGAGGTGGTTGCCATACAACTTTCTGATAGCTTGTGAGCTCTGTGAACACAATACAATTAGCGCAGCTGGAATTTGGCAGGATGTGGTGTCCTTTTATTAATACGCACTATGTTGCCAGGCTGGTTTTCCCACTGTATAGCATCTGGGTCCTGTAAAAGAAATTAGATTTTTTGATTTTGATGAGGACTCCTCACCATTGTAGAGTAAATAGTACTTTCACAGTCTTAACATGATACCTCATGCCTTCTGGAATCCAGAGAGATGGTCTCCTCCTCATCATCGTCTCCATCATGTGCTGTTGCTGCTGCACTGGGGCCTTCACCCTATCACATTTAATCGGATTCATATTGAAGCTAGTAGACAAGACATGCCAGGCCTACAGTATGCCTTTGATGGAGTACTCACTGGATCAGCATCGTCTGGTGCTTGTGCTGGTGGCTCTAACAGGAACACAGTGCTGCCAGACACTGCAAGGCAATAGGTAAACCAAAGTCAGACAGTCCAAATTGATTCAATATGAATGTGGTTGTATCCCATGTAGAGATGGAAGGACATACCTTGAATGAAGCGGGTGGCATCTTGGGAGGAACCTATGCTCGTCTCTTTCCCCCCAGGGATCCCCTCTAAGACGGGCCTGCCTTTATTTAGCTCCAAGGCCATGTCCTCTGCTGGGGTAAGGTCAGCCTTTGGTGACCCACCACCCGTGCCTTGTCTGTGGGTATTCTTTTTCACTGCTAAAACAGTACAGACAATGTGTGAGCAGGCACCTTCTGGGTACAATATATGCTTGTGCTTTGTTAAATATTAGTCAGGGACCATACCATTCTGCAGAATGTTCTTGTATTTGATTTTGACCTGCTGCCATGTCCGTTTTGGCCCGTTCATGTTTAATCTACACACACACACACACACACACACACACACACACACACATTTAATGGAGTCACACTGCAAAAAATGACTTGGTATTTTTGTCTTGTTTTCAGTAAAAATATCAAAAAATGTACCATAGCTTTATACAGTGTGATGGAGTTACTTTACACAATTTCACTCATATCTGCAGTGCATTTCAATTAAAAATTTAACCGTTTCATAATTACAGTACAACTGCATTTTTGGAGATGTGAATTAAATATTTGAATTGTAATTGTGATGTTTCAGCGGAGCGGTGAGTGTGTAATTGTGCACTACTTACGCATTCAGGCGGTCTGCAATACTTTGCCACGCTTTTTCTCTTTGCTTTATCACTGTGGCGGTGTTGCCTTTCTTCTTAATTATATCTTTTACCTCCTCGTATGCCTCCATGAGGATTTGTGCTTCCGACGGGGAAAAGTACGCGGCTCTAGTTGCCATGGTAAATCAGTTAATCTGTGATCTGTGGCGGGGTCTATTTGAGTGAGCCGTGAGCGCGCACCTATCCAGGATTGGTTTCACCTGGCTTAATGAATCCGTGTCTGCTCATCCTGGCTTGGTCTTTGTGCAACCAATTAAGCCTGGACGCACATGTTTTGGCTTCATTGAGCTCAGCTGAGTCATTTATCCCGGATGTCTTAATTCTACTTTTGTGCAACAGGCCCCTGGTTGACACAGCAGAAACAACAAACATTTCACAGAGTCAATCATGAGGATTCAAAGGTAATTTCTAACCATTTCTAAATATAGAAATAGCAAACGCAATACCCAAACCTTTGACAATAGGCATGATATGATAAAGCTAAACCGTTTTGCATGTGAAACCAATGACTGTCTAGTCTGGCTGACTGCAAACTCGAGGTCTTCCTGACTTCAGAGTCTGAAAAGGCAACTTGATGTTATAGGTTTGAAGCGTTGATAGTAAAGGGGGCAGTGCTTTTTTACTGATTGGTTCCTCTCTGTCTCACTCAAACAGCCCCATGGACAGCCACACACAGCCCCCTTCCAATACAACGGTTGGATTTTCAAATCCAAACAAGGAGAGTTCTCAACCCCTCAGGAAAACAATAACGTTTAAGACAACCAATCAAAGCTTGAGCAAATTGTTCAGCGAATATTGCACCAACAAACGGGCTCCGGTCCAGACCAGTGTGTCACAGCTCTCGGCAACATTGAAAACCTAACACTAACCATGTTTCCATGTAAAGTAGACTGGCTAACTGTTGGATAACAGTATAGTTGTCGGTAGGCCTAAACCTTCCAAATGTCTACAGAACTTTTATATGCTCTACGTGAGACCATCAGAAAGTAGGGCTAAGCAAACTTGATATTTATACAAGGTTCGATTGCTCTTGCACAAAAGCCTACTATCAAGTAGTGAGAAGGTTACCCAAGGGAGTAGCACAAAGGCCTAACAATTACAACTAGGTTCACTATCTTGATACTGATGTTGAAAATCGAGAAATCAAACAACCCTATGTAAATAATGCAAAACAACTGCACATTCACACATTTTAACACAATAAGCAGAGGACAACTAAGCTTTAAGTTGCTTCAGCACTTTAAGCATTCAGCACTATTAAAGTGTCAACATTCCACGATGAAATAAAATCCTCTGCTTGCTTGCAAGCATGAATGAATGGGAATGTCTGCTACTTTATTTGATTTGCTTCATGTCCCCATAAGCTTTAATTTTCCTAAACAGCTTTATATTTGGCATAGTTTCTCAGCGGCATGTTGAGTTTGTGCATTGAGCTTTTATGGTTCCATGTATCACTTTAAGATGTTCAATTATTATGACTACAGTATGTCTCAGGTGCTTAACTGTCTGTGTTGGGTAAACCCCACTGTTGGCAGCTGTATTTGTCAGTAACACACACACACACACACACAGAATTATACATAGTCCAGTAACTCAATGGCCGTGTTTACAAGTAATAAGAAATTGAAATGTGCCTCTGTCTATTCAATAATGACTCAATAATGGTATCCTCCACCAATGTATCTCACTATTATGAATCTAGTCACTGAAGCTCCATAGAATCAGCATATAGCACATACGGCTGCAAGTGTGGCGGAGGCGTACTGAGTTGGTTACATTTACATTTACATTACATTTAAGTCATTTAGCAGACGCTCTTATCCAGAGCGACTTACAAATTGGTGCATTCACCTTATGATATCCAGTGGAACAACCACTTTACAATAGTGCATCTAACTCTTTTAAGGGGGGGGGGGGTTAGAAGGATTACTTTATCCTATCCTAGGTATTCCTTAAAGAGGTGGGGTTTCAGGTGTCTCCGGAAGGTGGTGATTGACTCCGCTGACCTGGCGTCGTGAGGGAGTTACATGATGCAGGACGCATGCCTCTCTGTCCCTCTCAATCTCTCCTGCAATTGGCAACCTATTCCCTATTTACTGCACCACTTTTGACCAGTGCCCATAGGTCTCTGTTCAAAAGTAGTGTACTATAGAATACAGGGTGCCATTTGGGACGCAGACGTATGTGCTATGGTGTAACATGCAACCTATACTATTAAACTGTCTTGGTCTAATTTGTGTCTCTGAAATGTGTGATAATGCAAGATCTCAGAATGTGGTTATTTCCATAAATGGTATGATATTCACATAATTGTGCTTGGAATATGTTGTTGTGGAGGCAGTTTTCATGTACTGTTTAATGCAGTCACGATGGCAGCAGTATATTATATACAGTATATAGCCATACAGAACCTAGGTAGCTACCAAGGTTCTCAAGCACTGGTACAGTAATGACATGCAGCTTTGGTCAGCGTACTTCCTGCAGAAATCCATTTGCATCGGGGGTACATTGCAAGCCGTGCTGGCTAGAGATAACACTTCGTCTTTTCAAATGGAAGCCCCGTTGAAAAATGAACCACTGCCTGCCTGCAGTGCACTAGATCAAGGTGTCCCAGTATACTTAAAAGGAATGTGCTTCACTATCAAGGTCTACACAACACGATATTCAAACATTTGTATGTGATATAGAGCGCTTTTGGTGATTGATTTTGAAACAATACTTTAAAAAAAGACATATTTACATGTATTTAGTCCTAAACATTCAGTATAACATTTAAGATATGCAGACCTGTCATTTAACATACATTCATTCATTTAATAATTAATACATTATTTAATTAATTCATAATCTCTATCAGTACATTTTCCAGTTTGAAAACATTCTCAATCAAACATCAACTATTTATTAGCCCACAGCTTTATAAGGTGAAAACTAATCATTTTAACTAGGCTTATACCTTATTTATGTTTATTATTATTTGGGGAGGAGGGGTAGATCAGGTTTAATTTTGCAGATCGATTGTAGAGTTACCTCTGCTGCAGAGGATTTGTTCATTAGAGTTACCAGCCTCATATATTGCAGCCCATCTGGTTAACGCTTAGTGGGACTATCATTTGTTTTTCAACGGGACAATGACCCAACACACCTCCAGGCTGTGTAAAGGCTAGATGGCCAAGAAGGAGAGCGATGGACTGCTGCATCAGAGGACCTGGCCTCCACAATCACCTGACCTCAACCAAATTGAGATGGTTTGGGATGAGTTGGACCGCAGAGTGAAGGAAAAGCAGCCAACAAGTGCTCAGCATATGTGGGAACTCCTTCAAGACTGTTGGAAAAGCATTCCAGGTGAAGCTGGTTGAGAGAATACCAAGAGTGTGCAACGCTGTCATCAAGGCAAAGGGTTGCTACTTTGAAGAATCTCAAACATAAAATATATTTTGATTTGTTTAACACTTTTTTGGTAACTACATGATTCCATATGTGTTACTTCATAGTTTTGATGTCTTTACTATTATTCTACAATGTAGAAAATAGTAAAAATAAAGAAAGACCCTTGAATGAGTAGGTGTCCCCAAACTTTGGACTGGTATATATATATATATATATAATAAAGGAAAATGTATTTTTAAAAGAAATATGTATGTATGTATGTATATACTGTATGTATATATATATATATATATATATATATACACTGCTCAAAAAAATAAAGGGAACACTTAAACAACACAATGTAACTCCAAGTCAATCACACTTCTGTGAAATCAGACTGTCCACTTAGGAAGCAACACTGATTGACAATAAATTTCACATGCTGTTGTGCAAATGGAATAGACAAAAGGTGGAAATTATAGGCAATTAGCAAGACACCCCCAAAAAAGGAGTGATTCTGCAGGTGGTGACCACAGACAACTTCTCAGTTCCTATGCTTCCTGGCTGATGTTTTGGTCACTTTTGAATGCTGGCGGTGCTCTCACTCTAGTGGTAGCATGAGACGGAGTCTACAACCCACACAAGTGGCTCAGGTAGTGCAGTTCATCCAGGATGGCACATCAATGCGAGCTGTGGCAAAAAGGTTTGCTGTGTCTGTCAGCGTAGTGTCCAGAGCATGGAGGCGCTACCAGGAGACAGGCCAGTACATCAGGAGACGTGGAGGAGGCCGTAGGAGGGCAACAACCCAGCAGCAGGACCGCTACCTCCGCCTTTGTGCAAGGAGGTGCACTGCCAGAGCCCTGCAAAATGACCTCCAGCAGGCCACAAATGTGCATGTGTCTGCTCAAACGGTCAGAAACAGACTCCATGAGGGTGGTATGAGGGCCCGACGTCCACAGGTGGGGGTTGTGCTTACAGCCCAGCACCGTGCAGGACGTTTGGCATTTGCCAGAGAACACCAAGATTGGCAAATTCGCCACTGGCGCCCTGTGCTCTTCACAGATGAAAGCAGGTTCACACTGAGCACATGAGCACATGTGACAGACGTGACAGAGTCTGGAGACGCCGTGGAGAACGTTCTGCTGCCTGCAACATCCTCCAGCATGACCGGTTTGGCGGTGGGTCAGTCTGGTGTGGGGTGGCATTTCTTTGTGGGGCCGCACAGGCCTCCATGTGCTCGCCAGACGTAGCCTGACTGCCATTAGGTACCGAGATGAGATCCTCAGACCCTTTGTGAGACCATATGCTGACACATGCACATTTGTGGCCTGCTGGAGGTCAATCACTTTTTTGGGGGTGTCTTGCTAATTGCCTATAATTTCCACCTTTTGTCTATTCCATTTGCACAACAGCATGTGAAATTTATTGTCAATCAGTGTTGCTTCCTAAGTGGACAGTTTGATTTCATAGAAGTGTGATTGACTTGGAGTTACATTGTGTTGTTTAAGTGTTCCCTTTATTTTTTTGAGCAGTGTATATATATATATATATATATATATTTCTTTTAAAAATACATTTTCCTTTATTATTTTCCCCTACCCCTACCACCCCTCCCCTAATTGGTGTAAACTAATGAACAACAGCACTTAGGCTTCTACTTCCAGCTTATACATACTATATACATTTTACGGACACAATCTATTTTACAATAGTTCTATTTTGTTTGTTTTAGACCTGTAACTCCTCTACCCTCAACCTCTCTCATCTATTTCTGATGTCCATCCAGTTTGATTTCTATTTGCCATATATTTTTAACTGTGCTGTTTCACAAAAGTTCTGAACCTACAGTATATACATTTTACAGACACAGTATATTTTACATGAGTTATCTTGTTGCTATTAGTCCCACCTTTTAGCTCCATTCAACCCCTCCCATCTATCTCTTCTATTTGCCATATGATTTTAAACTGTGCTGAACCTTTCTATTCTCATACTTTCTACAGATGGTAAATTAAAGATGTTTTTCTGCTGCTAAAAGTATTATTATATTATTGATCGATTGACTGTGACTCTTCAAACCACCCAGTAGTGCTATCTGCAGCATTAGCCATTTTTGAACCTGTGAATGGCTTGGTGTGGACAGTACCAAAATACATATGGACAGTACCAAAATAAATGTCTCTTTGCCGGGAAATCTGCAGAGCTGTGAAGGTTGTATCCCCCATATATATATATATATATATATTGGTTGCAATAATTTTGTATAATAATTTCAATGGGAAAAATATACGGTTTGAATCCGGAGTCGTTTTGCGTATCAGTTCACAAACCATGGAATCAGTACATCGAAAATCTCTTCCCAACTATTTTTCTATCTATATGGCACAGCTGTTAATTATTTGGTACTTTAATGAAAGTGGTACACTTGTATACAGTGTTGCTAGCAGCTGACAGTTAATTCATTTTCACATGTCCACAGCCTTACCAAGCAATTATTGAGAGGTATGTTACTCATAAATATTTCGAGTCAGGCCTACAAGCACAGACCTATTTTACTGAAACAAATGTAATATGACTTTCACTTGACAGTCAAACACGCATGATACAGGTAGAGGCGTAGGTAGTTGGTTGCATTTGTATCCCATGTTTACTGCTAGGTGGAGCCCGAGTATATTGTGTGAGCGACAATCCAGATCCGAGTTTTGCGTCTCGCCGTTCTCGCATTCTACCTTGAGTCAAAGACCGCATTTCTCCCAGGCAGTGCTCCGAAATTGGTTTGTCATATGCGCCGAGAGCAAAGCTTTGGAAGCAAAAAATATATCGAGGTCTTTGCCGTGGAGATTTTCAAACAAGACACATTTATTGGCATAGCCTACTCTTTTTTTTTTGCGCTAATGTGTTTTGCCTTTGAGCTTTTACTTTCGGACGTGATGTAGTAGTTACTGCACAAGAGGACGTGATGTGCGCCACTTCTTTTGAGGGACTGTCATCTGGATACACAAGGAGACCGTTCTTTATCCAGCAATATCGACAGTACACGGATCATACAGACATGTCCAGCTCTTCTAGCCTACTATCGGACTTCTGAGAAAATATAAGCGGAGTTATTCGAAATTATTATTTGGAATCGCCCATCTTTTCCCTCGACCCTCAGAGGAGACTGATCTGTGCGCAAGGACGATATCAATTGTGTAAAGAAAATAAGTGTGAACAATTTTATCACTTACACTTTCAATGGGAGGACTATTTGAAGGGTATAATCGTTTCACCACTGTCTTCTAAAACACGGTAAGAATATTATGCTAATTCGTAGACTATACGATTTTGCCTGCATCTTCATCTATATTTTGGTTCGCAAATGCACTTCAATTAGCCTACCTGCAGTTTCTCGTATATACAATATTTGCCTGTGTTGGATGTAATGTGTAGGCTAATGAGTTATACGCTGTTATATTTAAGACTTCATTTTTAAATAAACTTGGCGACGGTGTGTCACGGTTGGTATTCATTGGTTACGCAGGTTGCAATTAATTGCCTTGTCAAGATATCAATAGTTTCTGGTGTCAGTTGCGGTGATTAAAGAGCGTCACTTAATGAGCGCGTCCTTGCTGTTTTATCCAAATTAGGGAATCAATGTGCACATTTCAAATAGTTTGTGGTATGGTTTATTATAAAGGGAATGGTTGGCACTATGCACCGGCAACGTGCGTTTGTCCGTTTCTCTATTCACAACCCAGCTTTCAGAAGATGTTAAAATAATGCGTTACTTAGTCCAATATGAAGTTGATGAATGAAGTTTGTGTGTGGTAACCTTAAACAGTTCACAGTCCGTTTTACAATGGGTGTTTGAAACAGTGGTTGTATACAATAGGATGCTCAAGGGAAAACTGTGTATAGGGTCACGGATGAACGGCAATATCTGGAAGAGAATGAAAATTGATGTTTTTCCACATGTATAATGTTGTCAATTTTGAGTGCCACCATGCAAGTTATGGGAAAACTGACGCACTAACAGACCTGAGGGCACCATCTGCATCGCACGAGAAATTAAATATAGGCTAGCATGAGCCACCAGAATTGGTTAGTTGAATGTTTCAATCTCATTCCTTTGCACACAAGACTGCCATATCTGCGACACCCCAGTAGTCCACTGACGTAGGCCATACGCGTTCACACTTATTTACTCATTTAATGTTTTGCTATCTATATACAGTTTTTTTCATAAAGTTTTCACACCCCTTGACTTATTCCACATTTTGTGGTTTTACAAAGTTGGATTAAAATTGATTTAATTGTCATTTATTTTTGTCAACGATTTTACACAAAATACTCTAATATCAAAGTCGAAGAATAAAATCTAACCTTTGTAAAAACAATCATGAATAATACAACACTATCTTGATTAGATAAGTATTCAACCCCCGGAATCAATACATGTTAGAATCACCTTTGGCAGCAATTAAAGCTGCATGTCTTTGTGGGTGAGTCTTGAAGAGCTTTCCACATCTGACTTGTGTAACATTTGCCCATTTATTATTTTACAAATTCTTCAAGCTCTGTCAAGTTGATTGTTTATCATTATCATGCTTGACAACCATTTTCAGTTCTTGCCATTAGATTCTCAAGCAGATTTAAGTCAAAACTGTAACTCGGCTACTCAGGAACATTCACTATGTTATTGGTAAGCAACTCTAGTGTAGATTTTGGGTTGTCTTGAATTCACCTTTCAGCATCTCCCAGTGTCTGGTGGAAGGCAGACAGAACTAGGTTTTCCTTTAGAATTTTGCCTTTGCTTAGCTCCATTCTGTTTACTTTTTATCCTGAAAAACTCCCCAGTCCTTAACAAATACAAGCATACACATAACATGATGCCACCACCACTATGCTTGAAAATATGGAGAGTGGTACTAAGTAATATGTTTGGGGCAAATCCAATACAACACTTTGTTTTCAGGACAAAAAGTGAATTGCTTTGCCACATTTTTTGCAGTATTACTTTAGTGCCTTGTTGCAAACAGGATGAGTGTTTTGCAATATTCTGATTTGCTACAGGCTTCATTCTTTTTACTCTGTCATTTAGGTTAGTATTCTGAAGTAATTACAATGTTCCATCCACCCATCAGTTTTCTCCCATCAGAGCCATTAAACTCTAACTGTTTTAAAGTCACGATTGACCTCATGGTGGAATCCCTGAGTGACCTGTATCTTTGTAGTGACTAGGTGTATTGATAAATTAATTTATCGAACAAATTATTTATCAGAACTTTTCATCTTCTCTTCTGTCACATTTCAATATAAATTTGCTATTTTGTCCTCAATGCCATTTTAGATATGAAAGGGAATGGACTAACATAAGTGACTGGCTATTCTGTGTGTGACATAAAACATTCCAATCAGGATCAGAGTCTGCAACATTCATTTATTTGTCAAAGTTTTGAATCCTTCTTGTCACTTCCTCACCAAGGTTTAGTAAGCCTACTAGCTAACACTTGTTTGTCTCTGACTTTCCATCTCATCATCTGTGAAGTGCTCTCAAGGTGGTGACACGTGATTACAGCATCATCTTCAATGGGTCTTCGGTGGGTGTACGGTAAACATGCCCATAACAAAACTAAACGAGCCATCTACCTCAGACGGTGAAGACCTTGACATCCTTCCCCTAGAGGAAAAACGAGAGGACAGTTCATGCTTTGCTTTTTGTCTAATTGGATGTCAACCTGTAGTTTACTTTCAGTGTACCTTGTCTTTGCTCATCCAATGCCACGTCGTTCTTCATAATATTTGCTCCACAGCTGTGGGCAGTGTCCCAACGGTGTATGTCTGACAGATATCACTTTTGACTATATTGCTAGATGCTGACCTCGCCTTTCCTCTTGTTGTGGTGCAGTACCATTGCAGTGCATTCTGGATGGCTGGCCTAATTCGTTTTAGTCAACCGCTTATGCGGTAAAGTGAATATGTCTGGAAAATTGATAATCCTGGTAGCAAGAGTTGCTCTGTCTGTAAACGACCTTTTACTGCCAGAATATCAAGATAAAGGAGAGGGTAGATGATGAAGAGGGAGGCATATCGCACCTCATAGCTGGTGGAGGGGTCTACCTGTGTGTGCCATCTGGCTTGTGAAAACAATCAGTGGTAACCTTACCCTACGGTCATTACTGTTTTAGGTGTTCTAAAGCCTAGTAGGTATTTTTTTCTTTTCTTCTCATGAAATCACAAACTTTGGTTGTGGGCTGGAATTCAATCAAACTGGGCTATACTGTACATATAGATGGTTCTGATCAAATCAAACTGCTTATTGTTTTAGATATCTAGGCCTAAATGATCAAATGTGGAACAAATTATTTAATTGGGTTTAATAAGCAGTTATTTGCATCAATGACGCGGTGGGTGGTTATCAATATTTCATTCTTGCAAGGTGGTCCCACCCGTGTTCACAAGCCAGGCAGATGGCTTTTAATCTGGTGCATTGCCAACGTTAAATACCTTTTTTACTGTTTAGCATGGCATTTGCTTATGAATGGTTTGTGAAGCATTATAAAGGTCCTTATAAAGGGTTTGTGAAGGCACACGACACTCCCTTATACCTCCAGTCTGTTTCCTAGCTGGGAGATGTTTATTGCGTACATCGTTTTCACCTAGTTACATTCGTTGTCAATCTGTAAAATGAATGTGTATTGTGTTCTTGTCACTCTTTTTTTTTTTTTTTTTTTCAAGGCTTCTTTCCCTCTTGTTTTGTTGTCTTGACAAATATGTTTTTCCTGAGACGTTTCTCTGACAAAGGCATAACAACTGGTAATATTTCTTAACCTGCCTGACATACAGTGAGCTCCAAAAGAATTAGGACTGTGACAAGTGTCTCCTTCACTTTGTATTTGAAATGATACAGATACATTATTTACCATGAATTTCTACTGGGAACAAAATAATTGGAAACACAACCAAAACAAACAGCAAATGCATCCAACAAATTTGTCACAAGCTTGATGTAGTCATTGCGTGCTATGAATATTTGACAAAATACTGAACTTTTTACTTCTTTAATACACATATACTTTAAGTAAATTTGTCCCAACACTTTTGGTCCCCTAAAATAGGGAAGATTTCTTCAGAACTGCATTATAGTGGCTTGGAAATAAATGCCATTTTGAAAGGAGGCAAATGGTTAGTAGGAAAACCTTTTGTCGTTTTGATGTCGCCAGATTGACTTCAGATGCAGTGTAACATTATCTAGCTAGCTAAGATTGAGGGGAGACCACCAGATTGTAGCTAGCTCACGTTAGCATTGCTTGCTATTTTTGACGAATTTTGCTAGCTAATGATGACATTGCCATCTGTCTAAACTTGGAATTTGACGACATGATAATGATGGCAAAGTTGTTTCCAACTAAATATTTGCCTACTTTAGCAATGTCCTCGTATTTCCAGGACACTGTTGTGTAATTTAGACTAAACAGTCGTTAGCCTCCGTCCAGAATGTTTGGGCTTATCACGACTTATCACAACGCTTATCACGACGCCGCCGGCAGAGGGAGGCTTGAGAACGTTCATAACAATGGCATGACGCGACTGAGTGACAGAGGTGCAAACTATGAATGGCTCCTGCCAGCTCCACTTGAGCTGTGGGGCAGTGCCACAGCCAGGGCAACTAAGGAGTCACTCCTCCATACAGACCTTCTCCAGATCCTTCAGGTTTCGGGGCTGTCGCTGGGCAATACGGACTTTCAGCTCCCTCCAAAGATTTTCTATTGGGTTCAGGTCTGGAGACTGGCTAGGCCACTCCAGGACCTTGAGATGCTTCTTACGGAGCCACTCCTTAGTTGCCCTGGCTGTGTGTTTCGGGTCTTTGTCATGCTGGAAGACCCAGCCACGACCCATCTTCAATGCTCTTACTGAGGTAAGGAGGTTGTTGGCCAAGATCTCGCGATACATGGCCCCATCCGTCCTCCCCTCAATAAGGTGCAGTCGTCCTGTCCCCTTTGCAGAAAAGCATCCCCAAAGAATGATGTTTCCACCTCCATGCTTCACGGTTGGGATGGTGTTCTTGGGGTTGTACTCATCCTTCTTCTTCCTCCAAACACAGGGAGTGGAGTTTAGACCAAAAAGCTCTATTTTTGTCTCATCAGACCACATGACCTTCTCCCATTCCTCCTCTGGATCATCCAGATGGTCATTGGCAAACTTCAGACGGGCCTGGACATGCACTGGCTTGAGCAGGGGGACCTTGCGTGCGCTGCAGAATTTTAATCCATGACAGTGTAGTGTGTTACTAATGGTTTTCTTTGAGACTGTGGTCCCAGCTCTCTTCAGGTCATTGACCAGGTCCTGCCGTGTAGTTCTGGGCTGATCCCTCACCTTCCTCATGATCATTGATGCCCCACAAGGTGAGATCTTGCATGGAGCCCCAGACCAAGGGTGATTGACCGTCATCTTGAACTTCTTCCATTTTCTAATAATTGCGCCAACAGTTGTTGCCTTCTCACCAAGCTGCTTGCCTATTGTCCTGTAGCCCATCCCAGCCTTGTGCAGGTCTACAATTTTAACCCTGATGTCCTTACACAGCTCTCTGGTCTTGGCCATTGTGGAGAGGTTGGAGTCTGTTTGATTGAGTGTGTGGACAGGTGTCTTTTATACAGGTAACGAGTTCAAACAGGTGCAGTTAATACAGGTAATGAGTGGAGAACAGGAGGGCTTCTTAAAGAACTAACAGGTCTGTGAGAGCCGGAATTCTTACTGGTTGATAGGTGATCAAATACTTATGTCATGCAATAAAATGCAAATGAATTACTTAAAAATCATACAATGTGATTTTCTGGATTTTTGTTTTAGATTCCGTCTCTCACAGTTGAAGTGTACCTATGATAAAAAATTACAGACCTCTACATACTTTGTAAGTAGGAAAACCTGCAAAATCGGCAGTGTATCAAATGTGTTCTCCCCACTATATACACACTCATTTGAATTAGGTTGCCATGTTTCTACTATTTTCATGCTGAAGTTGGTTGTCCTGACATGCACCTACTAATAGTTGGTGGATGTCTCACTTTGTATTTATCTGAAATTGTTTGTATGATTATCTGTGTGCGGTGTTCAGATGAACTTTGAGGTTAGTTGGGTTCTCACTGTTCCACACACGCCGCCATCTGCTGACACCAGATTTGCTTTTCTCCTTTCCAGCAATGTACAAAACAATCCCATACAGGGCTTTCTCTTTTGCTGCCGCCATTGTTCACGCCTATAGACAGGTTAGCTGACAACGTCACAAAAACGATGCATGCGATTCAATGGGGCAGAAGTCTGTTGTTGTGATTCTGGATGGCCAGATAGCTAGCAACAATTACAAGATGCTGCCATGTCGAGAATCGTAAAAGGATCAGTTCAGCTAGTTTTATCTTGTTCTTGATAATGTTTTGTTGTGAGAAATTACACGAGTCAACACCTATGCTAATAAGGGAAACATTTGGTAGCTAGCTAACTTACAACTGTAACAATGTACAGAATTTGAGACAAGTGCTCATAGTGCAAACGTATTTGTTTTCAAGAAACATTGGAGATTAAATATAGTTCACGTTGTCTAAGCTGAATCCAAGCCAACCCGGTCTGTTTTGCCCCATAGTTGCGCACGTGTCGGTTTTATTGCTAAACCACCCACCAGTATATGGTTCACACTTGCCCTCGGATTTCTTCCCTATTAGCTACTGATAGTGATGCACAAGCTAGGCCTATTTAGATTCCGTCTCTCACAGTTGATGTGTACCTATGATAAAAATTACAGACCTCTACATGCTTAAGTAGGAAAACCTGCAAAGTCGGCAGTGTATCAAATACTTGTTCTCCCCACTGTATATATATATTTTAAATCGGCCGATTCAAATTGGTATCGTCTTTTTTTTTGGTCGTCCAATAATCGGTATCAGTATCTGCGTGGAAAAATCATAATCGGTCGACCTCTAGTATAAGATTTGACTTCATCGCTCCTCTACTGTAGGTGAAGGTTTTTACAGGAGTTAAAAGTACAGGCCTTGTATCGATTTGAATACCGTAAATCTTCAATTAAATGCAGTCTCAAATAGCTGTCTGTCCCTTTTTAATAGCCGGGCAATGGCACATATTTCAGCAAATTAACACCTGTTTCAAACAAACGCTGGTTCTAAAGGAATTGTTTACGAGTTTACCATGAATTGCCATTCATTGTTTACAATGTTTAATGTTTGTTTGGTTACATTTTGACATTACTGAGTTATTTAAGTTATGGCAATCATCAGTTTTGGCTGCTAGCTAGCAGTTCTCAGCTGTTAACTGGCAAGCACAAAAACAATTAAGAACTTCGGGAGTACAGACCTTTAGAAATCAGCTGATCGCCCTCTAGTGGGGAAAGTAAGAACTACCGAAATTGTGAAAGGGGAATAATTATTCTGTCACTGAAGTTATATATAGAGAGAAATACTAAGACAAAAGAAACGTGACGGTGTGTAAATGTTAACACATTAGTGCAGGAAGTGAAGAAATTGATTAAAATGCTGGAATTAAACAATTAACTATGCCAATGAGCAAAAAAATGTGTGCATTAAGGAAATAGATGCCGGGTTCAAATAGAAGCATGTCTCTAAGCGTCTGTTTTGTTCAGTGATTTAAGCAAATAAAGCCTCGGCTATTAATTGAAGTTTTACGGTAGTTTACCCAAGGCTAGTGGCTATGGAGGGTATTTTAGATACCTGTAAATTACAGTACACACACACACACACACACACACACACACACACACACACACGGCAGACAGCACAGCAGAAGTTCAAACAGAAAGTACCTTTGACTCACTCCGTTGAGAAATGGAAACCACCTCTGTCAACGGCTTCATAAGGAAATGCATCAGTGACGTTGTTCCCACAGTGAACGTTTGCTGCTTCCCCAATTAAAAGCCCTGAATTAACACAGAGGTTGGTGCTAAACTGTGCAAGATGGCTCCGTATATCATTTTTTTGTTCGTTTATTTGCTTTGTTTGTAACTTTTTTTTAAAAACTTTTTTTGTACCGTCTCTTATGACCAAAAATAACTTTTGAACATCACGGCTGCGATTACTCACCACGGACTGGCAGAATCCTTTGTTTCCTTTAACGTGTCTGACGAGGCCGACGCGAACGATACACTGCTTTCTCGGGAACAGGCCCACATCCCCGTGATTTGCGTGAAGAGGAGGCGGAGAAAAAGGGTCTGTAGGGCGGGCTGCCTTCTGAGAATTCAGAGGCGATTGAATAAACCCCCACTTCTTGCACAATTGCTAGCAGAATGGAAATCTTTGGACAATAAAATAGATGACCTATGTGGAAGATTAAACTACCAATAGGACATTCAAAACTGTAATATCTTATGCTTCACGGTGACTTGGCTGAACGACGACACTATCAACATACAGCTGGCTGGTTATACACTGCACCGGCAGGATAGAACAGCGGCGTTTGGTAAGAGAAGGGGCGTCGGAATATGTATTTTTGTAAATAACAGGTGGTGCACGATATCGAAGGAAGTCTTGAGCTAATGCACGCCTGAGGTAGTGTGGTCTAAAGCTTATCATGAGATACTCTATCTACCTAGAGAGTTTTCATCTGTATTTTTCGTAGCTGTTTTACATACCACCACAAACCGAGGCTGGAACAAAGACCGCATTGAATGAGCTGTATTCTGCCATAAGCAAACAAGAAAACGCTCAGCCAGAGGCGGAGCTCCTAGTAGCCAAGGACTTTGATGCAGGGAAACCTAAATCTGTTTTACCAAATTTCTATCAGCATGTTAAATGTGCAACCAGAGCAAAAAACTCAGGACCCCCTTTACTCCACAGACAGAGACTCATACAAAGCTCTCCCTCGCCCTCCATTTGGCAAATCTGACTATAATTCTATCCTCCTGATTCCTGCTTAAAATTAAAGCAGGAAGCACCAGTGACTAGATCAATAAAAAAGTGGTCAGATGAAGCAGATGCTAAACTACAGGACTGTTTTGCTAGCACAGACTGGAATATGTTTCAGGATTCCTCCGATAGCATTGAGGAGTACACCACGTCAGTCATTGCCTTCACCAATAAGTGCATCGACGACGTCCCCACAGTGACCGTACGCACATGCCATGGATTACAGGCAACATCCGCACTGAGCTAAAGGCTAGAGCTGCTGCTTTCAAGGAGTGGGACTATAACCCGGAAGCTTATAAGAAATCTCGCTATGCCCTCAGACAAACCATCAAACAGGCAAAGCGCCAATACAGGACTAAGATTTAATTGTACTACACCCTGCGGCCTTGTGAATGTTGACCTGTTTAAAAGGTCTTACTCACATCAGCTGCGGAGAGCGTGATCACAGTCGTCCAGAACAGCTGGTGCGCTCATGCATGTTTCAGTGTTATTTGCCTCGAAGCGAGCATATAAGTAGTTTAGCTCGTCTGGTAGGGTTGTGTCACTGGGCAGCTCTCTGCCGTGTTTCCCTTTTGTAGTCTAATGGTTTGCAAGCCCTGCCACATCTGACAAGCGTCAGAGCCGGTGTAGTACAATTCGATCTTAGTGCCATATTGACAGTTTGCCTTTGATGGTTCGTAGGAGGTTATAGCGAGATGGATTACCAGGACGTGTACTGCGAGCATGCGCTGACCAACTGGCAAGAGTCTTCACTGACATTTTCAACCTCTCCCTGTCTGAGACTGTAATACCAAAATGTTTTAAGCAGAACACCATAGTGCCTGCGTCCAAGAACACTAAGGTAACCTGCCTAAATGACTACCGACCCGTAGCACCCACCTTTGTAGCCATAAAGTGCTTCAAAAGGCTGGTCATAGCTCACATCAACACCATTATCCCAGAAACCTGAGACCCAATCCAATTTGCATACTGCTCAAACAGATCCACAGATGAGGAAATCTCTATTGCACTCCACACTGCCCTTTCCCACCTGGACAAAAGGAACACCTATGTGGGAATGCCATTCATTGACTACAGCTCAGTGTTCAACACCATAGTGCCCTCAAAGCTCATCAATAAGCTGACCCTGGGACTAAACACCTCCCTCTGCAACTGGATCCTGGACTTCCTGACGGGCCGCCCCACAGGTGGTAAGGGTAGATAACAACACATCCGCCACGCTGATCCTCAACACATGCGTGCTCAGTCCCCTCCTGTAATCTTTGTTCACTCATGACTGCACGGCCAGGCACGACACCAACACCATCATTAAGTTTGCTGATGACACAACAGTGGTAGGCCTGATCACCGACAACGACGAGACAGCCTATAGGGAGGAGGTCATAGACCTGGCCGTGTGGTGCCAGGTCAACAACCTCTCCCTTAATGTGATCAAGACAAAGGAGATGATTGTGGACTACAGGAAACAGAGGACCGAGCACGCCCCCATTATCATCGTCGGAGCTGCAGTGGAGCAGGTTGAGAGCTTCAAGTTCCTTGGTGTCCACATCACCAACAAACTAACATAGTCCAAGCACACCAAGACAGTCGAAAAGGGCACGACAAAACCTATTCTCCCTCAGGAGAAAAGATTTGGCATGGGTCCACAGATCCTCAATAGGTTCTACAGCTGCACCATCGAGAGCATCCTGATTGGTTGCGTCACTGCCTGGTATGGAAACTTCTCGGCCTCCGACGGCAAGGCACTACAAAGGGTAGTGCGAACGGCCCAGTCCATCACTGGGGCCAAGCTTCCTGCCATTCAGGACCTCTATACCAGGCGGTGTCAGAGGAAGGCCCTAAACATTGTCAAAGACTCCAGCCACCCTAGTCATAGACTGTTAGACAACACGGAAAGCGGTACTGGAGCACCAAGTTTAGGTACAAAAGGCTTCTAAACAGCTTCTACCCCCAAGCCATAAGACTCCTGAACACCTAATCAAATGGCTACTTGCAGACTATTTGCATTGCCCCCCCTTTTACACAGCTGCAACTCTCTATCATCTATGCCTAGTCACTTTAATAACTTTACCTACATGTACATATTACCTCAATTAACTGGTGCCCCCACACATTGACTCTGTACCGGTACCCCCCTGTATATAATCTCGATTTGTTATTTTACTGCTGCTCTTTAATTACTTGTCACTTTTATTTCTTATCTGTATTTTTTTAAACTGCATTGTTGGTTTGGGGCTCGTAAGTAAGCATTTCACTGTAAGGTCAACCTGTTGTATTCGGTGCATGTGACTAATAACATTTGATTTGATTTGAAACTAAAAGACAGAGCTACAGTAGACAAAGCTGAGGCTACGCCCGAGGACAGGAATAAGTACAAGATGTTCCGCTACCACCTCCACAGTGATGATACGAGCAAAAGGACAATATAGGAATAAGGTGGAATCATACTACACAGGCTCCGCCACATGTGGCAGGGGCTACAGTCCAGAGGACCCAGCCATTATCTGCCCAACGATGCCTCTCTTCCAGATGAACTCGATGCATTTATTGCACGCTTTGACAATAACATTGTGTGTGTGGGACCCCACCGGTCCAGAGGACTGGGTGATTTTGCTCTCCGAGGCAGTTCTAGGGTCTGTTCTCAGAGCATGCGCAGATCAGCTGGCTGGCATATTCACAGTAATTTTCAACCTCTCCTTGTCCAAGTCTGTAATCCCCATGTATTAAAATGACTAATAATTCCTGTTCCCAAGAACTCTTCATGCCAATGACTACTGCCTTGTAGTGCTCACATCTGTAATCATGAAGTGCTTTGAAAGGCTTGTTATGGCCCACATCGCCATCATTCCAGACACCGTAGACCCACTCCAATTTGCATACAGGCCCAACCGATCCATAGACGATGCAATCTCAATTGCACTCTACTCTGCCCTCACCCCCCTAGATAAGAATAATATTTATGTGAGTAGGCTACAGCTCAGCATTCAACATCCAATGTCCCCACCAAGCTCGTCACCAACCTTAGGACCCTGGGACTGAACGCCTCCCTCTGCTACTGGATCCTGGACTTCCTGAGGGGCCGACCCCAGGTGATGAGGGTAGGCAACATTACCTCTGCCATGCTGACCCTCAACAGTCCCCTGTACTCCCTGTTCACCCGAGATTGCGTGGCCACACACGACTCCAATGCCATCATCACACTTGCTAACAACTTGACAGTGGTAGGACTGATCACCGGCAAAAATCAAATGGGTTCTTTTTAAAGATTTTTTTTTCTTATGAGGTTTTCGAGCTTCTGAATCTGGTGGGTAAATGCTGCCAGTAGATGGCAACGTTTTAAATAGGCCTAGCTTGTGCATCACTATCAGTAGCTAATAGGGAAGAAATCTGAGGGCAAGTGTGAACCATATACTGGTGGGTGGTTTAGCAATAAAACCGACACGTGCGCAACTATGGGGCAAAACAGACCGGGTTGGCTTGGATTCAGCTTAGACAACGTGAACTATATTTAATCTCCAATGTTTCTTGAAAACAAATACGTTTGCACTATGAGCACTTGTCTCAAATTCTGTACATTGTTACAGTTGTAAGTTAGCTAGCTACCAAATGTTTCCCTTATTAGCATAGGTGTTGACTCATGTAATTTCTCACAACAAAACATTATCAAGAACAAGATAAAACTAGCTGAACTGATCCTTTTACGATTCCCGACATGGCAGCATCTTGTAATTGTTGCTAGCTATCTGGCCATCCAGAATCACAACAACAGACTTCTGCCCCATTGAATCGCATGCATCGTTTGTGACGTTGTCAGCTAACCTGTCTATAGGCGTGAACAATGGCGGCAGCAAAAGAGAAAGCCCTGTATGGGATTGTTTTGTACATTGCTGGAAAGGAGAAAAGCAAATCTGGTGTCAGCAGATGGCGGCGTGTGTGGAACAGTGAGAACCCAACTAACCTCAAAGTTCATCTGAACAGCGCACACAGATAATCATACAAACAATTTCAGATAAATACAAAGTGAGACATCCACCAACTATTAGTAGGTGCATGTCAGGACAACCAACTTCAGCATGAAAAGAGTAGAAACATGGCAACCTAATTCAAATGAGTGTGTGTGTGTGTGTATATAGTGGGGAGAACACATTTGATACACTGCCGATTTGGCAGGTTTTCCTACTTACAAAGCATGTAGAGGTCTGTAATTTTTATCATGGGTACACTTCAACTGTGAGAGATGGAATCTAAAACAAAAATCCAGAAAATCACATTGTATGATTTTTAAGTAATTCATTTGCATTTTATTGGATGACATAAGTATTAGAGGTATAAATAAATTACACTGTGTGGCAAAAAACGACTGACTGCTTCGTTTTTGTGGGCATATCAGTCTGCTTCTATCATCCGTCCTCCAAGGCACAGCTTGTGTTGCTCAACCTACATCAGATTTAGCATCCACACACCGGAGAGGTAATTGATGGCACATTTGATGCATGGTACATACCAAAGGGAGAAGATCTTACTTGTTGTAACTGACAATGTGGCAAAAACACTCACAGCTATCAAGCTATTACAGAACAGGCAAGAGAATACCCATAATCAACAACCAGAGCTGTCCATAGCTTTAAACGGTGCGACAGAAATGTCAATCTGAGTCAGACGCCGATTATTAACAGGTGCGCCTTGTAAAAAGTTAATTTGTGGAATTTTCTTAATGCATTTCAGCAGTTGTGTTGTGACAAGGCGGGGGGGTACACAGAAGATAGCCCTATTTGGAAGAAGACCAAGTCCATATTATGGCAAGAACAGCTCAAATAAGCAAAGAGAAATGACTTCTTATGGCTGAAGGGGCAGTTTTGAGTAGCTTGGATGAAAGGTGCCCATATCAAACGGCCTGCTCCTCAGTCATAGTTCCTAATATTTGCATATTATTATTAGTATTGGATAGAAAACACTCTAAAGTTTCTAAAACTGTTTGAATTATGTCTGTGAGATTAACAGAACTCATATTGGCAGGCAAAATCCTGAGTTGAAATCAAAACAGGAAGTCAGAAATCTGAGCCTGTGGGTATGTTAAAAACATCCTAATGATTGATTCAGTACTTAGTTTGAAATGTTTCTTCGACCGGTAATATCACATTTTGAAGTTTTTGTCCGATATAACGCTGACCAGAATTAGCATTTGGATATGTAAACCAGACGCGCTAACAAAAAAAGGTATTTGGACATAAATAACGGATTTTTTCAAACAAAACAAACATTTATTGTAGACCTGGGATTCCTGGTGTGCTTTCTGATCTAGATCATCATAGGTAATGGAATATTTATCATGTATTTTTGTGTTTATGGTGACGCCATCTTTGCAGCTGTGGTATGCTACTTTTGAGCGCCGTCTCAGATTATAGCGTGCATTTCTTTTTCCGTAAAGTTTTTTTGAAATCTGACATAGCGGTTGCATTAAGGAGAGGTATATCTATACTTCAATGTGTATAACTTGTATTATCATCTATATTTATGATGAGTATTTCTGTTGAAACGATGGGCTATGCAAAGTCACTTGATGTTTTTGCATTTAGTGAATCTTGTCGCCTCAATGTAAACTCAGATTTTTTTGATATAAATATGAATTTAATCAAACAAAACATGCATGTATTGTGTAACATGAAGTCCTATGAGTGTCATCTGATGAAAATAATCGAAGGTTAGTGATTAATTTGATCTCTATTCTGGTTTTTGTGAAGCTATATTTAGCTGGGAAAAATGGCTATTATTGTGGTTTTGTGGTGACCTAACATAATCGTTTGTAGTGCTTTCGCTGAAAAGCCTATTTGAAATCGGACACTTTGGTGGGATTAACAACAAGATTACCTTTAAAATGATATAAGACACAAGAATGTCTGAGGAATTTTAATTATGAGATTTATGTTTTTTGAATTTGGCGCCCTGCACTTGGACTGGCTGTTGTCATATCGGTCCCGTTACCGGGACTGCAGCCATAAGAAGTTTTAAGGTCAGTCAATTTGGAAATTATCAAAAACTTTGAAAGTTTATTCAAGTGCAGTCGCAAAAAACATCAAGCGCTATGATGAAACTGTCTCTCATGAGGACCGCCACAGGAAAGGAAGACCCAGAGTTACCTCTGCTGCAGAGGATAAGAGTTACCAGCCTCAGAAATTGCAGACCAAATAAATGCTTCACAGAGTTCAAGTAATAGACATCTCAACATCGACTGTGTGAATCAGGCCTTCATGGTCAAATTCCTGCAAAGAAATCACTAATAAAGGACACCAATAATAAGAAGAGACTTGCTTGGGCCAAGAAACATGAGCTACGGACATTAGACCGGAAGAAATCTGTCCTTCTGGTCTGATGAGTCCAAATTTGATATTTTTGGTTACAACCGGCATGTCTTTGAGAGATGCAGAGTAGGTGAATGGATGACCTCTGCATGTGTGATTTCCACTGTGAACCATTGAGGAGGAGGTGTGGGGGTGCTCTGCTGGTGACAATGTATGTGATTTATTTAGAATTCAAGACACACTTAACCAGCATGGGATGAGTTGGACCACAGAGTTAAGGAAACAAGTGCTCAGCATATGTGGGAACTCCTTCAAGACTGTTGGAAAAGCATTCCAGGTGAAGCTGGTTGAGCGAATGCCAAGAGTGTGCAAAGCTGTCATCAAGGCAAAGGGTGGCTACTTTGAAGAATGTCAAATATAAAATATTTTGATTTGTTTAATACGTTTTTGGTTACTACATGATTCCATATGTGTTATTTCATAGTTTTGATGTCTTCACTATTATTCTACAAAAACATTCTGTAAAAAAAACCTTGAATGAGTAGGTGTGTCCAAACTTTTGACTGGTACTGTACATACACAGACCAAAAATGGCCTTGCTGTCAGTGTGAGGGCCTTGGCTTTCTAGCTCTCCAGGAGAGGAGTGATCATGCTGTTGTCACAAACAGGCTCGTAGCCTGTAACAAAGAGGGAGACAATGTGGCGATAAGGAATAACAAATATTTTTGTTATTCCTTAACTGAGGTAACCTTTATACAATTAACAATGGTGTGTGTGTGTGTGGTGTAAGTGAGTGGTTGCGTGTATAGAGGTGATAATGACAAGTGTTGAAAGGTGCCAAAGCAAGCAAACAAAACGCCCACAAAAAATGGCACAACCAAAATTAAACAGTGTGCCTGCATGGAGAGAGTCTCAATGAATGGGGAAAAGGTGTATTTATCCCGGGACACACCCGGGACCAGGTGTGTCCCATTTTACTGACGACCCTCCCAGCTCCGCCCACCGTCTTCCCCATTATTAAGGAAAACAAGCGCAAAAAGAGAATTCGGCAGCCTGAGTGGGAGGGTCGTCACACTGTTAAGATTAGACAGGCTGGTCTGCCAGGGCCGTCTGTGGTAGGAATGTGTCAAAAGAAGAAAAGGCAGAAAATGAAAGAATCACGGCTGTGGAAAGTAAAGGTCCTTGTGGCACGCCTCACTCAACACTTTCGGTCTCCAGGGCTACAAAGAGCTCGGGCAGAGAGGTTGTGGCGAAAAGCTTTTCAACAACAGAGCAAATGAGTCCGTATTGATGGACGCTACGTGATACAAAACATAAGAGCCATTTAAGGCCCAAGGTTTGCTTTCAGAAAGTGACACAAGGCATATTTGACTCTTGTAGCCGCGGCTGTATATAGAAGGCTGGCAATTGCAAGGTCACAGTAGTGAGATGACAGGGGTTATTGTGGTACAAGTTAACAAGTTAAGTGCATCTGCATCAATGGTTGGCTCCGTACAAAATATTGAACTGAAAAGATTGAGCTTTTAAAGGTTTTGAGCTTAAAAAAAAAAATCACACACACAGACAGACAATCACACACACTCACTCATGAGATGCCCTGTGAGGCATGTAGTGTTTAAAAAAAAAAAAGTATCTTCTATGTAGCGCTCATTGTCAGACAGGGAGGAGAATTTGTGTGTGTGGCAATGACAGGAATGTGTGTGAGCCGGGTGGGAGGGTGTGAGCGAAGACGAGTACATTCATTCCGCCGTCGCACTCATTCGCTAACCCATGCATTGTTTCCTCTAATAGCCCCATTATTCCTCCTCATAATGACGGGGATTATCAAATTAATTCCAGCTACTTTCTCTTTGCAGAGTTTGCCCCTAAATGCGGTTGGGAAGAGGGGAGCAAGGCTAGGGGCTAATGGAACGCTTTTCAGCGGGATGGAATTGTGGGGGATTTCGTGCCCATCCAATGAGTCTGCGGTGTTTTGAAAAGAGCAGCTTGTGAGAAGCTGAAGTCATGGAATAGTCATAGCCGCTTCCAATAGGCTTGTCAACCAGACAATGTGTTGGAGACTTATGGGTTCGAGTCAGAGAGAGCGAGCGAGAAACCGCCCCCTTCCACTCTGGGAAAGTAGGGAATGTGACCATCATGGACCATAAAATCACTCTAAATCAACTTGACCCCCATTGATTAGATGACTCCTACAATGAAACCTGCTATGCTCTTGTGGTCCATCCGGTAAATACGGGAAACAATACACATAAAAAGAGCCCGTCCGCCCTCTTACCAGAGTTCCAGTGCCACGTCACATTAATTCAAGTAATATATGCATTCAATTTGAATAAAAGCCTGTGAGGGTAGAGCTCATTTGTGTGGCGTGCGCCCAGCACCAGCCACCATGACCAATGCACCCCCCCCCCCCCAGTCAAATTTCTTTGCTCGTCGACTTTCCCTGAGCCTGCAGTTTTTCGATAATCTGCTACTTCCCTTCCATCCTAAATTTGCCACTTAGTTAACTTGTCCCTGGGGGGGGGGGGCAAAACCAAGCAGTGTTAAAATTTCAAACTCTCAAACTGCACACCAAATACCTGACTCTCTAAATATGTCTTTGCTTTGTAGATGTGAGTGCTGCAGCATTCACAAATGGACTTGCCTCCTTAGTCACTTCATATGTATAAGTGACCTATTTAATTGTTGCTCAAAGGCCTACTGTAACAATGACAACAGCAGAAATGGATTGAGAGATCTATAGGGATAGAAGCCTTATCCTTTTCTTCAAATGTGATGAGTGTTGTAGATTGATTGAGCGCTGCCTTTTACCTAGTGTCTTAGAATAGCCCTCCTACTGATGAAATAGGTTTACCTTTGGTGGGATTTCTATTGCACTCCAGGGCTGGGGTCTATTCCATTTCAATTCAAATGGTCCTTGGTAGCTCAGTTGGTAGAGGATGGAGCTTGTAATGCCAGGGTAATGGGCTCGATTCCAGGACCACCCATATATAAAATGTATGCATACATGTCTGTCGCTTTGGATGAAAGCGTCGGCTAAATGGCATAGTTTTTATTTATATATATCTATCTACACACACACTGCCAGTCAAAAGTTTGGACACCAAGTTTTTTTTTCTTTATTTTTACTATTTTCAACATTGTAGAATAATAGGAAAGACATCATCAAAACTATGAAATAACACACATGGAATCATGTAGTAACCAAAAAAGTGTTAAATAAATCTAAATATATTTTATATGTGAGGTTCTTCAAAGTAGCTACCCAGTACTAAAGGACACCAATAAGAAGAAGAGACTTGCTTGGGCCAAGAAACACGAGGAATGGACGTTAGACCATACTTAATCAGCATGGCTACCACAGCATTTTGCAGTGATACAGCATCCCATCTGGTTTGGGCTTAGGGGGACTATCGTTAGTTTTTCAACAGGACAATGACCCATCACACCTCCAGGCTGTGTAAGGGCTAGTTGACCAAGAAGGAGTGTGTTGGAGTGCTGCATCAGATGACCTGGCCTCCACAATCACCCGGCCTCAACCCAATTGAGATGGTTTGGGATGAGTTGGACTGCATGGTGAAGGAAAAGCAGCTGACAAGTGCTCTGTATTGTGGGAACTCCTTCAAGACTGTAGGAAAAGCATTCCAGGTGAAGCTGGTTTAGAGAATGCCAAGACTGTGCAAAGCTGTCATCAAGCCAAAGGGTGGCTACTTTGAAGAAGCTCAAATATAAAATATATTTTTATTTGTTGAACACTGTTTTGGTTACTACATGATTCCATATGTGTTATTTCACAGTTTTGATGTCTTCACTATTATTATTATACAATGTAGAAAATAGTAAAAAATAAAGAAAAACCCTTGAAGGAGTAGGTGTCCAAAATGTTGACTGGTACTGTATATAATTCCAATGATCTCAAATTGAACTAAACTCTAATTCAAATTGACATTTTTCCTCATTGAAAAGTATTGAAGAGAATTGGAATGAGTGTACTTCTTGAATTGAAATGGAATTGACCCCAACCCTGTAGCACTCTTGAAGTATCTGGATGAAGTCAACTCACCTGAAGTAATGGTGTCATTCAGAGTAATCACATGCTTATTACCAAAGAGTGAAAACTACTTACAAGGACGTGTACATGGGTCACTTTTTTTCTCACCGGTTAAAACTTATTTGTATGATAATGTTAAACTATGTGTGGCACTATTATATAAGGCATGGTAGTTGTGTGATCAAAGTATATTAAACTTGCCAGTTGCATTGGTTTATTAAAATCAGTCCACTCTGAATCACCTATTCCTCCCACACCAGGAATGAATCAAAACAGAAGTCTTTGTATGTGAACCCTGACCGGAGGTGTGAGTGTGAAAAAGATTGATGTGAATTCATTTATATGCTGCCGTACTGCTGGCTGCATGTTTAATACCTGAAATGTCGATTTAGCATTTGAAGGAATCCTATCTTTTCTTATGACCCTCCTGGTGTTCCTAAAAGGTACCCAGAAGCTATCAAACTGACATAGTCCAACGAAGCCTCAGTAGATCAACCTATTTACTACTCTGTAAATTGTGATGCAATTGTCTGCATGCGTTTTACAATGTGACACGTTTTCTGAGGTGAAGATTGATATTAAAGCTTTCCTTCATTTTTGTATTTTATTTTATATATCTTTTTTTTACTAGACACAGGATGTGGTGGGTACTCAAACAAAAACAATGTTTTTCCTGCTAAATGGAGAAACTTGGGAGTTAATTTATGGCCTGTTTGGAAGGCAAGTTTGGGCCTGAATCCATAATGAGCGAGTGCACCTGCAGCCGCATACAAATGAATGGATGCCGGTTAGCATTTATGCCTCCCAAACCATGGAGACCTCCTGATCTGACCAATAATTGCAGATCAAAGAGGGGGAAGATGGGTTTCAGTTTCATCCGCCATATCATAAATATCAATGTACAGTTATACATTGTGTACTTACTGTACAATGCTGGACAGTGCTAAATGTGTCACATGCCTAAGGAAGACAGATGGCAGCCTTCAAGTTATCACTAAGGTGTTTAGAGGATTAAGGTCATAATTGCATCCAAAATGGCACCCTTTTTCTTTCATCGTGCACTGCTTTTGATCAGGGCCCATAGGGTTCTGGTAGTGCACTATATAGGGAATAGGGTGCCATTTGGGACACTGACGAAGACTGCGAATTACCAAATGGTCAAGTAAATGTCATCTGTAAAGTTCATGTAATGTTATACCAACCTAAATATGTAGTGCAGGGATGGCGGCCCACTTTTGTAGGCACGCAAATTGTTTTCTTTTCTTTTTGGGGGAGGGACACAGTCAGTCTCAACTTACTGTTGAGAGTTAGAACAGTTGAATACACAAGGTTCAATTTCGACATTTTGTTGTGCATCAGCATATTTTCTCATGTCAGCTAACATTTTTTAGATAAGTTAGTCTAATTTTACTTTGGGCTCCCAAGAGGCTAGGGCCGGCTCTGAATGCATATGTGGGTATGCAGACCTGTGGCCCCTCACTGTGGCCCCTCATGAGTTAAATTTTTTTCGTGGCCACACTCCCATCAAAGTTGCCCATCCATGATGTAGTGCATGTGTATAGCATAGAGAGAGAATTTATTTAAGTTGTCAGTTTTATTGGGAACTTGTGTATCAGTTTCCTAGTTAGTGATGAATAAATGATCAATCCTCTAACATCAATCAATTTATAAAACCCTTTTTTAATGGTTAAGAGCAGTCCTAACACAACTTCCACTTGGATTGTTTTCTCTCTTCTCTCCTCATGGAATTTGATTTCTTTAGTACTACATATGTATATCAGAGGCATTAAGTGCTATATTCATGTGGAAATGTTACAAAATGCACATTTGTGACATGCTCTATCAAAATCAGTCGCTTGTCGTGCTAGCTAATTAGCATAGAAACATGAACATTTCATCAAAAGTATTGATATGCTCTGAACAATGCTATTTGTTTTCTAGCCAACCAAATTAGAATGTCAAAATCAAAGTGTAGGTAAACTTTTAAAATTAGTCCTTGTTCACAGTCAGCTAACAAGCTAAAGACACCCCCACATTTTTTGGGTACATTAATCAGCTAGCTAGTACATTATCCTGTTAAATGAGCGAGCGAGCTACAAGTTTTGCCAAATAACAGACATGTCTTCTACAGTAGCACTTGAGTTGCGACGTCCAGTATGCAAACAGCGTCGCGGTCAAAACTAACAAACTTCAGAGGTGACTTTTTTTTCTTCTGAACAGCTGATCAGGGATACCACCCTTATAATTAGCTCTACTGAGCTCAATTTAGAGAGCTGATGCATAAGTTATAAATCGTTTTGAAGCATGTCTCTTTTCAAATATCTATAGAGCTCAAAATGTATGTTGGGGTCAACTGATAAGAATGAAGCAAGTGTACACTGAAATGTGCCATAGGGGACTGTATGATTTGCCAGTGTCAGTCCATTTAGAGGGGATAATCCACAATGTAGTGTCATAATGCCTGAAAGGTAATATTACATATAAGCATTTCTATCAAGCCCAATAGGCCCTAGTACCATTCATGTTTTGAATTATGCCTTCATCATTGAGTGGAAGCCTTATTTTTAATTAGAATAATGCAAATTTGTGACCCGTTTCAGGAAGCTAGGCGTATGTCGCATGTCACTACTTCACAGTGGAGGCATTTAAACATATATTTTTTTGTTGTTATTCTTTATAAAATGCGTTTTTTGGCATAAAAGCCTTCTGGGGGCCTCTCGGGTGGCGCAGTGATTTAAGGCACTGCATTGCTGTGCCACCAGAGATTCTGGGTTTGAGCACAGGCTCTGTCGCAGCCGGCCGCGACCGGGAGGTCCATGGGGCGACGCACAATTGGCCCAGTGTCGTCCGGGTTAGGGAGCGTTTCGCCGGCAGGGATATCCTTGTCTCATCACGCACTAGCGACTCCTGTGGCGGGCCGGGCGCAGTGCACGCTGACCAGGTGTACGTGGTTCCTCCGACACATTGGTGCGGCTGGCTTCCGGGTTGGATGTGCATTGTGTCAAGAAGCAGTGCGGCTAGGTTGGGTTGTGTTTCGGAGGACGCATGGCTCTCAACCTTCGCCTCTCCCGAGTCCGTACGGGAGTTGCAGCGATGAGACAAGACTGTAACTACTACCAATTGGATACCACGAAATTGGGGAAAAAAAGAAGAAAGCCTTCTGGAACATGTGAACGTTCATGTGCCTTAATAACTAACTTGTATTCCATTTGTAAATATGAATAAAATGGTTAAATTATGAGCCTAGTTGGTTTAGCCACAGAGAAAGCCAGGAACCTTCCCATTAGCCGTGATTGGCTGAGACAATCGATGGGTTGGACTTGCCGGGAGATGAATTTGGATTGGTCTGCCCTGTAGCGTGCTTCTGTCTATAACGTGAGCTGCTCAGTATGTGTTGTTAATCCTTTCTACTGCTGATTTAGCCATCGAGAACTACAAAAGTTTTGCTGCTTTTCTCAACAACATTGATGCCCTGAATTTAGCAGGCGCTCTCGACAGATCAGTTGGAAAAAGTTGTGATGGGCTATTTTCTGCGCACACCACGGTCAATGTGAACCGGAGTGACTTGACACAACGCTGGCCAAACAAGATGCAGCTACAAACAAAACAGAGTTAACCTCTAATTCCTCCCAAACCCGGATCCGGGAGCACCCCCCACAGTAAAAAAGCTGACTAGCATAGCCTAGCATAGCGTCACAAGTAAATACTAGCATCTAAATATCATTAAATCACAAGTCCAAGACACCAGATGAAAGATACAGATCTTGTGAATCCAGCCATCATTTCTGATTTTTAAAATGTTTTACAGGGAAGACACAATATGTAAATCTATTAGCTAACCACATTAGCAAAAGACACCACTTTTTTTACTCCACCAGTTTTTTACTCCATCAGTAGCTATCACTAATTCGACTAAATAAAGATATATATATAGCCACTAACCAAGAAACAACTTCATAAGATGACAGTCTGATAACATATTTATGGTATAGCATATGTTTTTTTAGAAAAATGTGCATTTTTCAGGTATAAATCACAGTTCTACATTGCAGCTGCAATCTGAAATAGTGCCGAAGCTGCCAGAATAATTACAGAGACCAACGTCAAATAACTAATTACTCATCTTAAAACATTTCTGAAAAATACACAGCGTACAGCAAATGAAAGCCCAACATCTTGTGAATCCAGCCAATATGTCAGATTTCTTAAGTGTTTTACAGCGAAAACACAATATAGCATTATATGAGCTTACCACAATAGCCAGAATCACAACCGCATTTACCAGCAGTAAATGTTAGCGATCGTAACAACCCAGCAAAAGATATATAATTTTACTAACCTTGATATACTTCATCAGATGACAGTCCTGTAACATCATATTACACAATGCATATAGCTTTTGTTCGAAAATGTGCATATTTAGCAGCACAAATCGTGGTTATGCAATGTAATCAGTAAAAACATGGCATGCATTCTGGCCGGCGCCATCTTGGAAAGGCACCTAATCTAATCAATAAATAATCGAAAACTTGACTAAAAAATACAGGTTGGACAGCAATTGAAAGATTATTAGTTATTAATGCAACCGCTGTGTTAGATTTTTAAAATTAACGTTACTAGACATACAGTGTGCGTTACAGCCAGACCAGTGCCGCAATAATGGCCGAAAAATACTTTTACATTTTTCCACAGAACAACGAATTAACATCATAAATAGTTCTTACTATTAGTTGAGCTTCCATCAGAATCTTGGGCAAGGTGTACTTTGTCCAAAATAATCGTTGCTTTGTTGTAAAACGTCCTCTTCAACTTCGGAATAGCAGCTAACAATAGCTACGTGGCACACACATGTCCAAATCCTCCAAACGCAATACTACGAAAATTCCGAAAATAGCAATATACTCGCATAAACTGATATAAATCGGTTTAAAATAACTTCGTTATGATGTTTCTAACACCTATATCGAATTAAATCACAGACGGATATATCTTAGGCCGATAACGAGAGCTTTTGAGCATGCCATTCTGATGTCCTCTCTTGCGTCTTGACGAGCGTCGAAAAGAACGGACATCCCACTCCATGGCCTTTTATAAAGTCTGAGAAATACGTAGAGACTCCATTCCACTTCTCATTGGTTACTGACATCCAGGGGAAGGCGGGTGCAGTTCATTTCGACCCATAGGACACATACAGAGCTTTAAACTGATCCGAGATCAGAGCCTAGTTTTCAGACCTTCGCAGTTCCTGTCATGATTTTCGCTGCAGAAAGACTTCTGGTTCACCCACAGACATAATTCAAACGGTTTTAGAAATTGTTTTCTATCCAATAGTAATAATAATATGCATATTGTACGAGCAAGAATTGAGTACGAGGCAGTTTAATTTGGGAACGCAAAATGTCGAAGTTGAAACAGCACCCCCTAGATTGAGAAAAGGTTAAACGGTTCCAGTCTGCCGTGAAGCGTTCATCCATGTATACGGGTAAGAGTTTAGCTACATCTTCAGATATTATAGGTTTCCAATTTTGTTAGAATGTCATATTCATTGCAAGTTAAAGAATACTGTTAGCTAGCTAACAAATTTTAGTTTGTTGTCTCGCTAGCTAATGTTACGTGTATGATCAGTGTTGTAATATTATTCAAATCTGAAATCCATTTGCATTGCTAGCTAACATTGCAACTAGTTGGTTAGCTTTAGCTACCTGCAGATTCATACTACAGCTATGACGATCACTTTGGTAGTAGTACGAGTTGAGATTATGCTGGTTCATTGTTTAGCTAGCTAGCTACATGTGTAAATAAAAGACTCCACTTCGCCTGATGATTACATGAACCATCAAGTTAGCCAGGTGTGTCTGGGGGTGATTACGGCCATCTAAAGTATTTCATGAACATGTGTACATGTCTAGACAATAGTGACCCGTCCACTTAGCTAGATGTGGCTGGGGGGTGGTTATAGCATTTCTTTCATGTGACCCATCCATTTAGTGTCTGCAGAAGCATCCTCTTATAATTATCTGGACACTTTCTGTTTTTAATATTGCTGCTATGCAAATATACAAGTAACCATTTCACTGTTCCATTTACACAGTCTGTATCCTGTACATGTGACAAATAAACATTACATTTTATTTGATATAGTGTGTGTTTTTAACAGAGACGGTGATGTGAAGAACAACATGACCTTCACCAAAGTCAGATTAGGATATAGGCCAAGAACTAGTTTGTGTATTTGTTTACTACACTACTCACTCTGTTTAGCACATGGCCTCACATGTGAATCCTTAAAGAGATGGGTGGGGCTAAGGCTTAAGAGGGTGTGAACGATGTTGAATGGGTGTAGACAAAGAAGAGCTCTCCAGTAGGTGTAAAAAAATACATTCTTGGGTCTTTTTCTCAAAAGTGGGGTTACAAGTTTATCAACTTTCAAAGCATAATTACTTTCCCATTGTTCCTTAACTGTAGTGTATGATATACCATTTTCTAGCTGAGTCTCTACTTTTATCCAAAGTCAAAAATACAATTTCAAATGTTGCTACATAGAACTGAATCCAGGTGGTGGGTCACATTTGTAATATAATCAAGGGGGCTCAATCCATTCGCTTGATCAAAATCTGATTTCGATTTTGTCTTTTTAAAATGTATTTCAGCATCTCACTGCGCCTGTGATTGAGCCCAAATTGATTTCTCTAATCAATAACTATAGGATTTAAACTGAGGGGGACGGACTGCTTTATCCAGGAGGCTCCTTGCAGTAGTCACTCGCTCACATTGAGGCATGTGATTGCCCCATTTGGAGTGACGCAGGCTATTCGAGACACAAGCACTGTGTACCTGCAATCGTGCCTCGTACCAGGGTCGTAGTCATTAGGGCAAACCGTAGAAAAACATCTTGCAACAGAAAACAAAAATTAGCTTTCTTGTTGGACAGGTTCTGGTTGACCCTCCCTGTTTCAGTCCATTTTCTTCCATTTGGTGCCTTTTGAAAATGACACTTGATGGTATATTAGGACACTCAGTTTCAATCTGTGGTGCTGCGGAGACTGGCAAAATAATCTTGCCTGCCAGACCTTTGTCAAATTTGAGGTGGAAATGCCCGGATTGATGCAGGGGCCCACCGGAGCAAAACCGTTCAAGCAAATGACACGTTTTTTGTCTCACCTTGAACTTAATTGACTGCCTGAAAGCTGACGTCCTCTGAAAAGTGCTGAAGGAGGGTACTACTTCTTCCTCTGACATTTGGAAAAGGGTAGCTGTTGACATCGACATCGCAGACCCCCCTGCCGTGCTCTTTTCATATGGATTGTGACAATCGCGTGCACATTCTAGACCTTCAGCAAGTATTCATACCCCTTGACTTATTCCACATTGTGTAACAAACCGGATTTCAAAATGGGTTGAATTGACACAATACCCCATAATGACAAAGTAACAAAATGTTTTTAGAAATTATTGAAAGTGAACTACAAATCTCATTTACAAGTATTCACACCCCTTTTGCTATGACACTTGAAATTGAGCTCAGGTGCATCCAATTTCCTTTTAATCATCCTTGAGATGTCACTACAACTTGATTGGAGTCCACCTGTGGCCAATTCAATTGTTTGAACATGATTTAGAAAGAAACACACCTGTCTATATAAGGTCCCACAGTTGACAGTGCATGTCAGAGCAGAAACTATGCCATGTAGTCCAAAGAACTGTCTGAGATTGTGATGAATTGTGCTCAGGCTTATATCTGGGGAAAGGTATAAAACAATTTGTAGTGTTGAACATTTCCAAGAGCACAGTGGCCTCCATCATTGGTAAATGGAAAAAATGTGGAACTACCCAGACTGCCTAGAGCTGGCTGTCCGGCCAAACTAAATAACCAGGCAAGAAGCACCTTGGTCAGGGAGGCGACCAAGAACCCAATGACCACTCCGTCAGAACTACAGAGTTCCTTGGCTGAGATGGGAGAACCTGTCAGAAGGACAAGTCTTTACAGCACTTCATCAATCTGAGCTTATGAGAGAGGGGCCAGACGGAATCTAAAAAGGCACAAGACAGCACACTTGGAGCTTGCAAAATGGCACGTAAAAAAGACTGCGAGCATAAGGCAAAAGATTCTGTGGTCTGAGACAATTTTACTATTTGGCATGAATGTAAAGCGCTATGTCTAGAGAAAACGAGGCACAGCTCTTCACCCGTCAAACACCATCCCTACCGTGAAACGTGGTGGTGGCAGCTATGCTATGGGGATGCTTTTCAGTGGTAGGGACGGGGAGACTGGTAAGGTTAGAGGGAACAATGAATGGAGCCAAATACAGGCAAATCCTTAATGAGAACCTGCTTCAGAGTGAAAACGACTTTAGACTGAGGCGAAGATTTACATTCCGACAGAACAATGACCCTAAGAATACAGCCAAAGCAACGCTGGAATGGCTTCAGAACAAGAATGTGAAAGTCCTTGAGTGGCACAGCAAAAAGCCCAGACTTGAATCCCATTTGAAAATCTGTGGAAAGACTTCAAGATTGCTGTTCACTGCTGCTCCCCATCTAACTTAACAGAGGTTGAGAAAATCTGCAAAGAATAGGAGAAAATCCCATGTGCAAAGCTGATGCAGACATACCCAAGATGACTCAACTGTAATTGCTGTCAAAGGTGCTTCTACAAAGTATTGACTCTGATATGAATACTTATGTAGATTAGATTTCTGTATTTAATTTTCTAAACATTTGCTAACTTTTCTAAAAACATATTTTCATTTTGTCATTATGGGGTATTTAAAGATGTTTTTAAAAAAAAGTTTTTTTTATCCATTTTGAATTCAGGCTGTAACAACATTTGGATTAAGTCAATGGGTATGAATACTTTCTGAAGGCTCTGTATATGTCAAACTCCTAATTGAGTGGAGGAACTTGAAAGGCGGGTAGAGAGGGATCATGCATATCATGTCAATCAAATCATGTCTGTATTAGATTGTGTATCAACTCTTCAGGAGGTTAGCGGCTAAAATCTTCATTAAACATTCACAGACACGAGGAAGCAATGTCATACACCACAGCCTCTCCAATGACCATTTCCTGCATTCTACCATAGTCTATCATACTTCTCCCATTCAACACAACCCACATCCACATCGTTAGAGGGTTTGTGACGAGGCGAGCGGTGATGGGCACAGAGTACCCAGGTGTCCAGCTGAGTCTCTGTCAGCCGTGACAGGTAGAGAGGCGGCTCAGTTAGGCTGTCACCGCTCCCCCCGACCTCTCCTGCGGTGCCAAACTGCAGCTGGTGGCAGCGGTGGGATTTCGCGGGAGAGGCAGACTGTAATCAGTCATTATGTCAGCAGCGGCCCCGGGAGCCCCGCTCCGGCTCATTCAGCCAAATAATAAGCAGCAGATAACGGTGCTGCCGTGCAGCCAGGGGCCCTGCAGGGCGAGGAGCTGGAAAATGGAGCCTTTTCCACTCGTGGGTGTACACAGATATCGCCTTCAGTCAAGGGCTGGAGTAGACTTTCATAGACCCCCAGCAGCCTCACTCACCTTTGCCAACCTCACGGTCAGAGGGACACGCACTCTGCTGGCTGTGGCTAACATGGAACGTGTGTGTGTGTCTCTCTGCTCGGTCTGAATTCAATATCCCTTTAATAGATCTATATGCGTGATATTGAGGTTCCAAAGACCAAGTGTTATGGATCAGGATGATGACACCATAAAATGCATACCTAAGGTTGACACTGGTGTAGAAGCCTACATTTACTAGTATTCCAGAACATTGGGTGAACCTGATGATCGTTTCACCTTAAAATTGGAACTTTCAAAGCGTTTGCCAAATATGCAACTTTAAATCTGCGTATCAAGTGGCAGCTTTCCGCCATCATTCTTAAACCCGATGATGCACCCAAATGGCATGCTATTCCCTATATAGTGCACTACTTTTGACCGGGGCCTATACGGCTGTGGTCCACAGTAGTGCACTATGTAGGGGGAAAAGGATGCCATTTGGGATGCAACCATAATGCAGACTGTTGAAACGTGTATTAAATTGTCTCCCCACCACCCTCAGAATCCTCTTCCCCTAGAATTTTGTCATTCCATAACGAGGTTCAAAGTCTCCCATTGTCCCTCTAGCATTCCACAGCTCAGTAGTATTGACTGGTTCTGCTGGGTGACTGGTGCCATATTACATCCATTTATCATCGGTACGACAGAGCGCTCGGAACGTCAGATTCTCTTCACCAGACATTTGACTTCTACTTTTGTTCAACAAGGCTCACTCCATCCGCAGTGATTGCCTTGTCTATAACTCGTGGCTACCCACATTTTACACATGTCCACATCCATAATACAAAGGAAAGGTCTGTGTTCCCTTTTGGAGTATTCTTTCCAATGGTAACAATGGTTGGAGAGAAATTTGCTCTACAAAAATTGTTAGGATATTTTGTTGTTGCTTTTATCGCTTTATTTAGGTGCTATTTGTTGGCGATTTGGTTCAGTGAACCACGCTTGCGTGTTGAGTGACCTTGGCTGAGACTTGAAGACTTGAGCTGATGCCTAAGTTTGACCTCAACTGGTTAACACCCATCTGCTCACACTGTTGTAGTTGGTTAACTTGGGTAACTCACAGGCAATAGTCGCATAAATGACCACACATAAAAATACTTTCTTTCAAGATGAACTGTTACCTTCCAGTGCTGTACATGACAAATGGATGACTACATATCAGCTCATATCTAGACTGATGAAATAATTTATGAGCATGCTTATCATACTGTGGCATTGTGAGACCACATTGTGTAGCTAGACTATGAGCTCAAGTTTGATCCCTCACAGTGAAACTAACACCCATAATGATTAATAGACACTGGCAGTGATGATGTTAATCATGAACTGAATCCTGCAGTCTAAGGCTGTGTGTCCCAAATGGCACCCTGTTCCCTATGTAGTGCACTACTTTTGAGCAGAGGACATAGAATGAATGGGGAGCCATTTGGGATGCAGCCTAAATCTTTCTTAATCTGCCAGACTCCTGTGACGTCTTTATTCCTGCACCTGTGGCTTTAACTTTCATGTGTTATCAGCCGGGATATTTCTGTGCCTTTCCTGTGGCTACAACTTCCCCCGAATGAACAATTACCATCAATAATTGATTGAGATGAAAATGATAGATTTTTTTGTGCCGGGCAAAACGTGTCTGATTCGGGGAGGCACATTTGGGATTTTTTCCTCTTTCAGCCCCTTGCCGTAAGACATTTTAAGCACCTCACTTCGGTGAATCTTTTTTTTATGGCTTTTGGTGGCGGTGCGGCCAGAGAAACCAAAGGTCCACTTAGCGGCTCCACTGTCACACAGGAGTCGATGTGAAACGTTACCGTCTCTAATCTTGTTTATGCTTTTGGTGGTTGTAAGCCCTCTCTCTGTAAGCCAGCTTTGTGTCAAACACAGCTGGGTAACCTCATGTAATTGCAGCTGGGCAGAAATAATTGGGGCAGCAGCTTGAATGCAGCCTCTACACCCAGGTCATTTACAGATTTCTATCTGCTGGCTTGGCCAGGGCTGCAATGTGGGTTACACAGGTTTCAGAACAAATGGGTCACATAATACATTGTAATATTCAGGCCACTTTAATTCAAATAAAAGGAATGTGACTGTGTACATGTGCCAGTTGATGCGCCTGGATGACGATAAACTGATGTGACGTTGGCTTACAGTACATTAACTAATAATGTAAGACTGTGGCGCTCAAACTGAAATGTGATATTTGAAATGCTGAAGCGGTGGAAATGTTGCGATGGCGAGCAAATTGTTGTATTAGTTACAAAAGCACTCTGACAATTTATCAACCTGACATTTCATTTATAATGGTAACAGCGAGATGGATGCATTTTATTCAACAGATTACTAAAGTATCCAATCTTTCCATGACTCCCTAGTACAATCTGAAATTAGGCTTGAACTGACAAACCTGTATTTAAAACAACTATTTGTCCTCTCACCTGATGCTCTGTCATCCCCACTCCATATACAATCCCTTGACATATAGGCCTAGTATTCTGTACAATACATGCCACAATACAACAGTCAGTCACTTTGTTTTTACCTAATCAGCCAAAACCTCTACCAGAAGAGCTAACCACCTTTAGCCACCCAGTGCTTGGCATTAGATTGGCTGCTCGTGGCCCTGTAGAATTCATCATTGGCTACAAATAGCGTACAGCCCTATGTCCAATGAATCCTCCATCCTGATGTGGTCAATAACTTGGGCTTCCGTATAATCAGTGGGAGTGTGGGATACGTGAGGCCACGGCAGCTCCCAGGAGAATACTTTTCGCCCGCGTTCGATTGATGACTTTGAACGGGGCCTGTCTTGGCTTAGGGGGAAATTTGGATTGGAAAGTCTGTCGAGAGCAGTTTTAATTCTACCGGCAGTAAAGGATGAAATTGAGCAGGAATGAAGTGCTTTTGGTGCATCGATCTTGCTCTGGTCTCTGCCGAGACAAAGGGAGATGAAGACAATTGTAACCTTCTCTATCGCCTGGCTGAATGCAAATTGAGCAACCGCATCCTTCTTTTCTAATAAAAGGGAAAAGCACACAGGGTAAGAAAGCCCCTCTCAAGCTATCAACCATGTCCAATTAGAGCAGGTCTCTGAAAGGAGCACAGACAGTCAGCCTGCACTGTGGCCATACAACCACTTTCACACAGTCTTATTTTATGATGTTTGGATCTGTTTTGACAGATGACAAAGGTGGCCAACCCCAGTTCCCATACTGTTGTCTCTAGCATGACAAGGGTGGCCAACCCTGGAGGGGTTGCAGTGCCCTGCTGGTTTTTCCTTCAAGGCTGTCTGCCTACCTGGGTGTTAAGAGACTGACTGGGTCCTTGATTGCTTTTTTAAGGCGCCCTAAATAGGATTGTGGCTCCAAGTTGGCTCTCCCCAAATAAAATAGATGGATTTTCTTTTAACACAGATAACAGCGTTCAGCTTTTGTTTTGCTTCCTAATGAAGAGTACTTTCCTGCTGGTTCCTTGAGCTTCACCCTGGCCAGGAAATCTGCAATAACACACCAGCAGATGCAGCGAGTACTCATGCATAAGAAACCCCACTCCGACAGCCATCTGTCTCCCTGTGTCTGTTACCATGCGCCTGCAGTTTGTTTTGTTAGCGCCAAGCGCTGTATACAAGTTTAATGGCTTGCAAGACACGTCATCCAATCTCATGGTCCTCGCACCTCATTTGGAAAAATTCGCATTCCTCTACCTATATTTGTCCAGAGTAACAGAAACCAGAACAATCTCTACTGAGGGTTCCATAACTCTGAGTAGGTCTGCCATTGCTTAACTGTGCTATACTGTTACCCCACAAGACTGCTGGGTTGAATTATGTTGCTGGGCTAAATTAAAAGTTGAACCTCCTTTGACCTTAAAGAAACCCTAACAACAACAACAGCAGTAGCAGCAGCATCCCAGCATATAAGCTGTACGACTAGCAAATAGCAAAGAGGTCAGACAGATCACTCTTACCACTCCGTGGCCTGACAATAAAATGAGGGGCTATTCTGGAAGTGAGGAGGATTTGAAAAGGAAAGTGCACATTGACGTGAGAAAAATGCAGTCCGACACCACATAAGCAATATAGAGACTTATCCATTTGTTTTGTCTGATGTTTTGCTTGCAACATGCCCAATTAGAAAGCGGCCAACAGTGAGATAGCGAGAGCTCACAATCTGCTTCAAAGAGTCCCAGCAGCATTAGTATGCAGCCCCCTCTTCCTCAGTCAAGCATAGAGAACTGCTACCCACAACACAGTGCCTGCCATAATGATTACTTATGCCGTTTTTGTGCGCTAGGCCAGCAGTCATTTTTTCTTTCAGCTTGAAATGACTGTTCTCTATTTTTGTGACAATATCCTGCCCAAGTTTATCTGGATAGTTAATGATAACTGGAATCATGACTGTACTTGAGCGATTCCATTCATCACAATGTCACCCTTGGCAACGCAGTGAAGGCAATTTATTGGAGGACTTAGCTTTTTCGAAGACGCCCAACACTCTTCGGTTATGTTTTCGTTGTTTTCATCTGAAAGGCAAATGTTTACCACCAACACCGCTATTTACTCTCTTGCCAGCTTTGACTGTATACCTCCCAGGCTAAATATTAGCAAGGGGAAGCTAGCGCGTTTATTAGCCTAGCATGTTTTATTTTTAGCCGTTGCGGCACAAGACTTCCCTCACTGCAGATGCCCCAATGAGGACACGGCCCTTATTTATCCCTGCCCCTGAGAAGACGTGAACACATTAGCCGAGGCACAATGTCACTTTACAGCAGACGACTGTCGGTTCTTATCGAGTAAGCCACCGGCTCTAGCCCGTTTTTTTTGCCTACATTTTTTATGTAAACTAGGCAATACAAATGTGATTTACTGCGTTGATAACCTGTGGATTCAGTGGTTGACCCTTTTTCTGTACATACTGGTTGATGCCTTTTAATATAGCAGTATGGATGGCTACTCGAGGTATAGGCCTTGTCAGTAACGTCATATGCTTAACTCCTTTCACAATCTTAGTTGTTTCTGGCATCTTACCCTATGACTTTTCAATGCACCATTTAGAATCTCTTTGGTCAGTCATTTAAAAAAAATGGTTTACTATTTTTGACATCAATTTGACTGTTCACTTGTATCGTTAGAATAGGCTCTATAATATATATCGTCAGTATTAAGAAATTAATATTACAGCATTTATACAAACAGACATTTATATAATTACTTAAAGGTGCATCTGCGATTCGACCATTTTAAAGTGCCCACTTTCATACATTTAGTGAGAAGAACCAACAAGTAAGTCAGTCAGTCAATTCACATGGCCATGTTTCTGTAACTGTAATCCCGCTATATCTGTATTAATCCCAGATTAAATTCTGGACTACAGGAAACTGAGTGCTGAGCACGCCCCCATCCACATTGATGGGGCTGTGGTGGAGCGGTGTCCACGTTACTAAGGAATTATCATTGTCCACACACACTAACACAGTTGTGAAAATGGCACGAGCTCCCTGCCATTAAGGACTTAAAAATAGTCAGACTCCAGCCACCCAAGTCATAGACTGTTATCTCTGCTACCGCATGGCAAGTGGTACCGATGCACCAAGTCTGGAGCCAACAGGACTCTGAACAGCTTCTACCCCCAAGACATAAGACTGCTAAATAGTTAGTCCGGGTAGCTATTGGATAACTATTTAATGATCTGCATTGACACACTTTGCAATAAAATGCAAATTAATTACTTAAAAATCATACAATGTGATTTTCTGGATTTTTGTTTTACATTCCGTCTCTCACAGTTGAAGTGTACCTATGATAAAAAATTACAGACCTCTACATGCTTTGTAAGTAGGAAAACCTGCAAAATCGGCAGTGTACCAAATACTTGTTCTCCCCACTATGTACAGATCTACCTCAATTACCATGTACCACTGCACATCGACTCGGTACCCCGTGTATAGCCAAGTTATCGTTGCTCATTGTGTATTTATTCCGTGTGATATTTTTCTGCTCTCTGCATTGTTGTGAAGGGCTAGTAAGTAAGCATTTCAGTGTTAGTCTAAGCATGTGACAAATAACATTTGATTTGATTGAAATTAGTTAAAAAAAATAAAATGATCAGAAGCACGTTCTGTAATGCTTCTCCCCATCTAAAGCCAGCCATAGATTTATGCCTGGGCTGAAGGATGGCTGTCCAATTTTACGCATGAATGGCCGCTCTGCCAGCGTCGGCTATGTTTTAAAAGCCTCTGTCAGATGTACATTTTAGGATGTATATCAGTGCTGCCCGTGTGTAATTCTTGTGTAATTCCTGCACACAGTGACTATTTCTGTCAAAGCCCACCAGCAGCTTGTGCATTGCTAAGATTGTTTTACATAATTTCCGTGAGTGTTTGTTGTCCAAGGTGTGTGTGTGTGATGTCTGTGCATGCACAGTGCTCAAATACACTCTACCGGAATACCTTTCCTGTTTTCCCACGTCATTATTCATTATGGAGCTAGTCAAATTATAACTACCTCAAGGTCAAAGTTCATGTCTCGTGTTTTTGCAAATGGGAATGAATCCCAAACTGGGAAATGGGGGAGTTGTAGAGTCAATTACGACTGACACCTTTGTGTTTTTTTTGGAGGAAGGCTTTTCCTCTCTAGCTGCTTTCTGAGAGATGATACATAGTGAGTTGATAATGTGAAACTATTCAAATAGGTCTGTGATAAAGCCAGGACATTGTCCACTGAAGTTGACTGGTTGTATTATACTGTGTTGTATTAGCTGCATATTTAGTGTATCCTAACGAATGAAAGACAAAATGGCAGTCCGATCATAGGTGGAGGAGAGACTTCCAATATGTAGCGGACTGTCATTTAGATACCCAAACCCTCTCTTCTCAATGTCATTCGTCATCTGGACAGGCCAATCAACGTTATGGCAATGGGACCTATACACATGTCCACAATGTGATATGAAAGAGGGACAAGTTCCCCTTTGTTATGATGGTAAGTCAAAACGAGGTCAGGCTACCCATTTAAGATGTTTATACAGGTACGGTCAGGTCTGTCTCTGTATCCCAAATGACACCCTATTCCCAATATAGTGCACTACTTTTGACTTGAGCCCTGGACCCGGGTCAAAAGGAGTACACTATCTAGGGAATAGGTTGCCATTTAGGACACTGCCTGTGTGTGTAGTAGTACAGAAAGCGTTGACGTTGTTCGTCACCTCATGGAGAAATGGGCACCCTTTTTAACTCCTTGTTACAGGGGTTCTGGCATATCTCTGCGGTCTCCCACAAAGCCTGAATGGGAACATTGTGTGTGACCGACCCCGCTGCTGGTCTGGGTGCCTGTTTGGGTCCAGCACACCTGTCAAACCATGTCGGCAGCGCCTCCGGCACTGACAGACTCCAGAACCCCCCTACACAGGAACACACATACACACGTGCACGTCGGACACGTGCACACACACACACAAAGTCTTGGGTTTTTATTGAAAACACATATTGGCCCCCTCACTTATATCAAGGTTGCATTCAATGCTGGGGTCGCCCTCTTCTGAGGGGGTCAAGTTCCATATTGGAAAGTGGGAGTTGGGGGGGGGGGGGGGGGGTTGAAGGTGAGGGATGGTGAAGGTTAGTCAGAGCACACACACTTACACATGGAAACGGGACTCTTGACGTACCTTGCCAGTAACTCGATTCCCATTTTCAATCAGTTGCAGATTTTTTGGTATCCCATTCACAATGCCCAAACACTGTGTTTTGCAGTGCTTTTGCAGACACGTTGAGTTTCGTACCAGAAAAGTCTTCGCCCATGACCCCACTCGAACACAATAGAAACATTTAAAACAACTGAATGTCAAGTGAAATGTTCAGAGACCTGCCAATACATATTTTTTCAAGTTTTTCAATCATCTTCTGCGGATGGGCATTCACATTCGACAGTATCATGCTCTTACATTCAGCATTGATCTTGATCACGTCTCATTGCCCGACAATACCACCCTGCACTGTAAACATGATGCTAAGTGACGTTATCATGAGAAGGGAAAAAAAAGCTATATTGCTGATAGTTAATGCACACAATGCCATAGCCCTCTGAAGCACTTACGGTGTCAAGTCCCACTAACATCACCCATACAATTTTCTCCTCTATTGACTTTTATGTTCTGCCGCAAGGTTGGTCATCCCGGCAAGAGTATGTATTCCAAATAAAGAATAGCATCATTACTATAATGATATTTGCTCTCAAAGATAAACACCCCATTCTTCCCCACACCATGCCTCTGAAGCGTCGGGAGAGGGCAACATTGTGGGGGTTGCCTTGACACTAGTTCGCCTTGACGTGAAGAAAGGCGGCCGTCTTTGCAAGGTATCTTCCATTGTTTTGCACACTTACTGTAAATTGTGGGGTTGACGCTAGTTCACCTTGACCACCTTTTGTGCGCATGTCATTTACAATGGTGTCTACAACAAGGTTTTACATGGTCGGATTGATTCTACAATTTGACACGCACGAAGGCGGTATCTTCCACAAGAAGGTGTTCCACACATACATTGTGGGGTTGATGCTTGAACCTTGACACATTTTCGAAAATGTGTCTTCAGCAAGAGGACATTTCCCACAATCCAGATTTCCCACCCATAGCAGGGATATGAGGACGCCTCCTCCTTTCCTCAATGCTTTATCGATCAGCCATGGGACCCACAGGAGACCGGAGTCTGCTGTGCTGTGAGTCTGCACCCCTGCATGTCTAAACACTCGATGCAAACGCGCATACTCATTTTTAACCCGAGCTTGCTCTCTTGCTTTCTGTCATACACACACGCACACACGTCACATAGCTCAAGGTTCCTTAGTTCGCTAATAAGGCCAATTAGAGCACAGGCATGTGGAAGCCTCCAGCAGAGTAGCTAAAAGGTTGGAGGTGTTAGATGTACACCCTTCTCCGCCTCCCCTCATTGTCATGGAGACCGCGAGACAGAAGGGAGAGTTGGGGAGAGAATAAGAGGATAAAGATGGGACTCAGAGAGAGAGAATTAAGTGAGGGAGGGAGAGCGAATGAGCGGTTGACGCTAGAGAGAAATAAAGATGGGAAGATGCAGAGGGAGGATAGAGAGAAGGGAGGGATGGAGAGAAAGCGGTGTGATAAGATTATGCAGTTGAAGGGGAGAGAAAGATGGAGTGAGTGAGGAGGAGAGGAAGATAACAAGGGTGCACAAAGGAAGGCAAGAAAGCACATTTAAATACATAACCTGCCTGCACTTCCTCTGGTCTGGGTCATCAAACAGTCCCAGTCATTTATCAGCTTGCCTGCATTTAATTTGACCCTTGGGTCCAGATGGTCCTCATGCATAGTGTGTGTCCTCCTCCTCCAATGACTCCTAATGATAGCCTCTGCTAACACCCCTAGACTGACTCAGCACAAAATCTTTGATCTGCTGAGGATGACTGGAAAAACATTTTGCACCGGAATATACACTGTGTACAAAACATGAGGAACACATTCCTAATATTGAGTTGCACCCCCCTTTGGCCTTCAGAACAGCCTCTTTTTTAAAAGTTATTTAATTTTTTATTTCGCCCTTATTTAACCAGGAAGGCCAGTTGAGAACAAGTTCTCATTTACAGCTGCGACCTGGCCAAGATAAAGCAAAGCAGTGTGACAAAAACAACACAGTTACACATAAACAAACATACAGTCAATAACACAAAATTTAAAATTAATAAAAAAAAAAAATCTATGTACAGTGTGTGCAAATGTAGAAGAGTAGGGAGGTAAAGCAATAAATAGGCCATAGAGACGAAATAATTACAATTTGGCATTAACACTGGAGTGATAGATGTGCAGATGATGATGTGCAAGTAGAGATACTGCGGTGCAAAAGAGCAAGAAGATAAGTAACAATATGGGGATGAGGTAGTTGGGTGTGCTATTTAGATTTGCTGTGTACAGTGATCGGTAAGCTGCTCTGACAGCTGATGCTTAAATTTTGTGAGGGAGATATAAGTCTCCAGCTTCAGGGATTTTTGCAATTCGTTCCAGTCATTGGCAGCAGAGAACTGGAAGGAAAGGCGGCCAAAGGGAGTGTTGGCTTTGGGGATGACCAGTGAAAAATACCTGCTGGGGCACGTGCTATGGGTGGGTGTTGCTATGGTGACCAGTGAGCTAAGGTGGGGCTTTACCTAGCAAAGACTTATAGATGACCTGGAGCCAGTGGGTTTGGTGATGAATATGTGGTGAGGGCCAGCCAATGAGAGCATACAGGTCACAGTGGTGGGTAGTATATGGGGCTTTGGTGACAGAACGGATGGCACTGTTATAGACTGCATCCAGTTTGCCGAGTAGAGTTTGAGGCTATTTTGTAAATGACATCGCCGAAGTCAAGGATCGGTAAGATAGTCCCTTTTACGAGGGTATGTTTGGCAGCATGAGTGAAGGAGGCTTTGTTGCGAAATAGGATGCCGATTCTAGATTTCATTTTGGATTGGAGATGCTTAATGTGAGTCTGTAAGGAGAGATTGCAGTCTAACCAGACACCTAGGTATTTGTAGTTCACATATTCTAAGTCAGAACCATCCAGAGTAGTGATGCTAGCCGGGCGGGAGGGTGCGGGCAGCAATCGTTTGGAGAGCATGCACTTAGTTTTACTAGCATTTAAAAGCAGTTGGAGGCCACGGAAGGAGTGTTGTATGGCATTGAAGCTCGTTTTGAGGTTTGTTAGCACAGTGTCCAAAGAAGGGCCAGAAGTATACAGAATGGTGTCGTCTGCGTAGAGGTGGATCAGAGAATCCCCAGCAGCAAGAGCGAAATCATTGATATATATACAGAGAAAAGAGTCGGCCCGAGAATTGAACCCTGTGGTACCCCTATAGAGACTGCCAGAGGTCCGGACAACAGGCCCTCCGATTTGACACACTGAACTCTATCTGAGAAGTAGTTGGTGACTCAGGCGAGGCAGTCATTTGAGAAGCCAAGGCTATTGAGTCTGCCGATAAAAATGCCGTGATTTGATTCCTTGATAATTTGTTTGAGATTGAGGGCATCTAGCTTTGATTTTTAGAATGGCTTGGGTGTTAAGCATGTCCCTTTGAAGATACATGGGGGGGCAATCAATTCACATATGGTGTCCAGGGCACAGCTGGGGGCTGAAGGGGGTTTATAACAAGCGACAATGGTGAGAGACTTGTTTCTGGAAATGTGGATTTTTAAAAGTAGAAGTTCGAATTGTTTGGGCACAGACCTGGATAGCCTCAATTCGTCGAGGATGGACTAGGGCTGTTGCGGTGACCTTATTACAGCCACACCGGTGGTCATGAAGGCAGTCAAATTCTACGTGATTATTTAGTCACTGTAATTAGGCTTCTCCAAGCTTTGATGCTGCTGATGGTCATTAGTAGCCTACCAACCTTGGTAACTGCCTGGTACTCAGGACTTAATTGTCCCTCTAATCACTCTGTCTTAAAGGCAAATGTATTTGAAAATCTATTCACACTTCATGAGTGTCCATGAGCTCATGTTGCGCAACATTTCAATAGTCTATGCAATTGCACGAGAAAACAGAGTGATGGCCTCTATTAAAAAGAGGAGGATCAGCTTTCTATAGACTAGGCCTACTATATTTATTTCTCAACTTTCCTAATATTAAGCACATTGCTTATATTTACAACAAGAGTATAGCCTACCTGGCTGGCATGAAAATAAACCACAAGAAAAGCGACCTCCATTCGCTATTTAAGTGTATTTTCCCCCCGCTGCCACTGTTTCGAGACAGTTGCATGATTAATTGTCCATTCTAAATATAAACTCAGCAAAAAAATTCATGTTTCTTTTTCAGCACCCTGTCTTTCAAAGATAATTCGTAACAATTAATTAACTTCACAGATCTAAATTGTAAAGGGTTTAAACACTGTTTCCCAACCATAAACAATTTATGAACATGCACCTGTGGAACGGTTGTTAATAAGACACTAACAGCTTACAGACGGTAGGCAATTAATTAAGGTCACAGTTATGAAAACTTAGGCCACTAAAGAGGCCTTTCTACCAACTCTGAAAAACATCAAAAGAAAGATGCCCAGGGTCGCTGCCCATCTGCGTGAACGTGCCTTATGCATGCTGCAAAGAGCATGAGGACTGCAGATGTGGCCAGGGCAATAAATTGCAATGTCAGTACTGTGAGACGCCTAAGACGGTGCTACAGGGAGACAGGACGGACAGCTGATCGTCCTCGCAGTGGCAGACCACGTGTAACAACACCTGCACAGGATCGGTACATCCGAACATCACACCTATGGGACAGATACAGGATGGAAACAACTGCCCGAGTTACACCAAGAACGCACAATCCCTCCATCAGTGCTCAGACTGTCCGCAATAGGCTGAGAGAGGCTGGACTCAGGGCTTGTAGGCCTGTTGTAAGGCAGGTCCTCACCAGATATCACCGGCAACAACGTCGCCTATGGGCACAAACCCACCGTCGCTGGATCAGACAGGACTGGCAAAAAGTGCTCTTCACTAACGAGTCACAGTTTTGTCTTACATGGGGTGATGGTTGGATTCACGCTTATCGTCGAAGGAATGAGCGTTATACTGAGGCCTGTACTCTGGAGCGGGATCGATTTGGAGGTGGAGGGTCCGTCATGGTCTGGGGCGGTGTGTCACAGCATCATCGGACTGAGCTTGTTGTCATTGCAGGCAATCTCAACGCTCTGCGTTACAGGGAAGACATCCTCCTCCCTCATGTGGTACCCTTCCTGCAGGCTCATCCTGACATGACCCTCCAGCATGACAATGCCACCAGCCATACTGCTCGTTCTGTGCATGATTTCCTGCTAGACAGGAATGTCAGTGTCCTGCCATGGCCAGCGAAGAGCCTGGATTTCAATCTGTGAGGTGAGGGCTAGGGCCGTTCCCCCCAGAAATGTCCGGGAACTTGCAGGTGCCTTGGTGGAAGAGTGGGGTAGCATCTCACAGCAAGAACTGGCAAATCTGGTGTAGTCCATGAGGAGGAGATGCACTGCAGTACTTAATGCAGCTGGTGGCCACACCAGATCCTGACTGTTACTTTAGATTTTGACCCCCCCTTTGTTCAGGGACACATTATTCCATTTCTGTTAGTCACATGTCTGTGGAACTTGTTCAGTTTATGTCTGTTGTTGAATCTTGTTATGTTCATACAAATATTTACACATGTTAAGTTTGCTGAAAATAAACGCAGTTGACAGTGAGGACGTTTCTTTTTTTTGCTAAGTTTTTTTCACACCTATATTATTTAGTACATGTAAAGATGAGATTAAATCAAGAATAGGCTGATGGGTGACAATATTAGCCAATCACTTGATGATGCCCAGCATCAGAAACAAAGCCAACTTTTTTGAATCATAGTTGCACACCTCGTGTAGCCTAGCCCATAGGCCTATATGTCTTAATAAGGTTTGTATCACAACTAAAGTGGCCAAATAATTTCTTAACATTCAACACATTAATCCTCTTTACAAGGGATGTAGAGCCTAACTGGCATACATAAGCAGTGTGTGAGTTTCAAGTTTGGGGAAGATAATTTTCACCATAAAAATGCACCTTTTTATAATAAAAGCATTACATGCATAATCACATCGGCTTTGAAAATGGTGATTTCCAACTAACGGAACATTCGCGCTTATAGGCTACTACCATGTGTGCATTGCTGCTCTTATAATGTGAAGAAATAGCCTAATAGTTTATCAACATTTTAAGCTAAAAGTTCTGATCTGTTCCATCAGCCACGTTGAGTATAAAAAAAAAATTATGCTAGTGGTTGTATTAATTTTGGATCTATCGCATCCCACAACTGTCCCAGACTATATTTTGAATAATTATCTCACAGAATCGAATATGTCTACCTTTGTACTATGGAGGATAGTAAATTGACATAGGGTAGTGCTTTTGCTGTTCGTTACGCATACACATCTTGTCTGACGAAAAGTGAATGTGGACAGTTCTTCCAATATCTTCAATATGCACCTCGGAATTGGATAAGGACACGCGCAGTTGCGTCCCCAATGTGGGTGTCTTCACTTGTAGCCTATGAGAAAGACCCGATCACATGATGGAGCGTGCATCAGTCAGGGAGAAGGGCACAACGGCCACTGGCCGCAAAAGGCATGGATTTTTTTAGGGTGCATTACGGCCACACAAGGGGGATGCCGCCGTGAAATTCTAGACATTATCAAGTGCTTGTCAAATTGTGAATGAGTCACTGATGTAGTTTGTACAGCCTGCGCAAAAAAACCCAGAGCTCATGCCTTTTCAAGCTACTTTTTTCAAATCATCATTAGTCGCATCATGCAGCCTTACAATGTATTAAAGATCAAAACATATAGCCCAACGTTTGTAGAACAACTAAAGTTACATTAATAACTCTACATTAGGCATATAGGAATACCTTTTTTTAACTGCTCAACACAGAATATCCGCATGTGTGCACTCCCTCAAATCGTTTGGAGAAAATATCCTTTCTATTTTATTCAGCTTTGTTCAATTGTATTCTTCATACTATAAAACAATGCTACGGATTTCTAAGCAATTCTTGTCTGCTAAATGAACTAGTGTAGCCCACAGCCATTTGGCATAGCTGGATCAGGACCCAACATAAGGACAACTCTGAGTATACTATTCTGTTCTTCTGAAATAGACTACATTTTCTTCATATCATGCTTCTTTAGACCAGGGATCCTGGCCCATCGTGAGTCAAATGCTTCCCACAGTTGTCAAGTTGGCTGTATGTCCTTTGGGTGATGGACCATTCTTGAAACACACAGGAAACTGTTGAGTGTGAAAAACCCAGCAGCGTTGCAGTTCTTGACACACTCAAACTGGTGCGCCTGGCACCTACTACCATACCCTGTTCAAAACAACTTAAATATTTTGTCTTGCCCATTCACCCTTTGAATGGCACACATACACAATTCATGTCTCAAATGTCTCAAGGCTTAAAAATCCTGCTTTAACCTGTCTCCTCCCCTTCATCTACACTGATTTGAAGTGGCTTTAACAGGTGTTCATCAATAAGGGATCACAGCTTTCACCTTGATTCTCCTGGTCAGTCTGTCATAGAAAGAGTAGGTGTTCCTAATATTTTGTACACTCAGTGTATTTGTATATATTTGTGGTAGTATTGCTGTGTTAGTGTTGACAGTAATTGCATGCCTGTTGTGATATAGGCTCCTATGAGTAATGCAACTATGTTTGCAGACTAGTTTTTGGCAACAGTAATGTTTGTATGAATAAATGGCTAGTATTTATTTATATTATGGACAAAACTGCCATGGCTTCTCTACTTCCTAGTACACACAATATCAGTTGAGCACTTTGAGTACTATCCAAGCTGGTCCTATTCATAAACAAGACACTTCAATAACATTTTGTCTACATTAACCTCATCCACACAGCCTCTGGCTGTTTTCTGACCTGTAATAACCCCTGGGTCATGAGTCGTGAGATAAGGTTCAGCCATTACCGCTTTTTGTTGCTAATGTGTCACTAGTAACATGGGTGTTTGGGTCAGCGGCGGGCAACAATAGAATAGTGACTTCTGTCCTACCACTTCCTGTCTAACCCCTCTCAGCACATTTTTCACTCAGCTGATAAAGTAAGTCGTTCTTTGATACACTCCAGGGACCGCAAGAGCTGTCCCTTTTGTGTTCGCACTAGTGCGGCTACGCCACAGGCCGTCGCCCTGCATTAGTCATGCGGTAAACATGTGCTCTTTCGCGCTCGTATGGTTTTCTTTTCACTTCTATTTAGTCGACGGTATAGGGGCCTGTTAAGATTGTTGACGTGATGGCCCCTTGTGTTGTACGATGGCTGTGCCCTTGGATGCAATCGCGGTATGAAGCACACTTGAAGCCACATTCAATGCCCGTACATTTGCTGATGCACTTGCTCTACCTTCAATGTACTGAAGCTGATTTCAATGACAACAAACAGTAGAGTTTTGAAAGAACGTGAAGTTAAAGCTAATGAGGTTTATTTGAACCGTGAGTAACCCAGATGAATAGTGGCTCGAGCACAGGGTGGGGCTGCATTCTCTCACAGCACCCTCTGGTTTGGAGTACCCAGTGATCTTCAAATGTTTTCCTTAGTTTTGTCTTTTCAGCAAAAATGTGTCTTTCCAGCAGGCTAGGATGATACACTTTAGTCAGAACGACAATGATATGAATGTGTATTCTCCAGTGAAAGCGCCCCACAGTAATGCAACAACAACATCTCAAACACCTATTAGTCAGTCATGAAAGGCCTCTGTTTCACAACCCATTGAAGAGGTTTTGGAAGCTCTTATCCCCAGTGGCCACCACCACTTCTGCCCCACTGAAAGTAGTGGAACAAGTCCAACATGTATCTGTGAAAACACCTCCGCTCAGAATGTGTAGCTGAGATACAGAATTATAAGAATAAGAGCGGCGTGGAAGAAGTGTTCTTAAGAAGAAGAAAAACCCAGATTCATGTCTGAGACAAACATTTGTATAAAAATCCATTACATCTGCATGTGGAGCATCAAGGTCACCAGTGTGCTGGAGTTTCTTTTCATCATAGTTCAGGTGAACCAGGTCCGGTCCCATGTGGCTCAGTCGGTAGAGCATGGCGCTTGCAACTTCAGAGTGGTGGGTTCGATTCCCACGGGGAACCAGTATGAAAAAGTGCACTACTGTAAGTGGCTCTGGATAAATGACAAATGAAAATGTATAATACTGGACTTGTTATACCATTTTCAATTGAGATGTTAACTCCAATGTGAACATAATGCTTTGTAATTCGGCTTGTTCCCATTGTGCAAAACTCTTTCTGGAGGGGATTGGTGTAATATGGCAGAGCTTCTCCAAACCCCCCTGGGCCTTCAAATAACTGACAGATGCTATGTCTGTCTGACCACCAGCCTGGTTCTCCAGATTGACCTATGGCGTCTGCCAATCTAACAACAACCCCTGCTTGGATGTAATGACTAGTAGACTTGATGAAGCTCTCTAATGGTTAGGAAACAACGTTGGGTCAGATTGTGTTAAGACATTTTTTTGCCCGAACAACTAATTTAGTGGCCTATGGTACATTCTAATGCCAGATTGTATATTCAAGCAGCAACTATCAGGAAATAAAACATTGACAGTGCTAGTTTCATCAACTGCTGTACAATATGATATAAAACACACAAACAACTTAATTTTGACTGCACTGGGCCTTTAAAGAATCCCGTAAGAGTCTGCTGACATCCAAAGGCTTCTAGCTTCCTTTTAAAGAGCCATTTTCTTAGCTATACAGGTATGATAGAAGAATGAAGCAGGTTAACATGGGCTTTGCTACACAGAAAGCAGCAGTTGCCCACTCCATTGTCAACAGTTTGATTAAATCAATAAACCTATATCAATATCTTTGAAAATACCACGTAAGTATAATTTTTTTTCAACTATTCAAATCTGTTTTATTTTATATATTTTGGACGAGAGCGAGGTTATTACCCCGCTAGCCTACCTATTGTTCCTGCAGTGAGGAGGATTCACCATCTTCATCGACTGTTTTCATAATTTGTCTGCAGATCATCGCCAAAAAGACTACCAGTATGCAAATTACGGAACCAAATCAACAGCTCTCTAACCGATGCAATTCAGTAGGCTCCTGATGAGTCACTCACTTTGATGTCATTGTCTGGCACGTCCTGAGGAACTTCATATAGAACATATAAATTAGATCTTTAGTTGTCTGGATGCGATACCACAGACGTATAACTATGTGTTCCTTCAAGGTATTCACACCCCTTTCACTTTTTCCACAATTTGTTACAAATCGCGATTTAAAATGGATTAATAAAAAATGTGCAACGTTCTACACAAAATACTTTCAAAGTAGAAAAATTCTACTTTTTTTTGTTGATTCATACAAAATAGTATTCAAACCCCGAGTCAATACATGTAGAATCACTTTTGGCAGCGATTACAGCGTTGAGTCTCTAAGAGCTTGCACAACTGGATTGTACAATATTTGCCCATTTGTTCTTTTCTTTTTTTGAAATCTTCAAGCTCTGTTAAGTTGGTTGTTGATCATTCCTAGACAGCCATTTAAGTCTTGCCATAGCCAATTTTAAGTCCAAAACTGTAATTAATGTCAGCTTGGTAAGCAACTCCAGTGTACACTACATGACCAAAAGTATACAGTATGTACACCTGCTCATCAAATCGAATTCCAAAATGAATGAGCAATAATATGGAGTTGGTCCTCCCTTTGACGCTATAACAGTCTCCTCTACTGGGAAAACCTTCCACTAGATGTTGGAATATTGCTTGCGGGACTTGATTACATTCAGTCACGAGCATTAGTGAGGTCGGGCACTGATGTTGGGCGATTAGGCCTGGCTCGCAGTCAGCGTTCCAGTTCATCCCAAAGGTGTTCGATGGGGTTGAGGTCAGGGCTCTGCAGGCCAGTCAAGTTCTTCCACACCAATCTCGACAAACCATTTCTGTATGGACCTCGCTGTGCATGGTGGCATTGTCATGCTGAAACGGGAAAGGGCCTATCACAAAGTTGGAAGCATAGAATCGTCTAGAATATCATTGTAAGATGATACGATTTCCCTTCACTGGAACTAAGAGGCCTAGCCTGAACCATGAAAACCAGCCACAGACCATTATTCCTCTTCCACCAAATTTTATAGTTGGCACTATGTGTTGTGACAGGTAGCGTTCTCCTGGCATCCGCCAAACACAGATTTGTCCATCGAACTGCCAGATGGTGAAGCGTGATTCATAACTCCAGAGAATGCATTTCCACTGCTCCAGAGTGGCGGCGAACGTCACACCATTCCAGCATATACTTGGTATTGCACATTGTGATCTTAAGCTTGTGTACGGCTGCTAGGCCACGGAAACCCATTTCATGAAGCTCCCGACGAACAGTGCTGACGTTGCAACCAAGGACAGATGTTTTTAGGCACTTCAGCACTAAAAACAACTAAAGATCTAATTTATCTGCAGTCTTGTTCTGTGAGCTTGTGTGGCCTACTACTTTGTGGTTGAGCCATTGCTGCTCCTAGACATTTCCACTTCACAATAACGGCACTTACAGTTGACTAGGGCAGCTCTAGCAGAGCAGAAATTTGACGAACTGACTGTTGGAAAGGTGGCATCCTGAAAGTCACGGTGCCACGTTGAAAGTCACTGAGCTCTTCAGTAAGGCCATTCTACTGCCAATGTTTGTCTATGGAGATTGCATGGCTGTGTGCTCTATTTTATACACCTGTCAGCAACGGGTGTGGCTTAAATAGCTGAATCCATTAATTTGAAGAGGTGTCATTTGTGTATACATTTGTGTATACAGTGCATTCAGAGAGTATACAGATCCCTTCACTTTTTCCACATTTTGTTATGCTACAGCCTTATTCTAATATTGATTAAATACAAATGTTCCTCAATCTACACACAATAACCCATAATGACAAACTCAAAACAGGTTTTTAGACATTTTTGCTAATGTATTTAAAATAAAAAACATATACCTTATTTACGTAAGTATTCAGACCCTTTCATATGAGACTCGAAATTGAGCTCTGTTTCCATTGATCATCCTTGATGTTTCTTCAACTTGATTGGAGTCCACCTGTGGTAAATTAAATAGATCGGACATGATTTGGAAAAGCACACACCAGTTTATATAAAGTCTTACAGTTGACAGTGCATGTCAGAGCAAAAACCAATCCATGAGGTCTAAGGAATTGTGTATAGAGCTCCGAGACAGGATTGTGTCGAGGCACAGATGTGGAGAAGGGTACCAATGCATTTCTTCAGCATTTTAAGGTCCCTAAGAACACAGTGGCCTCCATCATTCTTAAATGGAAGAAGTTTAGAACCACCAAGACTCTCTTCCACCCAGCCAAACCAAGCCTGAATGCCAAACGTCACGTCTTGAGGAAACCAGGTACCGCTCATCACCTGGCCATTACCATCCCTACGGTGATGGTGGTGGCAGCATTATGCTGTGGGGATGTTTTTAGTGACAGGGACTGGGAGACTAGTCAGGATTGAGGGAAAGATGGACAGAGCAAAGTACAGAGAGATCGTTGATGAAAACCTGCTCCAGAACGCTCAGGACCTAAGACTGGGGCGACGGTTCGCCTTCCAACAAGACAATGACCCTAATGAATTTTAACATAAGGCTGTATTGTAACAAAATGTGGGAAAAGACAAGGGGTCTTGAATACTTTCCGAATGTACTGTATATAATGTATATTTGGCCATGATTTTTAGGTTATTTGTCTCCCAGTGTCTGTCGGAAAGAAGACTGAACCAGGTTTTCCTCTAGGATTTTGCCTGTGCTTAGCTCTATTCTGTTTTCTTTTTATAAAAAAAAAAAAACCTCTGTAGTCCTTGCCGATCCATAACATGATGCAGCCACCACCATGCTTGAAAATATGAAGTGGTACTCAGTGATGTTTAATTTGCCCCAAACATAATGCTTTGTATTCAGGACAAAAAGCACATTTCCTTGACATATTTTTTTGCAGTATTACATTAGTGCCTTATTGCAAACCGGATGCATGTTTTGGAATATCTTTATTCTGTACAGGCTTCCTTCTTTTCACTCTTGTCATTTAGGTTAGTATTGTGGAGTAACTACAATGTTGTTGATTTTATACTATATTTTCTCTGATCACAGCCATTAAACTCTGAATCGGTTTAAAAATCACTACAGCATGGTGAAATAATCGCTGAGCAGTTTCCTTCTTCCCAGGGCAAACTGAGTTAGGAAGGACACCTGTATCTTTGTAATGACTGGGTGCATTGATCCACCATCCAAAGCGTAGTTAAAAATATCACCATGCTCAAAGGGATATTCAGTGTCATTTTATTTTTATTTGTAAAAATGTTTTGCCATCTACCAATGGATGCCCTTCTTTGCGAGGCATTGGAAAACCTCCCTGGTCTTTGTGGTTGAATCTGTTCTTGAAATTCACTACTCGACTGAGGGACCTTACAGATAATTGTATGTGTGGGGTACAGAGATGAGGTAGTCATTCAAAAATCATGTTAAACACTATTATTGCACACAGTGAGTCCATGCAACTTATGTGACTTATTAAGCAAATTTTTTACTCCTGAACGTTTTGATGTTTGCCATTACAACGTGGTTGAATATTTAATAACATTTCAGCTTAATTTTATAAATGTAATTAATACAAATGTATAAAAACTAAATTCCACTTTGGCATTGTGGGGTATTGTGTGTAGATCATTGGCACAAAATCTCAATTAAATTTTTTAAATTCAGGCTGCAACACATCAAAATGTGGAAAAACTCGAGGGGTGTGAATACTTTCTGAAGGCACTCTATGAGATTGACACCTTTTATAAATCAGTCAAACTTGCTGTCGTCAATTAAAGCACAGTAAATAGCCTATGAGCCACCACTCCGTGACTGCATATGAAACGCCAGGGTCCAACATGAACTGTTTATCAATGAAAAAGTTGACTCGCGGGAGCATAGTGGCGCTTAAATGAATGGTCAATCATAATGGTCAAGTACAAATAGCATGATATTTAACCTACGCTTGTACTCTTCAATTGTAGACTGCGACAGAGCAGATAAATATTGAAATGGAATGCAAAAATGCACTGAAAGGATACTGGCCCGACACAAGATCCACTGTACTGATATGTTTTTACTGGCCCAGGGCCAACAAACCATGGTTAATGTCGGACTAATGGCATGCAAAATAACATAAATGAATGTGCCAGAAAACAATAGCCTAAGTGGATTTCGACTCATCGTTACCACATTAACGTTATATGGGAAGTGCAAATTCACTCGCATGGAAATTCGACTGCAACCACTGCGCGCGCACACCCAGGTACGAGAGGCGGGCGGGACCGACAGCAGACTAGCGATGGGCCGTTTGTGAACGAACAGCTCTTTTCTAAGGGATCTTTTTGGTTAACGTCCGGATACCGAATCACATCGGTGAAAGGACCGTTCATTTGTCTCCCTGATTTGCATACTACTACCACTAGTTATTTTTTTTCAATCTCAAACGTTTTTCTGCAGATAAATTACAAAATCATTATCTAAAGAAGGTTAATACTCATTTGTAGAAACAATAAATAGTGGGGAGAGCGCATCAATCTGGTCCACGCTGATATTTTCCCAGTGCTTAGATTATTATTTTTTTGAACGTTAATTTAACGATATGACATAGTGGTAGCCTACCTTTTGGCCTTTATATGGGGATTTGCAATTATTTCATGGTTCTAGGTCGACATAAGCATTCTGACATAATAAGAGCTGTTTGGGAGCCAAATGAGCCTACTATTTTACGTGAACGGAGCCAAATGACCCAGCTCACCGAAAAGACCCATCACTACAGTCATACCAGCAGTTTCCCTGTCATCGCTCACTTTGTGATTGACATGCGCCTCTATCAATAGATTGCTAGAAGATACATATTGTTAATTCTAGCGGGATCCGCAGACTTTTTTTCTGACTAGCGAATCGAAAGGTAGCCTAGTTGATTTGAGTTGGGAAAGTACCCGGCTGAAAATTACTCTGTAATCGGCTATATAGCCGGCGCTAGTGCAAAACACTGTTTTTATGATTTACGATTCTAATCAGATGTGTGGACTTCAGTCGCCTCAATCTGCAGACATTTGTGTCTTGGCTGTGTTTGTGATGGATGAAATTTAATCAAGATCATTTTAAAGGGAATCCATTTCACAGCCCCTGTAAATACAAAAAGCAAGCCATCATTCCAGGGAGAGAATGACATGTTTTGTCCCGTTCTTCTGTTGCACACACACAAAGAAGTCATTGGTGTGTATTTCTGTTTCAATTACGCACATTTCTGAAGTACTAATTCGAGAGGAATTGTCTAAATCATAATTTGTCTGTAATTAAGGTCAACCTCTTCACATCTGAAGCCTTTTCAAAAAAGGTGGTGCAGAGAGCGAGATTGATAGAGAGCGAAGAGGATGACAAACCGAGATGCATTTCTAGAGACAATAAGAGAAATGGAGACAGCGATACACACGGTGGGAGAGAGAGAGACTGCTAAAATGGAGCAAGAGAGAGATTCTGTGAAATTGAAAAGCAGTCATCAAAATTCTAATGTCGTATATGTATATTTACTGCGGTGTTAATGCAATTTAAATCAGGATTGTTGTTTGGCTCCCATCAGAAGGGACCTGTTGGGTCCTAATAAATCAGTCATTAAAAGCTGATGTGACCTGAATCAAAGATTTATGGATATACTGACAAGATACACGTCTCTCCACCCTAACAATGTGAGTCGTTGTCCACAATGCAGCACGGCGGGCTGTCTAGCTCCTGCCTTTCCTTTCTTTGGATTGGTGGATACATCTCATTATTGTAATCCTTTTTTTGAATATTCGGTGAGGGTTGTTGACGTCAACCACCTGTATTCAATGGAGAGAGAGAAGCTACTAGCCTCATGCCATCGATATGCATAGCCATCTCAACAACTCTGATATAAAGTGTCACGTCTCTTACTTATATTAGTACACTCGTAACAACTTATATTTGATCAAATAAACCTCACATAGAGAATAAGCCATAGATCTTTTTTTTGTTGACCAAATTTGCAACTCATTGATTTCCATACAAAAATTCCTTGTTTGGTGGGCAAAACAACAAAAAAATGCCACCTGCTGTAGGGTGACAGATTTTCCACTGAATTGGGCCTCTCTCGTCCTCTTCCTCTCTGCCTGAATAGCTCTTCAGACACTTGAAATAACTTCTAATGGCCATCTGAAGAGACACTAACAGCTCATATGCAGCTAAAATATACTTGCAAATGATCATGTGCATAATCATAAGGATTGTGAGGATCATATTGATGACATTTTCAAAATGATCCTAACCATCCTCATCGTCATGGATTCAGTCGTTTAATTATGTTGTGAATATCTTATTTTTTTAAACTAATCAAAAAGTCAGCCCTTTTGGGTTCTAACAGGTGTCTTTCTCTGTTCTAGGATGGGATATATGGTTCTAGTCTCTGAGATGTGATGTACTGGATTTGTAAGGAGCTTTGACGAGAGAAGAACCACTCACAGGTATGTGACAAGTCGATCCACTTCCTCATCAGATTGAACAGCTGCTAATATCATGACAAGACAATTCCCTGCACTGTTTCTTCAAACTCACCCCCAAACACAGAAAATCACAAACACATTTTATTCAGGAGATTCCAACAACATTTTTCAGCTTGCTATCAAGTTCCCCTCTTCGAGTGATTCAACCGACCTTGCATAAATGTGACCGACCGGCTCGATTCGGTCTTATGTAGAAAAATGTGAAATTGTGTTTTTTGCACCATTTCAAACTCAGAGCTAGAAAATGTTATATCATACACTGCAGTTAAGGAACAATGGGAAAGTAAATAAACTTGTAACCTTACTTTTGAGAAAATGGCGCTTGAATGTTTTTGTACATCTACTGGAAAGATCATCTTTGTCTACACCCGTTCAGCATCGTTCACACCCTGTTAAGCCTTAGCCCCACCCATCTCTTTAAGGATTCACATGTGAGGCCATGTACTAAACAACCAAAGATTTCAAGACTAAAGGCTGGTTTATACTACAGGTGTGTTTGTAAATTCAATCTGGAGTGGAAGAGTGCGCTCAGAGTGCGCAATCAAAACGATGTCAGATTGTCTGTTCATGAATCCAGATCATTTCACTCTCGGAGCGTTCAGAGCGCCCACTGGACACTCTGGCCGAGGAGTAGGTTTGATTAGAGCGTTCTGACCTAACAACAGCAGTCAAGCACCCAAGCTACCTGGCTGACTTTGGTTAGCTTGCTAGAATGATTTCCAAAAACATGCATTTTGATCAGAAAAGTTGACGTTAAAATGGCTCCCCTGTGAGGTAGTGATGCGTGACATGTGCATAGTTTCCTGAAACTTATCACAAATTCCAAGAAGTTTCCTTTGAAAGCATGAATATGCAACAGGGCAAGATTGCATGTCTATTTAATCTCCTACACAGCATTCTAATGATGAGCATTCATGGGGTCCTTCTATTTCACTTGTTTCCTCTCGTGATTTTTGATGAGTTGATGGATAGGGAAATGCTAGGTGGTCATTAACATATGCAAATCTCCAGGACAGCACTGGTAAACCACTAATATCCCCCCTCAGCGACGGGAGGTTTTTCTGGTCAGTAACCACACCCATCCACCAAGCATGTTTGGATTGTGCTCCCCGGTGCAAATTAGGTTTTTGGTGTAATCATGCAAAAGTGCAGTTGGCTTCCATTTTGCTGTCCCTCGAGTCTCTACCCGCCTCATGCTAACCCTCCCCCTACCTCTCAACCCTGTCCTTCTGATCCATCTTATATTCACTCCCCATCTTGCTTTCGAATTTGTCATTGTTTTCTTGTGCACCTTTCATCTCTCCCCCTCCAAATCGGATGCAGTCACGCACATCCCCCCCACCTGTGGGTTTTGACGAGCTTACCCACACTAATACCCCCCCCCCCCCCCCCCCATCACCCTTCCCCTCTCCTTACTGCAGGCTGTTTTTTTCAGTAAATGCCACCTCACTTCGGATGTTTCTTCTCTTTGCCACTCAAAGAGATTGTGGAGAAGATATTGGCTCGTTGAAATAAAAAATCTCGGACGCCTGACATATCGTCCGCAGCTGCTGAAGTGACTTAATCTTAAAACCGCAGGATACGTCAGTCGGCGGTCTGAATATGGTGCACGTTATTAGTGACAGAGGTTAATAAATTCAGCATAAGGTGCCATGTCACCTTTTCCAATAACGCCACACGGAATCACACTGGGAGATTTTGCATTTCATGTTACTTTGCATCGAGGGGATTTGAATGGCATTTCCTCCTCTGCTGGATAATACAGAAAACAGCGTGGACGTTCTGGCTAAAATTAATCTAAGCGTAATCCCATATTTATTGTAAAATAAATATGCATTAATGTCCCAGCCAGTCCTTCCCTCTGCACAGTATGAACTGAAGCAAGGACGGGAAGCTGCAGAGTCAAATGTAATTGGCATATTAGTCACAAAGTGACATGGAAGCTGTTGTGCATTTGAATAACATGGGGCAACAGTGAGGGGTAGTTGTGCGGGCTTATAGCTGAAAGCTAGCACATTTAATGCATCTTATCCATGTACAGAGCCATTCTCAATTGTATTTTCTTGATTACATTTACATAATTTAGCAGACTCTCTTCTCCAGAGTGACTTACAGGGGCAATTAGGGTTTTTCACATAGTCAGCTAGGGGGTTCGAAACCGAAAAGTCGCTGGTTACTGACTCAACATTCTTAACCGCCAGGCTACCTGTCGCCCTTACGTTCCTCCCCTCCAATCTTTTCCTCCAATGTCTTTTAAGAAGGAGGCTATGAGAGAGGGCTTGAAGAATCAAGGATAAACAATTGAGATGCAGCCTCATTTTTATAGATCTCTGGGTCTTTAACCCCAACAGCCTGCTGCTCGGATCTCATGTAATAGTAGACGTTTGCTACTCTATTAGTGTTGAAAGGTGTCAAAGGAATTTATATCCGTAGTCTACTTTCATTACAAATCATCTTAATAACTCCCGACATGGAATTAAGACCTTCATTTGATGCACCTTCTTTTGCCTAATGTGCGGTCACTTTGATTTAAGTCCAATCTGGCGGAAGGAGACTATGCCGGTGGAACATTGGGGGAGCCTCTTAATGGGATCCTTGGGAAGTCCCGAATCTGACGTCACCCCATTTGAAGTTGAAATTTAACACAGTTAAGGTAAGGGTTATGGTTAGGGGTTAGGGTTTAGGGTAGGGATGGATAGCACTAAGAATCCCGGATAGCACTAAACCTTTACAACCAATACATCTTTCCCAGCGCGCTTTGCATACCCACCTAGGTTGTCCTAGTGACAGCAGTGTAAGGTCTATTTGACCACAATGTGTTCTGGTCACATGTACTCCTAGGTTTTGGTTTAGTTATCTTAAGGCAGTGCCCTTTGTTTTGTTAGTTTGAGTCGACAGTCATGCTGTCTAGGTCTCTCTAAAACGATGCAAAGTAATTTAAATGGAGTTCGAGTAGACAGGAGAGGAATCATTTTGAGCAAAGTCAGCAACGTCCTCAAATTTTAATTGAACCCGAGGACAGTTGACTTTACAGGTCTTGCTGGTGCTTTGGCCAAAAAAATGACTCAATGCCACAAAGGAGGAACACGTTGGTGTTCGACCTAAAATGACTGAAAAAGTCATTTGATGAACTTTTGATATCTCTAGTGGTGAATTTGTTGACACTCGGCCCCATAGACCGTTGTTATCTGTGGCGCCATGAAACTGTGAGGCATGTTTACGGTCACCTCTGCCCCAGCGGGTGGAAAGATCCTTGCAGGTTGTGATACATTTTACGCTTCCCACCAGAGCCCGATTGGGTACTGTATATAGGAAATAGGGCACTATATAGGGAATAGGGTGCTATTTTGGACTCATCCAATGTGTACACATTCTCTACATTAACATGTCTTGTCCTTGCTTGAATTCATTGTTTGGTATGAATTGAAGCACCTCCCAAACATGCTCTCTGCTTACGTGATGCTCTACTTGCCTCACTGCTTTCTCTCTCCCTCCATCACCCCCTTATCTCTCTCCCTCCATCACCCCCTTATCTCTCTCCCTCCCTCACCCCCTTATATCTCCCTCTGTCTTTCACCCTCTTCCATAATTTTTCTTCCTCTTTTTCTCTCTCCCTTCCCTCCTGCTCTCCGCCTCTGTATTTATTGTTCTTCTTCCTCCCTCTATCCCCGCCCCCCTCCCCCTCCACCCCCTCTCTCCCCCCAGTCATGCTTGCTGCTTGCTCAGCTCTTCGCCTGGCTCTGTGTTTCTACCTATGTCCCCCCTGGCCTTAGTTGCTTTGCTCTAAATATACATACCGTGCTGTTTGCCGTGCTGCTACGGCTGCTGCTGAGACGAGGGAATCACAGCTTATTCCCCTCACTAGTTTACATAACCAACTCATACAGTATGGATGTATTCAGTGGCCCATCCGTGGCACATTGTCATGTTATAATGATGGAGCATAATGTGGTGGGACCTCGGCTAGTTCTGTTTGTGAATTGGTTCTGAATATGTTATTTGTGTTATGAATATTTATCACTGTTGGTATAACATTTTTCCATTGCTGAAGCTGTTGATGTTGTATGTTTGTAATTCATTGTGAATCACAACCCCTGCTTTTATATTGTGCAATCATTGGGTGATATCTTTTTGAGAACCTTAAAAGATATTGCAATCATCACCAGTTCAGATCATCTCACACTAAAGATCAGTCAGCAACTGCTTGCAATTAGTCCACTTTCACCGTATGGACCATATTGATTGATACAAGGGCTATGATAACAATATAACCTGTTTAGAAGATAATTAATGGGACTTTCATGGATGAATCAGAAAAGGATTAGGCCCATCTCTGAGATGAACCAAAATGGAGTCATAAGCCTGGAGATGTGTTCAAGAAGGGTTGACTCCACCCTCTGTCACACACTGCCTGCTCAATCCCAGGGGGCTGTGCGGTGTGAGGAAGGTTCCACTTGGCTTGATGAGGCGGTTCAGAAGCAGCACCTCAGGGGGAGGGAACAAATCTGACAAAGTCAAGTCTGATTAAGTCAATGCGGTCTGGGGAAGTTCGATGTCATGTGCCCCACTGCTCCTCTGACATGCACTCTGACAAGTTTCAGATCTTAATAACAGTAGAGTTACAGTATGGCCTTAATGGCGAGTTCATGTAGTCTTAAAGGGATAGTTCACCAAAAATGCTTTTATCTTTTACTCCAGACAGTATGGCCTTAAAGAGGAGCTCACATGGACGTAATAACAGTACAGTATGGGCTCGCAATAGACTAGCGTCCTGTCCAGGGGGTGTACTTGTACATCACGCTACAGAAACAGGAGATCCTGTCCTTTAGGCCATTCTGGCTGGGACAAGGCTACTATTATGGGGAACTTGTACAGTTGGAGTCGGAAGTTTACATACACTTAGGTTGGAGTCATTAAAACTCGTTTTTCACCCACTCCACAAATTTCTTGTTAACAAACTATAGTTTTGGCATGTCGGTTATCTACTTTGTGCATGACACAAGTAATTTTGCCAACAATTGTTTACAGACAGATTATTTCACTTATAATTCACTCTATCACAATTCCAGTGGGTCAGAAGTTTACATACACTAAGTTGACTGTGCCTTTAAACAGCCTTTAAACAGCTTGGGAAATTCCCGAAAATGATTTCATGGCTTTAGAAGCTTCTGATAGGCTAATTGACATAATTTGAGTCAATTGGAGGTGTACTTGTAGATATATTTCAAGGCCTACCTTCAAACCTTTGCTTGACATCATGGGGAATATCAAAAGAAATCAGCCAACATCAGTCTGGTTCATTCTTGGGAGCAATTTACAAACGCCTGAAGTTACCACGTTCATCTGTACAAACAATAGTACACAAGTATAAACACCATGGGACCACGCAGCCGTCATACCGCTCAGGAAGGAGACGCGTTCTGTCTCCTAGAGATGCACATACTTTGGTGCAAAAAGTGCAAATCAATCCCAGAACAACAGCAAAGGACCTTGTGAAGATGCTGGAGGAAACGGGTACAAAGGTATCTATATCCACAGTAAAATGAGTCCTATATCGACATAACCTGAAAAACCGCTCAGCAAGGAAGAAGCCACTGCTCCAAAACCGCCATAAAAAAGCCAGACTACGGTTTGCAACTGCACATGGGTAAAAAGATCATACTTTTTGGAGAAATGTCCTCTGGTCTGATGAATAAAAAATAGAACTGTTTGGCCATAATGACCATCATTATGTTTGGAGGAAAAAGGGGGAGGCTTGCAAACCGAAGAACATCATCCCAAACGTTAAGCACGGTGGGTGGCAGCATCATGTAGTGGGGGTGCTTTGCTGCAGGAGAGACTGGTGCACTTCAAAAAATAGATGGCTTCATGAGGAAGCAAAATTACGTGGATATATTGAAGAGACTTCTCAAGACATCAGTCAGGAAGTTAAAGCTTGGTCGCAAATGGGTCTTCCAAATGGACAATGACCACAAGCACAGTTCCAAAGTTGTGGCTAAATGCCTCAAGGACAACAAAGTCAAGGTATTGGAGTGGCCATCACCAAGCCCTGACCTCATCCTATAGAAAAATTGTGGGCAGAACTGAGAAAGTGTGTGCGAGCAAGGAGGCCTACAAAACTGACTGTTACACCACCTCTGTCAGGAGGAATGGGCCCAACTTATTGTGGGAAGCTTGTGGAAGGCTACCCAAAACTTTTGACCCAAGTTAAACAATTTAAAGGCAATGCTAGCAAATACTAATTGAGTGTATGTAAACTTCTGACCCACTGGGAATGTGATGAAAGAAATAAAAGCTGAAATGTAAGTCGCTCTGGATAAGAGCGTCTGCTAAATGACTTAAATGTAATGTAAATGTAAATTAATCATTCTCTCTACTAATTTTCTGACATTTCACATTCTTAAAATCAAGTGGTGATTCTTACTGACCTAAGACAGGTAATTTTTACTAGGATTAAATGTCAGAAATTTTGAAAAACTGAGGTGAAATGTATTTGGCTAAGGTGTATGTAAGCTTCCGACTTCAATAGTATTGTGACATCCCAAGGGCCTCTTCCTCTTGCAGAGCCTCAATAATGTATTCTAATGTAAACTAACAGCTAGAATAGAATGTGCTGATGCAGATTTAAAGGGAACTGCCAGTCATACCAGTGGATATCATATAATATGACTGAGGAATCTCAACCAGCCCCACCCTGTGGTTAATAATGTTTTCATTGGCTCAAGGGGCTTTAGTGTGGTTGTAGTCAGTCTCGTTCTGGCAGGTATGCAAATGGAGGTACAGGAGAGTGAAAGAGCCAATACACATGCCCGCCTTTGTTGTCATGCAGGTTGTCGTTGATACCATGTAATGTTATTTTCTTCCTTTCTTTTTTTTCTTCTCATTCCGTACCTCTGGCTCCCACCTGTGAAGTTAGGTGTCCCTTTCTGCCCGTCTAAAAAATATACGACACTCAGCGACCGGGTCTCGGGAGTCGCTGCCTGACAACCAGCGCGCACCTGGAGGTAATCAGAAGCTGTCAAATGGAAAGGGCTTGGGCTGCGTTTTGAGAGGCAACTCTCTCCAGTCTCCTCGCTGGTCTAATTTGAGCATGGGGTACAGTGGAGATGAGCCCAGTATCAATACGAGGACCTAAAAGCAAAACACATGTAAGTGAAGAAAATGGACCCCAACAAGAAAGCAAAGTGGCGCCATCTTGTCAGTCACAGCCTAACCAAACTAATTGCTCTCAGAAGGATTCCGGATTACTTTGAGTAACACAAATTAATGTCCCTTTTCTGTGCTTCCAAGACGACGACAACTTGTGAAGATAATTTATAAATTTCTTCCTGCTATATGTTTATCCTCTGTCTCACTCCGAGGCAGAGGGAAAGTGAAAAATGTGCCACCTTAAAAGAATAGGGCTGACAAATTCTGGATGTGTGTCTTACTTTTCTGGAGACAAACGAAAGATCCTGGCATACCGGAGGCCCTTTGGTGGCCCATTGTACGAGTCCACCCTTGAATGGGTGGTTCTAAAACGCAGACGGACACAGAGCCCCGCCGCAATCTGTTTCAGCCATTCCTGGGATTTATTTACAGCCGCAGCCCTATAAAATCCAGAATTTATGTCATACTTTTTAATTAGAAATAATGTCTTGTAGAATTGAAGTGATATACAGCTTAATCAATATATAGACTGTGTCCGGACAGGATGACAGACAACACTATTGACAGCTCACAGAGTAGCCTAACTTAACACTGTCTTTCAGAGAAATATGTTGTTTGCGGAGGAAGGAAACTGTACTCTCAATCAATTCTTTCACGTTTTCTGTATTTTTCTCTTTCTCTGTTTTTTCTTTCTCTCCCTCTGTCTCTCTCGACAATCTGCCAACATCTTCGAGATAGTATTTTCTTCAGATTGAATCAGGCTCCCTCGTCACTCCGTATTTACCCAAATAATTATTTTACCTGAGCGAGCCCCACTGTGCTGTTTATTGCTGTTGTATAGGTTTGAATAGCGGGAAAGCTGGAGATGGGTTTTAATGAATATGAACTTAACAGATCGAGAGAGGAATGAAACTCAAGTGGGTATTGTATAAATCTCTCTCTCTCTGTAAGCTAAGGTAGAGAGGAAAACTAGGAAACTGTAAGCCCGTTCACTTAAAACCGCTTGGACGATTTATATTCCATTAGTATTTTGTTGTGAGAAAGCATGGTTTAATTAAGTTTATATATCATTTGAGTTAAATTTGTCTTCTCATTTCACACAATACACATAGTTTGATTGATTAAAGAAAATACACAGCTGCTTTTATAAAGTGCTATAGGTGGAATGTCACATGATAACCCAGAGTTATTTTGACCGGGGGGCAACGATAGAGTTAATATTTGTCCAAATTCACGGCTAGGTCTACCAAATTGTTTATTACTTTACTATTTTTAGCTCTCGAAACATTGACTTATTCATGTCACATCCAGGATACAGGAACCACATTTACAGGATTCATATTCTCATGGAGTCTCAAACAAATATATGCCAGAGTATATTGCCATGTTGTTTTAGGGGGCAATCTAAGCACAATGATGTCTGGGAGCGTTGACAATGATACCTATAGCAAGGTTTTCAACCCTGCTTTAGGTGTGTGGTGCTGCGCTGTTTACAAGGTCAGGTATGAAGGTTGTGTTTGTTTATGGAAAGGCAGTTACTGTTGCCATGCGGATTTACCATTTACGGAATTAGTTTTCCTTTTTAATATACGGCATGTCTTTTCTCTATAAATATTTGTCCCTATCCCTTGCCACTAGTCATTTTGAAGCCATCCTATCCCTAATCCATAATGCACCGAGAACTCTGAGAATAGCACAAATAAATGTCATATCGCCTTTTGGTGTGTGTGCTGCAAAACTAGGAATGGTGTCTTTGGGAAAGTTGTAAAATAAGAGGTGACAGTAAATCCCATGTGTACAACACCTGGCGAGTCGATGGCAACATGACTCAATCAGATGGAGTGAGGCGGTGAGGGAGTCTGAGAGAAGCTCTGAGAGGCCATTGAGCTTCCCATTGTCTCGGCTTTGCTGATTTAATCAGCAAATGAATAACAAAAGAAGCTCTATCAGAACATTTATGGTAATGTCAGAAGGCATGCGTACAAAGTCCCCAAGATTGTTGCACATTATATAGACAGTCGTTCACACGACTCACTAATGAATATGAAAAGGTGGTATACACACACACACACATTTTAATTTGTTGCACAATTAAAGGTCAACACTGCATTTCAAACAGCCAGGAATTATCTAATGATTTCAGCCTAGGTATACTTTTACAAGCCCTATCTTCCACAATCATAAGACCCACTAATAATTGTATTTTATCAAAATAGTTTAACCTGCTTTTTTTGCAATAATAAATGACTTTCAAGTCTATGGAAAATCTGTTTTTTTGTTGCACATTTAGCCAGAACCATGCACATCCACTAATAATAACCAACTTCTGGTAGCAGGCATTATAGAACATTAACACAGGTCACATAATCTCTCAAGCGCAAGCCCACCTGCTAGTGAGTAGCCAGCTAATATGTATATTTAAAGTCTAGCCAACTTGGATCTATTCGCTTGCTAACAAGGTAGAACAGTTGAACTGTTATGAATACACCCTCCTTTCTGTCTCCAACTGTTTGAACAACGTATCCTGTTCCCTTTAAGATGTTGAAATCAAGTGGCTTACCTGGGTAAGAACATGTTCTCAGAATGAGAATGAGTTGACAATTCCTTATATGAATGCATCTTTTTATGCTCATTGCACATTTATAAAAACAGCTGGCACATTACAGTCCATGGCTAAAATGCTGCTAGCGATAAGTGGTACTGCCAGTGGTGGGAAAAAGTACCCAATTGTCATACTTGAGTAAAAGTAAAGATACCTTTTTTATAGAAAATGACTCAAGTAAAAGTGAGTCACCCAGCAAAATACTACTTGAGTAAATGTCTAAAAGTATTTGGTTTTAAATATACATAAGTATCAAAAGTAAATGTAATTGCTAAAATATACATAAGTATCAAAAGTCAAAATATGAAATAAATAAATAAATATATCATTTGTGTTTAGTGAGTCCGCCAGATCAGAGGCAGTAGAGATGACCAGGGATGTTCTCTTGGTAAGTGTGTGAATTGGACCATTTTCTGTCCTGCTAAGCATTCAAAATGTAACGAGTACTTTTGGCTGTCAGGGAAAATGTATGGAGTAAAAAGTACATAATTTTCTTTAGGAGTGTAGTGAAGTAAACATATAAGTTGTCAACCATATAAATAGTAAAATTACAGATACCCCCAAAAACGACTTAAGTAGTACTTTAAAGAATTTTTACTTAAGTACTTTACACCACTGGGTACCCCAATGCCGCATGTGACAAACTGAGCATCCATTTTCTATAATCATGTCTGTTGATACTCCCGTTTTAGTAGGGTCTGCAGTGTTCTACATTTTAAAGTGTTCTCCTTTATTACAGTAAAATGTCTGTTTTTCAGCGTCCATATGAACCATTCTGTTAGCGCTGAAACATACATTAAAATGAATTGAATTAATTTGATACATTGCCCTGCCGTAACACACACACAGACCCCCCTGTGTTCTCTGACGCACCTTCTATTCTCATTCATTAGTGTTGCGTTCACTTCTCAGGGCAGGTAGAGACTCCAATAATGACTTAATGCTTTGTGTTTATAGACTTGTGAGTTAGATGGTCAAGAACGCTACGCTGCCAGCCCCTAGTCAATGGTTAACTGTTCTCGGGTGATTCAAAGCATCCGGAATCTGTCACAACTGACTACCCTCCCCTACATCTTGACCCGCTTCCTAGGCTCATTTTCCTTCCCCTCTGAGCTTGTCCGCGCTTATCTGAGTCTTTTGTGTAACCCAAACCCTATAGAGAAGAAGTATTGGGGCTGGGGTTACTCATGTCTGTTCTTCCTTTCATCATGATCCTCTAATTCCCCAAAATACCCAGAATCCTATTTGCTAGGCCACAGGTGGCCTCGTGTTGCAATGTTGCGGCCACACAGCGGCTCTCCACTAAGCAGACAGACGTTTACTCACCCGCCCTCGCTTTTGAGTACCTGAATGGCGGTAATACCCAATACGGCTAGCGTACACACGGCTAATCCTTCAGCCGTTGTAAAACGCACAGTTGTCAGGTACGCAGCTTTGGACGAGGTTAACTGTGAAGTCCAGGTATTACTCACATGTTGTTTTCCCCCTCACCGTTCCTGATAGACCGATGTGTAGCTAGCGTGTATGGGAAATACCCCGGATTCTCAAAACAAATTCTCCAATTTAGCAGACAGGACAGGTGTTGCAAACCACACTACTGTGTCTAAAAGCAAAGCTTCCAGTATTCGTGTCGGTAGTGCTGACGCTAACGGCGGTCTAGTTTCAGTCTTTTTGTGATGGGATTTATTGAGTAGAAGCGGTTGCATACCAGAGTAGGCTACCAGTACTGCCCTGAGACCATGACTGGGCCTGTTCACAAGAATAGGGTCACAACCGGCAATGAACTTTGTGCCCCACAGTTAATTACAAATTAGAACGCCATGCGACCCTGAGGATGTGCTCCATGGGTGGAATAATGAACACCTGGAAATGGAAAGAATAAGAAGGATGAGGTAAAGACAGAGAGGGAGGGTAGTGCATATTAAAGCTACAATATGCACTCGACATCTTTATGCATTGTGTTGCCAGCCCTTCAACTCTGTTGAACTCTTTTTCTGTACTGTATTTTTATACCGGTATGCTAACTTGGATAGAGAGGCCCTAATTGCGTTTACTTAATTCAATAACTGACTTGAATTGCATTTTGCTCATTGAAGTTTTCCCTCTGGGTGTAATGTGAGATACCTGCTTATACGCATACTGTACAGTTTGTACTTTACATCTACTCTTGCAGGTCACAGTGCAGCTGACAGTCAGGTTAGTTCTCTGGGTTGCTTTCGTGGTGAGAACTCTCTAGTCCACAGACATCATATGATGATGCAGTGTGGCAGGCCCCGGTGAATCATCCCCCGCCGTCACAGGTGGGGGAAATACATCTGTGCTACTGGCAGTCTGAAGGCGGCTCATGGCCTAGTGCTCAGCAAGGGGTTTGGATCTGATGGAAATTCAGTGTTTATGTGACGTGGGGGATAAAGACATGGAGCAATCGATCGAGAAAGAAGAGGAAAACATTGACTTATAGTTGAAGCTGTGGAAATACAAAATACTGTCTATATATGGTCAAGACATATGAGACAGTAGACCGGGAAGTACCTTTTATTTCCAATGTCTGTGTGTACGTCTGCTTCTGTGGGGTGCGATGTCGGGGCACGCTCTGTGTTTGTGTGCGTGGAGGTCGGCGTCGTCTGTGTGTGTGTCGGACGATTCCGGCGAGGCCCCTTTTGGGCAAAGGCTGATTCCCTGGGCAACGGGAGGCCTTTTTATTGGCCACTCCGGTTCACAGTATCCTTATTTAACCATTCTCCAAGAATGGCCCTCGCCCAGTCTCGGATATGGCGGATTGTTTTCCTCCGCCTTTTGCTACGGGACGTGGGATGGAAGGTGAATACGAGGGGATGTCGTGTTCCTCTGTGACGTTCCCTTCCTTGTGTGGCTCGGCACAATTCCTTCCACGGTAATTGGGGTGTGAAAGCAACACTCGCTTGCCTATTGTCTCGGTATCTGATTGTGAAATGCGTTCAGACCACACTCGGGCCACACTAGTAAAGAGAGAGTAGGAAGGGTAAGGGAGAAAAATGAGTGACGGAGGGAGTATGTGGTGACAAAGGGGAATTTGGGTTGAGATTGTGAAAATGGCAGATGGTACTCATCCTTCTGATAATCACTATGTGGACAGAGGAGGGAAATTGACTGATTATACATGGACAGAAGTAAATTGTCTTAGAGAAAAGGGAGGTTCCAGAGAAAGCAACAGTGTACAGGTGTAGCAGAGAGTTTGATCTGAGAGAGAACAACTGAGAGAGCGAGAGAGCTGTGCGAGTGAGTGTTCGACAGCGATAGCCAAACTAGGTTCAGCTCTTTATACAATGTACAGGAGATGGATTGAGAGAACCAGAGGTCCTAATTGTGCCACACCATCTGCCCACTATAGGGAACAGGCCAATGAATGTGACTCCTTCCAACAGGCCCGGTGACGAGCAGATGTGTGTGTGTGTGTCCTGTATGGTTGTATAATTATGTACGTCTCTATATTTGAAGTATGTTTGCGTACATGCATGAGTAATGTAACACTAGAGGACGTGCTTTGAAAATTACCAGCGAGCAGACATTCCAAACTGACTCTGAAATGATCAGTCTGTTATCCAGCCCCATCTAGCTATGTTTGACACTTAATTTTTATTTTATTTTACCGGAAATGTCCAAACAAAAGTAGGTTGAGGAAAAGGTAGAATTTCTGAGGGAAAACGAGGACCAAGCCTCCCTTGTCTCCCACCCTCCTTGCTCGAACTGTGCCGAACCAGAAAGGGCTATGTGTAAGAGATAATCGCATTGGTTACATTCATCACATTACCTGGATCTCTTTACTTACACTGGATCTCTTTACTTACACCTGGATCTCTTTACTTACAGATCTAAAGGTGATAGGAGCAACATGAAATCCTACCCCATTGTCTTACTGGAGGAATGGCACCCGATTTAGGTAATAAGGAAATTTCATTTGCATTGCAAATGCCCGACAACTAACCTGACTGTGGCTATGCCAGGTTTTCCATTTAGTTTCAGCACCCTTTCTGTTTAGTTGTTGTTATTTACAAGAGTATTAAAGGGTGTCTTCTCAATGTAAATGAATCTGCAGTAACATTAGGCACCTCCGTAAAGATTCCATTTAATACGGTGTATAACGTTTCCATCACAGTTACCCAACTGCTCTTGTGGTGCCTCCACTTCCAAAATGTTGATATGATGTGAATGTGCTTTCATTTAGTAAATGCTCATTGAATTAGGAATGTGTTTATTCATATAGCACTTTTTTTGAGGGTGGAGGTGTAAGCCACTAAATATGACAATAGGGTAATGGATTTTTTATTTACTTGCCCGACCAGCAGTGTTGGTTGGTGCCAATCCCATCTGTACATTTGAATATGAAATATATGAACTTTTTTTTCCAAACATTGAGTAAATATTGATATCAACTCTCAGAATATACTGTAAATCATGGACTATGAGCTGGTTAACACTCATACAGTATGATATAAATTCTTCACCGTCCAATTTGCACAAGAGAAAAAATGACCAGATATGACAAGACAGCCCCCTCCTCCTCTCTCACTTGGTCGTGTTTGGTCACAGTAGGAAAGTGACGTTGGCATTCTCCTCATATCCTGCATACTCATATCCCTAAGTCCCTCTCATAATTATTATTCAGTGGATGCATTGCTTGGCACAAGGACAAAACTTTGCATAATTTATGCAAGACCGTCATCAATTTTTTTTTAAACGGCCCCAGACACGTTATTTTGCTTTTAACTAAATAGACAAGCTCTGGTCGGACATAAAACGCAGGCGGAGGAAAGAAATAACTTTATTTATATCTTTATCTAAACTTTGAACCAGTGTTCAGTTTATATATTAGGTTCCGTAAGTGGCCAACTCAAATAAATTGTATTTATGGGCATACTTTTGCATAGCCTGGTATGATACTGCAAATCTACAAAGCGACACAGGGATGAAGGTTTTAAAGCATTGAGGTTATTTGGAAGGGGATAAATATATTCCCAGGTATGCTGTTGTTGAAGATGAGGTAGGCGTGTTAAGGTACAGCAGTCTTTCCCGTACAGCAGTCTTCAGGGCTTTTGCTCTGGGACTTGGAAGGTATTTTCAGTGCAGTGCTCAAAGGAAAATGTCCTCAGAGAACGAAAGGAGGGGGCTGCTCTTATTGTCCTGTATCCCAGGATGTTGCCGGGCTATTTATACCAACCTTAATGAAGAAAAGGAGATGTAAATAGCTTCTCTTTATTAGCTAACCACGTCCAACGAGAGCTGTGTGGTCTTTTTCACTTTGCATTCCACTCCCGTGATATTCCAAGTAATAAACCTGTTTTTTTCCACTGCATTGTCCATCAGTGTGGATATCACACACCAGCCGTGTGCGGCTGCCAGACCATTGCAATGCGCTTTTCGGTGCCAGAAACAGGAAAGGGCAAGTCAGTTTGACTTTGTCTGACCACACTGCGGAGTGTACTGAAACCCATGAACATTGGCAGCTCTCTTCCATTTCTAAACAGAGTGGATTTAATGGACATTTCACAAATACACTCCCACTCCATAGGTAAACGACAAGTCCCACTAATTTACTTTTGGTTCCTCTCTTTGTCACTCTGTCTCCGGTATTACGTTTGTTAGCGAGGAGTGTAAAACAAATGAGAACTTTTCTATTATGAAACGAGATGTGGAATTACATTCCGCTGCCAACCCCCATTTTTTTTATCTTAAAAAAAAAGTTTTATTTGGTTACATTAGCTGAAAATGGGACTTTCTTTAAAGAATAATGTGTAAGAGATGCTATTTAATCAGTTTGCTCAACATTTCAGTTCGGGATGTAATTTCCTGACATTTTTGAGCTGAGCCACGTTAAACTACTTCAATGGAAATTCCTTTTTACTTTTAAGTTTAATTTATTTGCATAAAATAAGTGATAAACAATAATACAAATACAATAATGAGGTTTGCAAGTGTGGTTGGAAGCCCAAGGGCTCATATAAAAACCACACCACAATATACAATATATAAGTACAAAAATAATTAAGGTTTGTTAAAACAGATTACAAAATCCACTAATTATAAATGTACAAATGAACCGATCAACCACACAATAATAAACAGTACACATACTCACATAGTTTTGTTTAAATGTGAGTATGTGCGAGTTGGGATATATGGAGGAGTAGTTTGGTTCATCAGGCTGACCCCCAGTCTTCGCTTGGCAATGTGAAGATAAGAATTCCAGAGTAGGGTGGTATCTCTATCTGATATAGAATTGACTATGTGAGGTGCGCCAGTGGGGAGGGTGAAGGTTATCGCAGTGTCTTGTGTTATATAGATGGATTTCAGAATTAACCTTTGAATAATCCATTGAAGGGTTTAGGTAAACTGTCTGGGAGATATGAGTATTTGTAGATAATAATGCATAATTGGCGTACAGTGATGTCGTAAATGGATAAGATATTGAGTTTCTTAAAGGTGCAGATGGAGCCAGGTAAATAGCTGAGGTGGCTAGTCTTGTAAATGTCTTTTGTATGATGAGTCATTTGTGTAGGTAGGAGATGTTTGTAGTGGCCCAGACAATATTATAGTAAATAAGATATGGGTAAAATAAGCTATAGTAAAGAGTTACGAAGCAAGCCTGATGAACCAAACCACTCATCTTTCTGATGATACAAACAGATTTCATCACTTTCCTGCAGACAAATTGAATAGGATCTTTCAAGGTTAACTTTTCATGCATTAGAACTCTGAGGAATCTAGGCTATGTGACCATTTCTTATTATTACTAGTGAATACAATAAAGTTGGATTTTATTTACATTGAAAGATAATTTGTTTATCTGGAACCATTCAGAAAATTTGACCATGCCTGAGTTGGCTTCATGAATTAGTGAATCAAAATTCTTGTGAGATCAAATGTGTCATCAGCAAAGAGAATGGGAAGTACGGTAGAAAACACAACAGCAAGGTCATTGATTTAGATTAGGAATAACAAAGGTCCAATTATCAACCCTGTTGGACACCACAGGATATCTTGGCCCTGGTAGATGCACAGCCGTTTGCATAAACATATTGTTTTCTATCATAAACATAACTATATAACTAATTATACTGTTTGTGTAATCATGAAAACCGGAATAATGAAATATCGTGATGTAAATATTTGATCCACAGGTTGTAAAAGAGCCTTATCTGTGGAGTATATGGTGCTCATTTAGAATAGTGTTGATTTAAAATTTTGGTTCTCTTATACAGCAATTGTTCTAGGATTTTATAAAAACATGGTAGTACAGATATTGGCCGATTTTAATTTGTAAATGTTTTGGGATCCCCTGATTTATAGATGGGGATAACTTTGGCAATTTTAAAATCTTTAGGAATAGATATGGTGAAGATATATGTTAGAGGCTCCGTGATCGATTTCACCAAAGAGACACCAATCTCATCATGACCTGGTGCTGATATCTTTAAGTTGCCAATTACCTCCATCACTTCCATTACATCAGGAGGATCAAACTGAAGCAGAGAAGGGAAATGTCCCTTAGTATAATGCAAGGGATATCCATCAGTTATCTACATTTTCTTTGACAGAGAGGAACCCACATTCACAAAAAATTGATTACATTAGCATGAAATAACATCAGGATCACAATAAGTCTTATTTCCAACAATACATTTAACTTCACTAGGGTAGGGGACACTATTTTCACTTCCGGATGAAAAGCGTGCCCAAAGTAAACTGCCTGCTACGCAGGCCCAGAAGCTAGGTTGTGCATATAATTGGTAGATTTGGATAGAATAAACTCAAAAGTTTCCAAAACTGTTAAAATAATGTCTGAGTATAACAGAACTCATATGGCAGGCGAAAACCTGAGGAAAATACATCCAGGAAGTGTGATTTATTTTTATTTTTGTAGTTTCCTATTGAATGCCATTACAGTATCTATTGACTTATGACTCAAATTGCACTTCCTATGGCTTCCACTAGATGTCAACAGTCTTTAGAAATTGTTTCAGGCTTGTGTTCCGGAAAATGAGGGAGTAAGAGCACTCTGAATGAGTGGACACTGCAGTGGGCCAGAGCATTTTCATGCGCGAGACCGAGAGCGTGCCTTTCTGTCCGGTTGAAATATTATCGATTATTTAGGCTAAAAAGAACCTGAGGATTGATTATAAACATCGTTTGACATGTTTCTACGAACTTTACGGATACTATTTGGCTTTTTCGTCTGCCTGTTGTGACTGCGTTTGAGCCTGTGGATTACTGAACAAAATGCGCAAACAAAACGGAGGTTTTTGGATATAAACATGGACTTTATCGAACAAAACGAACATTTATTGAGTAAATGGGAGTCTCGTGAGTGCAACCATATGAAGATCATCAAAGGTAAGTGTTTCATTTTATCACTATTTCTGACTTGTGTAACTCCTCTACTTGGCTGGTTACTGTTTGTAATGATTTGTCCGCTGGGCGCTGTTCTCAGATAATCGCATGGTATGCTTTCACCGTAAAGCCTTTTTGAAATCTGAGACCGTGGTTGGATTAACAAGAAGTTAATCTTTAAACCGATGTATAACACTTGTATGCTTCATGAATTTTTATGATTATTTCTGTTTTTGAATTTGGCGCTCTGCAATTTCACTGGATGTTGGCCAGGTGGGACGCTACCGTCCCAAGTACCCTAGTGAGGTTATGAGTGGATCGTTGTAGATGCCTTTTTCTTATTCAATTGATGATTTTACGACAAGACCGAACTGCTAAAGGGGGAGGAGTTGCAATCTACTGCAAAGATAGCCTGCAGAGTTCTGTCATACTTTCCAGGTTCATGCCCAAACAGTTCGAGCTTCTAATTTTAAAAATGAATCTCTCCAGAAATAAGTCTCTCACTGTTGCCGCCTGTTATAGACCCCCCCCCCCCCCCCCTCAGCTCCCAGCTGTGCCCTGGACACCATATGTGAATTGATTGCCTCCCCCCATCTATCTTAACAGTTCATTCTGTTAGGTGACCTAAACTGGGATATGCTTAACACCTCGGCCGTCCTACAACCTAAGCTAGATGCCCTCAATCTCACAGAAATCTTCAAGGAACCCACCAGGTACAACCCTAAATCAGTAAACATCGGCAACCTCATAGATATTATCCTGACCAACTTGCCCTCCAAATACACCTCTGACACCCCTGTTTTCAATCAGGATCTCAGCGATCACTGCCTCATTGCCTGCATCCGTTCTGGGTTCGTGGTCAAACGACCACCCCTCATCACTGTCAAACGCTCCCTAAAACACTTCTGCGAGCAGGCTTTTCTAATCAACCTGGCCCGGGTATCCTGGAAGGATATTGACCTCATCCCGTCAGTAGAGGATGCCTGGTTGTTCTTTAAAAGTAATTTCCTCACCATATGAAATAAGCATGCCCCTTTCAAAAAATGTAGAACTAAGAACAAATATAGCCCTTGGTATTACCAGTCTGTTCAACCTCTCTTTCGTATCGTCCAAGATTCCTAAAGACTGGAAAGCTGCCGTGGTCATCCCTCTCTTCAAAGGGGGAGACACTCTAGACCCAAACAGTTACAGACCTTTATCCATCCTGCCCTGCCTTTCTAATGTCTTCGAAAGCCAAAGTTAACAAACAGATAACTGACCATTTCGAATGCCACCGTACCTTCTCCACTGTACAATCCGGTTTCCGAGCTGGTCACGGGTGCACCTCAGCTACGCTCAAGGTACTAAAGATATCATAACCGCGATTGATAAAAGACAGTACTGTGCAGCCGTCTTCATCGACCTGGCCAAGGCTTTCGACTCTGTGAGTCACTGTATTCTTATCGCCAGACACAACAGCCTTAGTTTCTCAAATTACTGCCTCGCCTGGTTCACCAACTACTTCTCAGACAGAGTTCAGTGTGTCAAATCGGAGGGCCTGTTGTCCTGACCTCTGACAGTCTCTATGGGTGTACCACAAGGTTCAATTCTCGGACCGACTCTTTTCTCTGTATATATCAATGATGTTGCTCTTGCTGCGGGTGATTCCTTGATCCACCGCTACGCAGACGACACCATTCTGTATACATCTGGCCCTTTGGACACTGTTAACACACCTCCAAACGAGCTTCAATGCCATACAACACTCCTTCTGTGGCCTCCAACTGCTCTTAAACGCTAGTAAAACTAAATGCATGCTCTTCAACCGATCGCTGCCCGCACCGCCCGACTAGCATCACTACGGAGTCAATCACCACCTTCCGGAGACACCTGAAACCCCACCTCTTTAAGGAATACCTAGGATAGGATAAAGTAATCCTTCTAACCCCCCCCCCCCCCCTTAAAAGAGTTAGATGCACTATTGTAAAGTGGTTGTTCCACTGGATATCATAAGGTGAATGCACCAATTTGTAAGTCGCTCTGGATAAGAGCGTCTGCTAAATGACTTAAATGTAAATGTAAATGTACTCTGGACGGTTCTGACTTAGAATATGTGGACAACTACAAATACCTAGGTGTCTGGCTAGACTGTAAACTCTCCTTCCAGACTCATATTAAGCATCTCCAATCCAAAATGAAATCTAGAATCGGCTTCCTATTTCGCAAAAAAGCCTCCTTCACTCACGCTGCCAAACATACCCTCGTAAAACTGACTATCCTACCGATCCTCGACTTCGGTGATGTCATTTACAAAATAGCCTCCAGCACTCTACTCAGCAAACTGGATGCAGTCTATCACAGTGCCATCCATTTTGTCACCAAAGCCCCATATAGCACCCACCACACCGACTTGTATGCTCTCGTCGGCTCGCCCTCGCTATATATTCGTCGTCAGACCCACTGGCTCCAGGTCATCTATAAGTCTTTGCTAGGTAAAGCTCCATCTTATCTCAACTCACTGGTCACCATAACACCCACCCGTCGCACATGCTCCAGCAGGTATATCTCACTGGTCATACCCAAAGCCAACACCCACTTTGGCCGCCTTTCCTTCCAGTTCTCTGCTGCCAATGACTGTAACGAATTGCAAAAATCACTGAAGTTGGAGTCTCATATCTCCCTCACTAACTTTAAGCATCAGCTATCTGAGCAGCTTACCGATCGCTGCAGCTGTACATAGCCCATCTGTAAATAGCCCACCCAACTACCTACCTCATCCCCATATTGTTTTTTACTTTTTTGCTCTTTTGCACCAGTATTTGTACTTGCACAGCATCATCTGCACATCTATCACTTCAGTGTTAATTTGCTAAATTGTAGTTACTTCGCTACTATGGCCTATTTATTCCCTTACCTCCTCCATTTGCACACACTGTATGTAGATTTTTTATTGTGGTATTGACTGTACTTTTGTTTATTCCATGTGTAATTCTGTGTTGTTTTTTTTGTCGCACTGCTTTGCTTTATCATGGCCAGGTTGCAGTTGTGAATTAGAACTTGTTCTCAACTGGCCTACCTGGTTAAATAAAGGTGAAATAAAATTTAAATTAAATACAAAATTCCATGTTGACTTTATATTATTTAATGATTCTTGGAATTTGTTAGTAAAATATGTTTTTTGGGAGATCCAAAGTAGTTAATTTGTTCTTATACTTTTTGTAATTTGCAGAATTCAGGGGAGAGGGATTTGAGAAATGTTTTATACAACTTTTTTTTTTTTTTAACTGAGGATTTTTTGAGACCGGTTGTAAACCAAGGTTTCCAGAACCCTTCTGCTGCTCTCTTACGTGGTTTAACTAAGGGAACACAGTGATGAAAGATGTGAGAAAAGTCTGGTCAGCAGACTCTACATCGGCCTGATTATAAACATTTCCCCATGAAATATCATCAATCAAACATGCTTTTACATTTTCCCGGTAACATTGTGTTAGTGTTACACTTTAAAAGAAAAAATATTTACACTTTAAAAGTGTTAATACTTCTAGCTAAGTAGTACCTAGTTGCATTACAAAGCTGATACTAGAAACACTAACATACTCATAACTGCTTGCTTGATTTGTTTATGCACGTGTCCTAATTCCAAAGTAGTTTCCCCTTTGCGCTCCCATCTGCAATCATTCCCATTCATACGGAGCTCATCATATCAGATCTGTTCTCGCTCCATGCAGCTCAAGCATTTCCATTTAGACCCTGCTGTTCGCCACAGTGAAACAGATCAATACACTACCCAGAGAGACTTATTTGCATGGTAACCTTTTGCTCAGTCTGAAAAATATGTAGGCCTGTGGAGCATCAGAAAGTGGGCCATTTTACCCATAGGGTTTAGGACATTGCTTGACTACTGTTCTGTTGACCCTAACTTGAGATTGAAATACATTTGAGTAAGAGCTCTGATTGGATAGGAATGGTATTGTAGGGGCAGGCCCTATGGCTGTTTTTGCTATGCAGACCAAACCTTGAGAAGGCAACGTAGTAGAAACGCTGCAGAAACAGGGCAATGCACTTCTTCACTGTTTCCTGAATAGCCACAGATTCAGAACAACATCATAGACTTAGTTCCATATGATGTATTACTTGTGCCTGTCTTTGACAACCACTGTCGCCAGGAGTTTTTGGTCGAAAAAAAGTATATGCTTTTTCAGCGAAAAAATTCTCCTCACTTAGATATTCATGGGAAATAATGTTTGGTCTTGTGTGTGTTTTGTTATCCCGTGAACTCCATGCCATCCATTGTGTTGTCAGCTTTGAGCTAAAGTATTTATTACAATCCATAGAGCAGATGCCAAGACAGTGATGGAAGATGGTGAATACTCAACCATATTTCCTCGTTGAATTTTGACTTCAAGATAAAGCGAAATTGTGGCCCTATTATTTACTTTCAATAAGCAAGTTATTGACAAGTCACTTAAATCCACAAGACATGGAAACAAATATTGTTTTAGCCTCAGTCCTCTATCTAGCCCACCTCCATCCAAATATCCAACTTGAGCAAACAATCCCAATGTCACACAAATTGCATTAAACACTCTGGCATATTTCTCTAAGGAAGGCTGTTGAATTTAATATATTTTTTTATTTGTTTGAGACATCTCGCTAAGGCAATTATGGACAATGGTGAGCAATGCATGAAGAAAAATAATTACTTTGCAATTTGTCTTCTGCCTGGTACAACAAGAGAGGTTAAAGCAATTGATCCATCCTCCATATAGGAGGGGAAAGGCTAGATGGGTTCGTTTTGGCACTGACAACTGGAGAAGACGAACATTGGCTTTTGGGCCCCCTCTCTCAGAACTGATATCCCCATTAAAACCTCCCAGTGGAAGATGGAGGAGATGAATAGAAAGTCTGAATGTTACCATCATCAATCACCCATGGCAACACAGTAACTTCTGTGCAACAAAGCATGACATCTTTGATTCCCGAATCCCAATGAGATGACGGCAACATTATGGTTTCAGTTCTCCGAGAAGCAACATCGGATAACATTCGGAATGGGAATTCACCGTCTAACTGAATCCAACAAGGAAAAAAAATCCTAATCTCCTAGGCCCATCACGGTGCTGGCGAATATTTATTCTGAAATGGTAATTTCCTGATTGTCTCATTCCGATCACGGTCTTGCTTAGCATTGTGGGCCCATTTTTCCACAGCTGCTATTTATTATTTTAATGATGCTGAGTCTGAATGTTTGCACTGAATTACACAAATTTGCCTTGGACTAATGACAATGCCCCAGAGGAACAGGGGACACACTGTGTGATTCTCCAGACTATGTGCTGCATACATTCAGAAGTATTAAACTCAGTCGGGCATATCACCGAAAGGCACTCAATCTATGTAGCTGTGCCGAGACAGTTTTTAGGCCACTTGGGCAATGTTGTTTAGGAAATTATCTGCAGAGTAATATGATAGCCTATATCTGTAGAATGCCATATCTCATGTTTGGCAGTATGCACGGAATTCGTTGCAGCCTCTAGCTTAACATAGCTGAATAAAAGTAAATGGTGCAACATTTAACATTTAACACAGCGTTAAATGTGTTAACACTAAGTGAATGATTACTTGGGTATCAAACGGGACAGATAGTTTTTGTACTCATTCATCAACCTTCTCTAATAACATTATATAAAATGGTCTTAATATACTGTCAAATCCTTACTGAGGTTGCCACTGGGCCATAGCTGCAGTGTTGCCAAAATGGTTGCTGACTTCTGTCTGAATTCTTGACATGACTATCGGGGGTTGGGGGGAATGCAGTAATATTTTCTCATAACCGAGACATATTGGGCAATAAATGTTAAATCCTCCAGTAATGTCTTGCACAGAGGATGTTATTAGACTTGCCAGCCAGAGGTATGTGTGTGTTGGGCGTCTGTCAGAAAGCCCTTCCAAACCCCCGTCCTCCCCTCCCAACTCCCCCTATGCCGAAACCAACTGGTCCAGGAAAAGCCATGCCAGACTCCCAGAGTTGTCCCACAGCCTCTCAAAGTCAGCTGCCAAGTAGTCAACAGAGGAACTCTGGCACCACGATAGACTACTACCCTCCGGAATTCACCATACCGTACCAACACCCTGCCTCCGAAATTAATTTCTCCTTCTTGGCCCCCCTTCAACATGGAAGGAGAGGGGTGGAGGATTGGAGAGGAGTAGGGAGGGGTATAGTTTCAGAGTTTGCTTTAAAGATTATCCCACTCCTGAAGGCCCCCGTCGTCAAGGCGAAGTAATATAGCTTGTCAGATTGAGCCCAAAAAGAAATGAGGAAAAGGAGGGGAGGAAGGTAAGAAGAAAAGCGCCCCTCATCTGAGCTTTGACGTCCCCGGCATTGACAGGAACACAGCAAGCCAATGGGACTCCAAAGGAAGAGGACCATATTGTTGCTCCAGGGGTGGGGGAGTGCTCAGAGGGGATGAGGGTGTGCCGGGTGGGTTGGGAGGATCAAAGAAGAAGAGGGGGCTACACTCTGGGTTGTGGCAAGATATTTTGACACCGACGCTTTTTCACTGGAGGGCTGAGTTTCCATCCAAGACGGGACTGAAAAGGCACTGTAGGGGAAGGTGACTGAGCCTTATGGCATTGAATTGGCTGCTACTGTATTCAGGGAGTTTATTAGCCTTCGCTGTATATAGAACAGCCCAGTATATTGCAAGTGAGAAAGTTGCCACACTCCTTTCCTTTCTGTGTTAGCGTTAGCATTGTAGCTATCGCAGTTCTCTTGAACCGAGAGTTGTTTGAGGTAAAGATATCATATTGCGTTAGAAGGGGAAAGGAAGTAGCCTAGCCTTGGCGCTGGCTTCTAACACACTCCAGGCCCTGGTCTCTTTGACAAAATTAAATACAGGTTGCTCTCTGTAACTCCCCACCCCTGCCAATGGATCTGCGCCTTAGCACAATATTGATTCGGAGGGCCAATGCTATCAACCGAGAGCCTTCTGTGATCCTGTCGGCATCAAGTGGCAGGCAATCTCTTTAAAAAGGGCTCCTCTTTAAGCGTCCAAGAAAAAGTTCCTCACATGTGCGAGTCCGGTGTGGTCTAGAAGTCAAAAGCAATCATTGACTCTCTTTAGTCCGGTTTGATAAAATGGCGAAGGGGGGGCAGAGTGCTGCGGCAGTAAGTGGAAGAGTATCATCGCTACACAGTGGGGCAATTAGAGATTGGGGCTCGAGTTCACAAGGCCAAATGACTTAGAGGAATATGATTGAGGTGTGTGTGTTGAGTGTATGTGTGTACTGAAAAGTGTGTGAGTGTGTCAGACTATTTCCAATGTGTCAGCTCTCAACAACCCCACCCCCCCCCACCTATAGTATATCTATCTCAATTACTTTTGTCTAGGTTCGTCATGTTCTACTGTCAATGAACCCCCCCCCCCCCCCCCCCCTCCCACTTGCTTGGTTTATTTCACTGCCTATGCAGCTATGGTTAGTAGTCCTCACTGAATATATCCTCTTCCCTATTTGAATCTGCATTGTGCCTTTTAAATCTTTCGGCTAAAGGCCTATTAGATCAGCGTGGGATGCCTGGTGTAGTAAGCTGCCACTCCGCAGTGCTAATTACGAGGCAGTTAAACCCAGTGGTTTACGGTCTCTTTGCACAGACTTCCTCTACTGCCTCGGACCGTCTGCTGTCGGCTCGCCCAGGGCTACTGCTGGTCACCTATTTTAATAGGTTGAAATCTCCAAATCCAAATGCATTCTTCTTTTCAGCCAAGAGCTGTGGCTGTATCACACCTTAATCCACAGAGTGTGTAGTAGTAGTGTGTAGTAGCAGAGTGTAGTACACAGAGTGTGTAGTAGTAGTGTGCTTATTTGTGAGAGTACCTACTACAATGTGACAGGCGGGCCCCTCTTTCTACTCTGGCACTCCCTGCCATTATCAACGGAGACTCTGGAGCAATTAAGGTTAAGTGCCTTGCTGAAGGGCACATTGACAGATTTTTCACCTTGTCGGCTCGGGGATTCTAACTATCGACCTTTCGGTTACTGGCCCATCGCTCTATCCGCTAGGCTACCTGCCGCCGCAAAGTGTAGTTCCCTGACCGGGAATCGACCCTGGGCCGCGGAGTGCTGAGTCCTAACCACTAGACGTGTGTTCATCTGTGTCTATATCAGTTCATACCACTCCCCAAAGTACACACTGTCTCCAAGCAGAATGGGGCCCTATCTCCACGGTGATGGCTTAATGGTTGGAGACTGCAGGCTGATGTAATTCTCCATGTCAGGGGTCTCCAATTCAATTCCTCCAAACTCCTTGCATTTGCAGATTTGTGCTTTTAGACTGTGCTGTTAATGACTTAATTAGACTCTAGTCGATATTGGATTGAATTAAAGGGGCAATCTGCAGTTGCTACCTCCATTTTTGGACGTTGACATTAATTATATGTACCCATTCATTCTTGAAGATGCCTCATGAGCTTAGTGCAGCTGTCGTACCAAATCAGAAACTAAATTATAAGCTTGATTTACTCATGTTTGTAAGCAAATAAATGTAAACAAACACTATAATGCCTCCAAAACATGGTTAAAACTATACGTATGATATCATGGATGGGCAGTCCTTGCATCCATAGCGTTGTCTTCGTTATTGTTTCAACAGCTGATTGCTGCTTTAAACAAGAACATCCTAAATGGTTTAGTAATCGAGCGACTGCACTTGATATGCAGAGGAGGTACATATAAGTGAATGTACAGGGGTTGCTAGCTGGGTTTGAGCTCAATCCAGGAAGTGAACACCCTCATGAGAAACTAGTGGCTAATTTGGAGTGAAATATAACTGAATTGATACCCAAGGTGGGCGGATATTCAAATGAGTCTGACACATGATTCTCACCCCCTCGTATAACATGTTCAGCATCTGCTTTTATTTTCCCAGAGTGCCTTGAAGCGCCACAGCCCGAGTAGGCTTCTTGTGATTCGTCAGGTCTGAGTGCATTTTCCCTGACTAGACCCTGACTGAGTATTGCTCTCTTGATGTCCAGAGACAAAACACCCCCCCTGCGAACATGTTCCGTCAGCTCAATCAAGCTTCCATCAAACTCCATTTGCATCTGAAGACGTGGGGAGCTTGATAGCCTGCCTCTCAGCCTCACTCAAACTACTCCAGACACCACTCTTCTACGCCTCCGGCAGCGATGAACAACATTTTCCAATTATAGATGATTATCTCAGTGAATTTTTGTGATTAGTTGGATTCGGGACGCTAGGAGGGAGGGATAGTGGATCGTTCGGGGTGTGATTTTGAACGGTAATGTGTCTGGAATTGTATATTAGATCAAGGACTGCTGACCACAGTGTCTAAGAATATATTGTGTGTTATATATTGGTATATGCAAGCAGTGTATTAGTGTCATAAGGCCGGGTTTGCACAAACAAGCGCATCCGTAGTAAAACAAATACAATTTGAACCAAACTGTATGCAACTTTTGCCAATCAGTTTTCCACTGAATCCCATGATGCCTCCATCTCAACAGTGAAACTCCAAGGCTTTGAAAAGTTGAGTGGAAGCTACAGTACTGTACAGTTGTTGCTTTCAAACCATAAACGTACATGTTTCTCTCTACGACATGGTCTCCAGTTGTTGTTCAGTTGAAAATACATCAGCCTGGTCATTAAGGTCTTGAAAAACAAGAGCAACACTCTGTGTGTGTCAAACAATACTGCCCAGGGTTGTTAGACAGCACAAAGGCAGAGCTCTATGCCATATTCACCAATTTGACCTTTGACCTGTGTGTCAACCATGATTGTCAGTAGGGCACTTCTCTCCAGACCTCCAGATGCTAGGGGACTAAGGTTGTCCGCCCTAACCCAGCCCTATGGATTGGCCAATCACAGGCCATAGAGGCATCCAATTGGGTTTGGCCAGTCCAAGCATTCTTTGTTTCCCATTTCCTGCTCTGATGGTGAAGTTTATAGTGACCAGGAATGAATGACGCAGAAGGAAGTCAGTTGGAACTTGAGGTCATTGGGTCCTGAGGTGGATCTATGAAAGTCAGTACTTCATTCATGCATGATTTATATACACACACACACACACACACACACACACATGCATACATACATACGTACGCACACACACACACTCATACGTACAAGCACGCTGTATAGGAACGAGTGCATGTTCACACATACACAAACACACCATCAACAACTCACTCTCTTTATTTCTTTCTCTATTTCTCTCTCACTCACTCTCACACTCATATTTGGCTGCAGAGAAGGCCAGGTGGAAACCATTTGAATTCCCTGTGGTTGTAACCACGGTCGTTACTCATAACACAGAGGGTCGACGCACCTCCGATTGCCAGACCATTTACAACATATTCCCCTTTGATTTGTGAAACTTATTCATTAAGATGGAGAAAATGATATGCATTGCACGCACAAAAAACAACAACAATTTGACTCGATAACATTTGTACGAATTCCCCTGCACATGCACAAGGCTAACATCAGATAATCACATTGAGATACATGCACCAATGGGATCATGGTTATTCATGTCTAAAATCTCTGTTTCCTATTCACCCGCCATTTAAAATTACTGTTTTTATTTGTATTTTTCTCCCCACGTTACGGGCTCTGAGTGAAGTGTTTGCTGAAAGGCAGCCCTTTTGTTATTTCAATGGTTCTGTGACTTAAGGAGTCAATTTGACTTGGTTGCAGGCGCTGCAGTCTGGTTTGAATGGAGAATTATTCAAATTGAGGCGGAGGGAATATTTCCTAGACAGAATGATGATTGAGACCTCACCCAGTCAATCCGAGAAAACACAGAGGAACGGAGAGCTCACACTGACGACGTTTAGCTTTGAGGTCAATAGGAAACCTGCCAAAATGCCATAATTCATTGCATAAGTGATTTAGTTACGTGGTTTGTCTAAAGTTCCATAAAGTGGGACCCTTATGTTGTGTGTCTTGTTGAGCAATTTAGTGGTTACCTGGGGTTTTCTCGACCGCATTCTCTGGCCGCTTGCCAGAGACCGAAAGGATCCCAATACAGGAATGGTCCATCCAATCAGCTGGGGTTATGTCAGACAGGCTCAGGGACAGGTCATGTTTTTGTGGTGTCATACATTCCATGCATTGTTCTGCCAATAGCCATCCTTCTTTCCCTTAGAGAATTGACTCCCGACATTTTAGAAGTCTTGGTTTAAAAAAAGAGAAAGAAAACCCTCAGTAAGTATGCCAGATAGATTATGTGTTCCAATATTTCAGTATGAAGTTTTGGCAAAGTACAACATCTCTGGGTTTTGGCTCGCGGTTCTGGTCGCCCGTGGATGGCAATTTATCGCGAACAGGTGATGTGGTCATGGTTGTTTATTATTTATTGTTATTATTATTAACACAAGCCTACTGATAATATAGTGCTTTTTAATTCAATCAAGGCTCTTTCTCACTGTGTGTGACGTCAAAGTGGAAGAATGTGCGTGTGCTTGCATTTGTGTTAGTGAGCATGTACTGTGTGGTTAGTTATTCTCTACAGGATCGGTGTCCCCCCCGCGGGACGGTTGAGCTAACATGCGCTAATGTTATTAGCATGAGGTTGTAAGTAACAAGAAATTTCCCAGGAAATAGTCAAGTCTGATATGGGCAGAAAGGTTAAATTCTTGTTAGTATAACTGCACTATCCAATATACAGAAGTTATTACAGTGAAATAATACCATGCTATTGTTTGAGGAAAGTGCACCGTTATGAACTTGAAAATGTATCAATAAACCGATTAGGCACATTTGGGCAGACTTGATGATAGTTTTTTTAACAGTAATGCAATGGTTCATTGGATCAGTCTAACACTTTGTACATGCGCTGCTGCCATCTAGTGGCCAAAATTTTAATTGCGCCTAAACTGGAATATTACATTGTGGTCTTTCTCTTGCACTTCAAAGATGATGAAAGAAAGAAAAAACATGCTTTTTTAAATTATTATCTTTTACCAAATCTAATGTGTTATATTCTCCTACATTAATTTCACATTTCTACAAACTTCAAAGTGTTTCCTTTCAAATGGCATCAAGAATATGCATTTCCTTGCTTCAGGTCCTGATCTACAGGCAGTTAGATTTGGGTATGTTATTTTAGGCGAAAATTTAAAAAAAGGGTACAATCCTTAAGAGGATTTTATAAAGAGCGACTTAGTCAGTGCATCCAATCAAGGTAGATAAATAACCACATATCACAGTCATTACACTGCAAGTAAAAACGTTCTTTAATAAAGCAGCTATTTGCAGAATGAGTACTAGTAAGACAAGCGTATGGGTGGGGGTTTGAAATCATTTCACAGTATCATTCATTTTTGTCGGATATCCTCATATTCAAAATACATTTTGGGTGGCACTCTATTGCTGCAGCTGGGGAAGAGGTTATATGGGGCGATGTGTGTAGCAAGCAGACTGCGGGACAAAGAGAGGGACGCCAAGGCAACTCGGCTACGTCCAAGACTAGGTAACTTGTAGCAGCCACAATGTTATTTATCATCCCATACAGTGCCTTCAGACCCCGTTGATTTCTTCACATTTTGTTACAAAGTGGGATTAAAATTGATTTAATTGTTGTTTTTTGTCAACAATGTAAACAAAATACTCTGTCAATAAAATGTGAAGAAATCCAAGGGGTCTGAATACTTTACAGTGCCTGTTTTGACTGGAATAGCCTGGAGAAGATAGCTAGCTAAGATAACCTAGCTAGCCCCATGCTGCGCTTTCTCCCCAACCCCCATTCAGATAAAAAAAAACAGCATACCTGTTGGTTGCTCATTGAAGCCTACTTCTCATTTTGCTAAGTTTAAGACTGTAATTTTATTCCATCTTGCATTGAATTAGAGAACTCTCACTCCACTTGCTTCACAGCCCCTTTGCCACTTTAATTGGCCAACATAAACAACAAGCTACACACATGAAGGCTGCCGGTCGGCTACATGTCTTTATATGGGGCGCACCATGCATGTCATAAACTACATTGAAAGGTTTGTTTTGATTAAATTAAGCATTTGCAAGGTCATGGTATATTATATGTAACAATGTTACATGGCTATTTTAATTCAAGTTAGGAAAAACATTTTCAGTTGAAATAGGCCTACATTGGGTTATACTTTTTTCTCACAAAAATGAATACTCACAAGTATTCGAAAAGGAATAGTTTGGATATTCGAATAGCCATGCACATCCCTAGACAAGACAAGTTTAAAACAATTGCAATGATGTTGAAGCTTTTTATTTGAGTGAAAACAGAACTAAATGGTTCAATTTGTTGATTTGGGAGTGCTTACTGTAACATACAGTGTATGCAATTAATATTATGCAAATGAGCAAGCATTCTAATTCTAACAAAGTCTCTGATCCTCTTCAATTCACGTGTGAAATGATCTTCTGTACGGTGTACATTTATTACAAAAGTCCCAACGATGTTTCAGGTGTCTTTCTAATATATTCACTATGAGATCAGGGTTCCAATTTTTTCCATTTTGGTTATGAGCAAAAGCACAAAACTACAGTATAATGACAAATGTTTACAAATAATGAAACTAATTTACTCATCAATAGTTTCTAAATCAGGTATTAATGAGTATTCATATTATTAATTATAAACTGGGTGGTTCGAGCCCTGAATGCTGATTTGACTAACAGCCGTGGTATATCAGTCCTTATACAACGTGTGGGTCTAATTCTGAATGCACATTCCAGCCGCTGTCTATTCCACAAGTTACCACCGGCTAAATCTATGACGTTAAAATGCCTATTTACTCTGTTCAATCTGACTGCACAATCCACTGTCTCAACAGCCAAGGCAGGGAAGTTAGAAACTGATCTCCACTATAAAAAGCATCTCGACATTCACATTTTCTTTTTGACTAGCATTTAGTTTTCAACAGCGGAGATTTGTATAAACCTTGCTGTATGTCTCTCTGACATTTGCAATATTGTTTCAATATTCAAATTCGATCTCCAACTTTCCTATAGTAAGGGTCGGGACGAGAGAGCGTTTCTCAGCCAGTCGAAATCATGGATCAGCCGGCATAATTTTTATGGATATATACAAAGAAATGTAAATTGAAAAAACGCCAAACGAAGCTAGTTTGCAGTCTTTTCAGCTTCAGTTTGAAGTCGTGTTAGCTGTGTTGTTGGCTAGCTCCTCTGAACAACAGTGTCTTAACGAGAGAGCACATTTTCTATGCCAGGCGAAATTGTGCCTCAGCTCATTGTTATGGATCTATCCAAATAAATGTCACTAGAAAACAGCTTTAAATAAATGCAGCTACTGTGGTTATTCTGTCTGCACTGTTTGATGTGACTGTCAGTTAGCCATAGTTGGGTAGCTAGCAAACAAGGGATAAGAACATTGCCAGCCAGTATGGCAATGGAATATTTTGAAGGAACGACTGGGTCGCGTCCATAAATACAGAACAAAAAAACTGAACGACTGAGTCGTGTTTCTGGCAACCGAACCAATAGAACGAACAAACGACCAGCCATCTTGGGTAGCAGCCCTAGATTTGTTTCAGGACTATATCTTTTGGAAGGATGAAATTTATTTAAAAAAAATGTTTATTAAACTCTGCCAACCATTATTTGAATATGTTGGTAACCCGTTGTATAAAAGTGAAGCCAGTGTTTGGAGGATATATTGGCACGGTTTAGCAACACCCGTGCCAATATATCCTCCAAACACCGGCTTCTCTGGCATTAAGTTATTTTTACTGCTCTGGTTATCAGTTTATAATAGCAATAAGGCTCCTTGGGGTTTGATGTATGGCCAATATACCACGGCGATGGGCTGTGTCCTGGCACGCCCCGTTGCGTTGTGCGTAAGAACAGCCCTTCCATGATATATTGGCCATATATCCCCACCCCCTCGGGCCTTATTGCTTAATTATGTAATTATTGAAAGACAATGGGGGTTTGCAGTGAGACAATTATTGTAGATGCCTTAATAGCATTTCTTATGTTGCAGAATGGTGAAGACCTCGTTAAGCCACGCCTTCCCTTGAAACCCTATGTGACACTGCCAGCCTTGTCATGTATTTAACAGTTTTCCCTTAATACCATTGGGGTCAGAAAGGGAGTATATGGTAACTAAACAGGTAAAATACATTACAATACAGGGAAAAACATGACCATACATTAAAATGTTACATTATGTAACAGTACAACATACCGGCACATTTTCATGGTACAAAATATTTAAAATCTGCGCTACAATACTGTGAAAGTCATTATAATCTTGAAGTGTGCTTTTGTTTTTTATTTAACAATGTGTGTTATAAATTTTAACTATTTTGTATCACGAGAAAGTTACCCACTGAGTGGTATAAACAGTATTTTACACTGCAACGGATTTGAGCATCAAAGCGCTTTACACTTGTAGTGGACGGCTGCTTTTACACATGCGGCCCAATTCTGATCTAATTTTCACTAATCAGTCTTTTGACCAATCACATCAGATCTTTTTCAGAGCTGATCTGATTGGACAAAAACGCAGCTGACCTGAAGAGACCTAGACATAAATAGAGGAATTATGTATTTATTTTCAACTTGGTGTATGCAGAAATAATGGACTTGATAAAGTACTAACCTGTACACATGCATAATTTTACATTTGGAAAACGGGCAGAGGTTCTGAACTGCACTGATTTGCTGTTGGCACCCCTGTGGCCCATTCTACTCAACTCCCAGCACAAGAATCCACAAGAACCTGCAGAAAACAAATACTCATGACATCTGTTTTGGGACTATTTTATATTTGGACAGATATAATATATGTGCCACCATAGACACAACCAGGTTGTGCCCATGTGGGATACTGAGCCCCATGAAACAACTCCCCCATCAAAATACCAAAAGTGGCTGGTGGCACCTTAATTGGGGAGGATGGGCTCATAGTAATGGCTGAACCAGAAGCAATGGAATGATATCAAATACATGGTTTCCATGTTGATTCCATTCCAGCCATTATTATGAGCTGTCCTCCCTTCAGTAGCCTCCTGTGTTATATATATATATATATATATCAACTCCCCCACAATGAACTAACATATACAGTGTATATACAGTGGGGAGAACAAGTATTTGATACACTGCCGATTTTGCAGGTTTTCCTACTTACAAAGCATGTAGAGGTCTGTAATTTTTATCATAGGTACACTTCAACTGTGAGAGACGGAATCTAAAACAAAAATCCAGAAAATCACATTGTATGATTTTTAAGTAATTCATTTGCATTTTATTGCATGACATAAGTATTTGATCACCTACCAACCAGTAAGAATTCCGGCTCTCACAGACCTGTTAGTTTTTCTTTAAGAAGCCCTCCTGTTCTCCACTCATTACCTGTATTAACTGCACCTGTTTGAACTCGTTACCTGTATAAAAGACACCTGTCCACACACTCAATCAAACAGACTCCAACCTCTCCACAATGGCCAAGACCAGAGAGCTGTGTAAGGACATCAGGGATAAAATTGTAGACCTGCACAAGGCTGGGATGGGCTACAGGACAATAGGCAAGCAGCTTGGTGAGAAGGCAACAACTGTTGGCGCAATTATTAGAAAATAGAAGAAAATAGAAGAAGTTCAGGATGATGGTCAATCACCCTCGGTCTGGGGCTCCATGCAAGATCTCACCTCGTGGGGCATCAATGATCATGAGGAAGGTGAGGGATCAGCCCAGAACTACACGGCAGGACCTGGTCAATGACCTGAAGAGAGCTGGGACCACAGTCTCAAAGAAAACCATTAGTAACACACTACGCCGTCATGGATTAAAATCCTGCAGCGCACACAAGGTCCCCCTGCTCAAGCAGGCGCATGTCCAGGCCCGTCTGAAGTTTGCCAATGACCATCTGGATGATCCAGAGGAGGAATGGGAGAAGGTCATGTGGTCTGATGATTCAAAAATATAGCTTTTTGGTCTAAACTCCACTCGCCGTGTTTGGAGGAAGAAGAAGGATGAGTACAACCCCAAGAACACCATCCCAACCGTGAAGCATGGAGGTGGAAACATCATTCTTTGGGGATGCTTTTCTGCAAAGGGGACAGGACGACTGCACCGTATTGAGGGGAGGATGGATGGGGCCATGTATTGCGAGATCTTAGCCAACAACCTCCTTCCCTCAGTAAGAGCATTGATGATGGGTCGTGGCTGGGTCTTCCAGCATGACAACGACCCGAAACACACAGCCAGGGCAACTAAGGAGTGGCTCCGTAAGAAGTATCTCAAGGTCCTGGAGTGGCCTAGCCAGTCTCCAGACCTGAACCCAATAGAAAATCTTTGGAGGGAGCTGAAAGTCCGTATTGCCCAGCGACAGCCCCGAAACCTGAAGGATCTGGAGAAGGTCTGTATGGAGGAGTGGGCCAAAATCCCTGCTGCAGTGTGTGCAAACCTGGTCAAGAACTACAGGAAACGTATGATCTCTGTAATTGCAAACAAAGGATTCTGTACCAAATATTAAGTTATGCTTTTCTGATGTATCAAATACTTATGTCATGCAATAAAATGCTAATTAATTACTTAAAAATCATACAATGTGATTTTCGGGATTTTTGTTTTAGATTCCGTCTCTCACAGTTGAAGTGTACCTATGATAAAAATTACAGACCTCTACATGCTTTGTAAGTAGGAAAATCTGCAAAATCGGCAGTGTATCAAATACTTGTTCTCCCCACTGTATATATACAATGTTAGTTCATTGTGGGGGAGTTGTTTCATGGAGCTCAGTATGCCACATGGGCTCAACTTGGTTGTGTCTATCAAGGTTGGGGTCAGTCTCATTTCAATTTCAGTCAATTTAGGAAGTAAACTGAAATTCCAATTCCAAATTATCTTCAATGCTTTTCAATGAGGAACCTTTTTGAATTGGATTTGGAATTTAGTTGACTTTCTGAAATGACTGGATTTAAATGGAATTGGCCTGGATATTGTTAAGTCTGTCTATAGCTACAGTGGGGAGAACAAGTATTTGATACACTGCCGATTTTGCAGGTTTTCCTACTTACAAAGCATGTAGAGGTCTGTAATTTTTATCATAGGTACACTTCAACTGTGAGAGACGGAATTTAAAACAAAAATCCAGAAAATCACATTGTATGATTTTTAAGTAATTAATTCGCATTTTATTGCATGACATAAGTATTTGATACATCAGAAAAGCAGAACTTAATATTTGGTACAGAAACCTTTGTTTTTAATTACAGAGATCATACGTTTCCTGTAGTTCTTGACCAGGTTTGCACACACTGCAGCAGGGATTTTGGCCCACTCCTCCATACAGACCTTCTCCAGATCCTTCAGGTTTCGGGGCTGTCGCTGGGCAATACGGACTTTCAGCTCCCTCCAAAGATTTTCTATTGGGTTCAGGTCTGGAGACTGGCTAGGCCACTCCAGGACCTTGAGATGCTTCTTACGGAGCCACTCCTTAGTTGCCCTGGCTGTGTGTTTCGGGTCGTTGTCATGCTGGAAGACCCAGCCACGACCTATCTTCAATGCTCTTACTGAGGGAAGGAGGTTGTTGGCCAAGATCTCGCGATGCATGGCCCCATCCATCCTCCCCTCAATACGGTGCAGTCATCCTGTCCCCTTTGCAGAAAAGCATCCCCAAAGAATGATGTTTCCACCTCCAAGCTTCACGGTTAGGATGGTGTTCTTGGGGTTGTACTAATCCTTCTTCTTCCTCCAAACACGGCGAGTGGAGTTTAGACCAAAAAGCTCTATTAATGTCTCATCAGACCACATGACCTTCTCCAATTCCTCCTCTGGATCATCCAGATGGTCATTGGCAAACTTCAGACGGGCCTGGACATGCGCTGGCTTGAGCAGGGGGACCTTGCGTGCGCTGCAGGATTTTAATCCATGACGGCGTAGTGTGTTACTAATGGTTTTCTTTGAGACTGTGGTCCCAGCTCTCTTCAGGTCATTAACCAGGTCCTGCCGTGTAGTTCTGGGCTGATCCCTCACCTTCCTCATGATCATTGATGCCCCACGAGGTGAGATCTTGCATGGAGCCCCAGACCGAGGGTGATTGACCGTCATCTTGAACTTCTTCCATTTTCTAATAATTGCGCCAACAGTTGTTGCCTTCTCACCAAGCTGCTTACCTATTGTCCTGTAGCCCATCCCAGCCTTGTGCAGGTCTACAATTTTATCCCTGATGTCCTTACACAGCTCTCTGGTCTTGGCCATTGTGGAGAGGTTGGAGTCTGTTTGATTGAGTGGGTGGACAGGTGTCTTTTATACAGGTAACGAGTTCAAACAGGTGCAGTTAATACAGGTAATGAGTGGAGAACAGGAGGGCTTCTTAAAGAAAAACTAACAGGTCTGTGAGAGCCGGAATTCTTACTGGTTGGTAGGTGATCAAATACTTATGTCATGCAATAAAATGCGAATTAATTACTTAAAAATCATACAATGTGATTTTCTGGATTTTTGTTTTAAATTCCGTATCTCACAGTTGAAGTGTACCTATGATAAAAATTACAGACCTCTACATGCTTTGTAAGTAGGAAAACCTGCAAAATCGGCAGTGTATCAAATACTTGTTCTCCCCACTGTATATTTTGTTTTTTGGGTATTGCCGTAGGGCCCCATTCATTCTAACAATATGTCTGAGTTATACACCTTAACTGGTTGGACCGAAGATAGTGCTCACCGAACATAGTGCTCATACTGAAAATTACAGTGTGAGTATCCATCAAGGTAGTAAATCCTCCATCCTCCATGATAGTGACCATCAGGCGCTATACCTTTACAAACAATAATTCCGGTAGGGGATTTGACAGCATCCGCAACGAAGGACATTTGTTATATTTATTTGAAGGAGTCTCACACCTTTTTATTTTAGTTAAGACAGTGAAGGATAGATGGGAAAGATTCACTTATTTTTCAAACTCTTGTAGAATAAGGTTTGTTACATACTCAGTGGTATTACTGTAGAGGTCTCCCAACATAAGACGGCAGCCCCGGTCTTGGCTAAGGTCCCCGATCCAAGGACTCACACACGTACATTTGTGGTCATGATTGGTGGCTGTGCATTCAGTGTTGTCTCTGCAGGAATAGACAATGCATGCATCCATGTGTTGACCTTCTCTACACACTTCACTATCCCTACAAGAGACGTCACTCGTGCACCTGTCACAGCTGCTGTCGAGAATGAATGCATTACAAGGCTGCTCTGTGCATCTATAGCTCAAACTCATACTGCCATCTTGGAAGTTCTGTCATTTTGAACAGGATGCTGTGCAGTCTCCCTTCAGATTTGCATTCCATGGTCTCCTTTCCAGTCAGGTCAGAGTGACATACAGGCATGTGACTCCATTGTCCGTTAGAGCATGTAAGTCTTTGGATAAGGTTTGTAGCCATCGGCACATTTGACGCGTACCTGCTGCTCTTTAGTGCTGTGGTGAAGCTTCTCACAGTAACTATTACACAGTTGTTGAGCCTTAAGTGGGCTGCAAACATGTAGCTTGTAAATGTTCTACTGACTGTCTATTTGATCTTGTTGGCCAGTGATCACCAGATAATTTGACCAGGCTGAGACGGCTTCCTTCTCAAGGGCAAATCTGTAGTGTACAAACAAATTGAATTTAACTCTATATGCTTCAGAGCATTCCGTTGGATTGTCTTCGTCATTGTTCATCAGCAGCGTGTCTCAAACAATCGCCGGGATTGTTCTCACCTCCATGAACCCTTGGCCCAACATCACGTTATTGAATTTGCTGAGCATATAGAGGAATGTTTCACCTTTTTGAAACGTGTCCAACTTCGGATGTGAACTGGCTTTGGGTTACATTTTCAGCTTTAAGTTCAATCTGTTTTGCTTTTATGTAACGGAGATTTCTCTATGACATTGTTGTACCTGACAAATATTTGAGTCCAATCTATATCATTGCGAATATTTGCAACTGTAATATATAGAAGTCATATCTGGGACAGGCTTAAATGCAATGCCGTTGAGTTGGACATCTATAGCTGCAAATTCAATCAAATGTTCAACACTTTCCTTGCATTCTGGACCAACAAACATTCTGGGGCATTCACATAAAACAGCTGTTGTGTCTGAGTGGTTTGCACTTTTCATCATTTTGAAATGTCTTTGGAGCAAGGGTCTTGTTCGACAACATCCTGACTCTTCAACAATATAGTATTCTCAAATAACAGTAATATGTTGCTTCCATAATGTGTTAAACACTTGAACTCTACGAAGCCTATAGTAGCTCTTTGAGCAAAAGTTGAACCTTTACTAACGCTGTAGATCTAATCTACATTTTTCATAATCTCGTCGTTACAAAATATTTTGTATTTTTAAACACAAGTTACCTAGCAGGTCAGGTCGAATTTGCCCATATATTGTCTTTTTAATACTATCATTAACATGAAACCCTTTCTCTAGATGGATGAGGTGAATTCTTGCTTTTTGGACTAAACTATTTTGAGAGTTGCCAAAGGTTATCTCATGTTTATCTTCTTCGTCATGCACTATAACTGTCCATTTGTACCAGGGAAACTTCGGGTCCAATTTTGTCTTAATATCATTGGCTAGCTTGAAATTATTTGAATATTTCGTCCCCGATTTTATTTACATATTTTAAGAGCCATATCATAGAATTGTCTGCGCACTCAATCGGAGCATTCTTCTTTGCTGTCAGTATGGAGGTTAACCTTTCAACACTCTCTTTCACTCCAGGAGCAGCAGCATAGCCCTTCATTATGTCATAATACACACTCAATTGCAAACCTTTAACCATGAGACTCAAAAAGTAGCCAGAATATATCTGCAGGATCTTGATGTCAGCATTCGACTTCTGAATGACAAGTTGCAGTAGATTCTTGTTGAGACTTGTTTCGTTTTCCTCAGTTAGGTACCGGTAAAAGTTAGATACACTGTTACGGTGTGTCACTGTTGTCATAGTAACTGGATTCAAAACTTGTTTTGTCGTTCCTCGACCAAAGGAGCGTGTTCCAAGAATTTCATCAACTCAACTCAACCCAGGAGTTTTTAATGTTACTCTCGTCTCTGTCATACATGCTCATGTAGGTCACCCAGTCAAGCTCATCTCTTCGGGAGTTGATTTGAAGCGAGATTGAATCCAGTTTTTCTGTTGATCTCTGAAAACTGCTCTGTCATGAACTCCACATTCGGATCAGTTTGTGGAATGAAGACCAAAGCCAAACCAATTATTGAGCCAACAAAACTGAAACAAGATGCAACTTCGGACAGAATATTCATCACTGTCAGGACCTTGGTCAGGGTTTTACTGACTTTTTCTGTCTCCTTATGCCTGTGGGTTTGGGAGTAGCTGTATTTCTATGATGGCTGTGGGAATAAATTCATGGACATTATTTCTGGGCATGTTGGCTCTGTCCTGTCCTTACATTCCATAATAATGTTAGCTTGAGAAAAGCAGCTGTATAGGAGTAGATAGAGCACAGAGATGAAGGTATTTGTGCTACACATGAGTGTTTCTGCGGGAAGGGAAAACAGAGTGAACTCAATAAGCTTTAAAATAATGATTTAAAACGATACACTGTTAGACTATTTGAAAATGATTGACCCACGCTAAAAATGATCATTTCTAATCTGTGGATCTGACCAAGGGAATATCTGACCCATCTTTGTAAGAAACAGAATAAAAATAATAAATAATTTCGATCTCTTACTGATATATTGCTTTACATTAAGTTGCACCTTTACTATGTAACTACACTTAACTGTCGTAACGACATAGCAATAAGTTGTTACATAGGTATTACATGGTAATAGTTATTAGCGGTATCAGTTGCTACACAATTGGAAAAAGGACTCTCTAATTACACAAACACACGCTGAAGGTAATTCCACATGTATAATTACTACTGTGATTACACATTTTATTGTTCCCTTATGTAACTACTGTATTGTAATTACACGTTTGAAAGTTAGTCACCTGTGAATTAAGATGTTAATAACGCCAACCAAATTGTGACTTTGTTACATGTAACTACACAGTGCCACTACTATCAAATGCACAGGTAATGCCAGGGTTGAAACCTTTTTGATCTAATGATGTAAATAGGCTAGGGCCTCCCAAGAATGAAAACAATTATTTAAGTATATTCAAATCCAGAATGTGAATTACAGGGGGGCCCATGGGGGTCTCAGACAACCTGAATTAGACATGAGTCCCCCTAAATGCAACAAAGTCAAACATTGGGGAATTCTCTAAATAATGCAAATTGAAACATTCTTTATTTGTTTAAAATGCTATTTGTACTGCTACAGTGGTATTTTACATGTGTCCATTGCAATCTATGCAAGAATCGGAATGCATGATTTGTCACCAGGACTTGAAAATGTGACTAAAACAGTAAATGCATTATGCTCCATAAACACATCCAACATTTCCTCATCTCCCACCCCTTCTTATGTGACTATCCCCAATGCTCCTCCCTCTTTTTACCCCTGCCACGATACAAAGTTTCTCCCTGCAGGCGGTCACTGAGTCCGATGTGCTGAAGGAGCTCCTTAAACTTGACCCCCAAAACCCATCTGGTTTAGACCCTTTCTACTTTAAGGTTTCTGCCCCTATCATCGTCAAGCTTATCTCTGACCTTTTTAACCTGTTTCTCCTCTCTGGGGAGGTTCCCATTTCTTGGAAGGCAGCCACGGTCCATCCTTTATTTAAAGGGGAGATGAAGCTGATCCGAACTGTTATAGGCCAATTTCTATTTTGCCCTATTTATCAGAAGTGTTGGAAACTTAATAATCAACTGACTGACTTTCTTGATGTCTATAGTATTCTCTCGGGTATGGAATCTGGTTTCCGCTCAAGTTATGAATGTGTCGCTGCAACCTTAAAGGTCCTAAATGATATCACCATTGACCTTTGATTCTAAGCAATGTTGTGCTGCTATTTTTATTGACTTGGCCAAAGATTTTTATATGGTCGACCATACCAATCTTGTGGGCCGTCTAAGGAGTATTGGTGTCCCTGAGAGGTCTTTGGCCTGGTTTGCTAACTTCCTCTCTCAAAGAGTGCAGTGTATGAAGTCAGAACATCTCCTGTCTCAGTCACTGCCTGTCATCAAGGGAGTACCCCAAGGCTTGATCCAAGGCCCCACGCTCTTCGCAAATTACATCAACAACATAGCTCAAGCAGTCGGACGCTCTCTCATCCATTTATATGCAGATGATAGTCTTCTACTCAGCTGGCCCCTCCCTGGATATTGTGGTAAACGCTCTACAACAAAGCTTAGTGTCCAACAAGCTTTCTCTGCCCTTTACCTTTGTTTTTGAGGTGTTCAGAACAAGGATATGCGGTTTGGTAAGAAGAATGCCCCTCTCCCCACCGGTGTGGTTACTAACCCCTGAGGGTTTAGAGCTTGAGGTAGTCACCTCATCCAAGTACTAGGGAGTATGGCTAGATGGTACACTGTCCTTCTCTCAGCACATATCAAAGCTGCAGGCTAATGTTTAATCTGTACTTGGTTTCCTCTATCGTAATCGCTTCTCTTACACCACAGCTGCCAAACTAACCCTGATTCAGATGACCGTCCTACCCATGCTAGATTACAGAGACGTAATTTATAGATCGGTAGGTAAGGGTGCTCTCGAGCGGCTAGATGTTCTTTACCATTTGGCCATCAGATTTGCCACCTATGCTCCTTTAAGAACACATCATTGCACTCTATACTCCTCTGTAAACTGGTCATCTCTGTATACACGTCGCAAGACCCATTGGTTGATGCTTATTTATAAAGCACTCTTAGGCCTCACTCCCCCCTATCTGATATACCTACTGCAGGCCTCATCCTCCACATACAACACCCATTCTACCAGTCACATTCTGTAGAAGGTCCCCAAAGCACACACATCCCTGCGTCGCTCCTCTTTTCAGTTCGCTGCAGCTAGTGACTGGAACGAGCTGCAACAAACACTCAAACTGGACTGTTTATCTCTTATCTCTTCATTCAAAGACTCAACCATGGACACTCTTACTGACAGTTGTGGCTGCTTCGCGTGATATATTGTTGTCTCTACCTTCTTGCCTTTGTGCTGTTGTCTGTGGCCAATAATGTTTGTACCATGTTTTGTGCTGCTCCCATGTTGTGTGCTACCATGTTGTCATGTTGGGTTGCTACCATGCTGTGTTTTCATGTGTTGCTGCCATGCTATGTTGTTGTCTTGGGTCTCTCTGTATGTAGTGTTATGGTGGCTCTTGTCATGTGTTTTGTCCTATATTTAAATTTTTTACTTTTAATTCCAGCCCCCGTCCCTGCAGGAGGCCATTTGCCTTCTGGTTGGCCGTCATTGTAATTAAGAATTTGTTCTTAACTGACTTGCCTAGTTAAATATAGGTTAAATCAAATCCCCCAAAATACGGTATGCTATAGTAGAAACGACAACGCTATATACAGAAAATACGGCACTTACTTTGATAGGGATGCACACATGGGAAAAAGTTTGCAAGGCTTTTTCTGAATAGAGATGCTTAAATGTCTTCATACTTGATCTGGGGAAGTGCTTGGGCTCTCGTCAAATAGATTCCTTTGTCCAGCTCAGTAAAGCCTTGAACATAAATTGTCCACAACAGTGAAATGGGCTACTTCTTATATTAATTAATGAGGAGGCGGAAAACACCTCAATTCAAACGGTTGTTAGAAAATGAAACTTGTTAGGAAATCCTTTGTAATTGACAAACATAACCAATAGATAATTAGCAGGAAGCGTGCCTTGGTTTGAGGGCAGCGCGGATGAACTGTCCTATTGCAGAGCAATCACATTTTGGAACAGTGATTTCATTCTGACATCACGTGCATAAACACATTCACACGGGGGCGACCGTTAGCGATTTTTGGAACTCACGCGTTAAAAGGTAATAATCTTTAAAAAAAAAGGTTTTACCATTGTGTTTACTATTAGGCCTATTAGACCCACATTCGAGACCCCCCCCCCCCCCCCCCCCAATGTCAGCTACTGCTTAAATCATACTTCATTAATATTTTGAAATACACCATATATACAACAGTATGTGGACCCCCCTTCAAATTAGTAGATTTGGTTATTTCAGACACACCCGTTGCTGCCAGGTGTATAAAATCGAACACACAGCCATGCAATCTCCGTAAACAAACATTGGCCGTAGAATGGCCTTACTAAAGAGCTCAGTCACTTTCAACATGGCACCGTCATAGGATGCCACCTTTCCAACAAGTCAGTTAATCAAATTTCTGCCCTGCTCGAGCTGCTCTAAGTGCTGTTATTGTAAGTGCTGTTATTGTAAGTGCTGTTATTGTAAGTGCTGTTATTGTAAGTGCTGTTATTGTAAGTGCTGTTATTGTAAGTGCTGTTATTGTAAGTGCTGTTATTGTAAGTGCTGTTATTGTAAGTGCTGTTATTGTGAAGTGGAAACATCTAGGTGCAACAACGGCTCAGCCCCAACATGGTAGGCCATACAAGCTCACAGAACGGGACCGGTAAAATCATCTGTCTTCGTGCAAAATCATCTGTGCAACACTCACTACTGAGTTCCTAACTGCCTCTAGAAGCAACATCAGCACAAGAACTGTTTCTTCGGGAGCTTCATGAAATGGGTTTCCATGGCCGAGCAGCTGCACACAAGTCTAAGATCACCATTCACTTTTCCTAGCATCGGCTGGAGCAGTGTAAAGCTCGCTGCCATTGAATCTAGAGCAGTGGGAATGCATTCTCTGGTGTGATGAATCGCGTTTCACAATCTGGCAGGCAGACGGACGAATCTTGGTTTGGCGGATGCCAAAAGTGTGTTTAAGTGTAATGATAGTATACTGAGGGGTCTGCAATTATTGACACCCTTGATAAATGACTGTGTATAAATGTGTATAAAATAAATAGTTCAAATACTGAACTATATTGTATGCTCCAAGAAAATTGGGAAAATATATTATTTGATACTAATACAGTTCGTGTTTATAAAAGGTGCCGAACTGATTGAATAAAGTAAATCTCCTATATCCCTATGCTGTTCATAACGTAGTCAAATGTCCATGGTATCGCATCTGGACAAGTATACAAAAGCTCTTGTTTGTATTTTCCTAGGATTGGAAGCCCATGTCGAGACTTACCAGTGACTGCTAAAGTGACTCGTCAGTGTGGCCTAGTGATGGTTTGTTTGCGAACAAACAACTCTTTTTGAACTGATTTTATGGGTGATTGGAACCGAATGGCATCGATGATAGAGCCGTTCATTTGGCACCCTAATTTGCACACTGGTAGGCTACTACTGCATTTTGGCGATAATCTGCAGGTACATTTTGAAAATGTTGAATCCTTACTGCAGGAACAATAGGTAGTGGAGAGAGCCTCATTCTGGTCCAAAATATGATAACAGATTTGAATAGTTTTTAAAGCTAATGATACTTTATATGGTGTTTTAAAAGATATTGATATAGGTCTATTGATTTAAGCAAAGTGTTGACAATGGAGGGGTCAGCTGCTACTTTCTGTGTAGCAAAGCCCATGTTAACCTGCTTCATTATTCTATTTTACCTGATGGTCTATTCATGCCCACCTAACTTTGTGCACCCCCACTTTTACAAAATCTGACAGGGGTTCAAAGGGTTTCCTTTCCCTAAGTGTCCACAGCAGCAGAGGCAATGAAATACATCATTTGAAGAACAAACATCATTCATACATTTTCAGTGATTTTAATTGTAAAGTTATGTCTTTCTACTCAATACCACAACTCATTGTACTAATCTGGGATGTACAGTGGTTAAAGGATTCAGTAATTTAGCTGTGTATTTCGGATGGAATCAAGGCATTAGATTGTCCCAGAGGCCACCAAAATAGAGACCCCACCCCCAATGTAACTAAAAGGGAATTACTTAATATTCTCCTGCTTCCTACATTCTCATGATTACCTTATTGACTGCAAAGGTTGTTACAGTGTAACTACATGTAAAGTTAAATAATGTATTCATTGCCATTAATTTGCTTCCTGAGTAGGTATATTATAATTGCCAGTGCATCCTTTGTAACATTGTAGTTTAAATAACATTTGATTGAATATATCCCGTTGGGCAGGCTATAACATGGAAATAAACTACTGAAAATAATCTGTACTTAATGGCATGGTGTGCCTTGTTACAATTGTTGCTATCAGGTCCTAGCCTATTTACTTCACTAGATCAAGATGGTATCATCCTTGGTATTACCTGTGGATTTGATTTGTAGTCACACCCCGTAGTTACATGTAACAAGGTTATTTGGTTGGTGTTATTAACATGGTAAATCACAGGTGACTTTCAAACACGTACTTACAAAACAGTTACATAGTGGAACAGAAATGTGTAATATAATTAACTTTCAGCAAGTGGGTATGTAATTACATTTGAATACCTATGTTTGTTTCTACAGTTATTACTGTGTAGTTACGTAGTAATACCGACTATCTTAGTCATACAAGTGTGACTGAATTTATGAATGGAAATATGAATGTTACCCATTTGGAAATAGTTATGTGCAAATACAAATGAAGGCAATTTTTGTTAGGCTTAACTCAAAGTTAAATATTGTTGCATTTAGTGTAGGCTACCAGCAAACTGAACAGTATTGCAAAATGTTTGTCCTGTTTTAACTGTGTTGTCAATCATTTTTCAGCAGCGTGGTAACATTGCCTCTTAGTTCATAATGAATATGATTATTATTGACAGTGGGGACCAGATCCTAGATTAGTACTGGGTAAACGATTTGAACGAAACCTTCTATACATATTTACCCATTTGTAGAAGTGCTCAGAAAATGAATGAATGGCAAGACTGTAAAGAGATAAAGGTGCTCAAATTTGACCCATTTTGCGTACCCCATCATTTTCCGTACCTATCACCTTCATCACTGGAAAAGATAAACGGTTGAGACTGATATCATATAAAAGCTTACAAACAGTGTTGTCAAACTATTTTATAAATTCTGGAAGAATGTTTTTTACTTTTTTTTTTAATGAAAATAAATGTTTTAACCTCTTGGACATTAGGTAAAAATGTAGATTTCTGCTTTAACGTGCCCAAAATGGATCATTTATTATGAGAGAGCTATAAACAATTACTAGTAATGCTGCATACTCCAAGAAATACTAAAATGTCACCTTTCTGGTAAAAATAGTTATAAATTACTGAAGTGTACTCACTTTTGAGGACACAAGCTCAAGTACATAGAACAAATATAACAAAATCAAAGTTTTTTTCCTATTCAACAGAAGTGGGTTAATAGGGCTTGAAATGACTGAAATGCTTTCTAAATATAGTAACAATCAAATTATAAACTGCTTACTAAGGATTTCACATTTCGCATAACTGTAAAATAATTAAATATATTACTTAGAGACAATATTGGCACTATCTCATATAACTGTCAACAGCGAATGTTTACTAAACGTCCACTGAGCATCACAGAGACCCAATTTGAATCTATGCAGACTCGTTACAACTTTAGTGGTAAGCACAAAGGGATTTTGTCTGTTTGTGATGAAGAGAACATGGTATTAGTTGAATTCTATGAAATTATTTTGTATTCTTTCATGTGGAGAGCTCTAAATCCAGCTGAGAATACCACAGCGAGATGAAACTGCTATTGTTGCATGTGCTAGATTCTCCCGTTTCATATGTGCTATTTCAATCGCAGCTTTGAGTTTGAAAGACATCGGAAATCATGCCTTTGACTGGTTAGGCCGGAAAATGGGACACTTCGCTCCCTATGCAAAATGTGGCATCTGAAACATAACATTTCAAATTTACTCAGGCGGAGAGAAGAGAGATGGGGCTTTCTTGCACTATAAGACGCGGAACTCTACGACGTTCACAGAGCGCTTTATACACACAAATGTTAGTCGGGACCAGTCCAGAACCGCTCCAGAACCGCCCCAAATAGGGTACTTAATGTCTTTAACGTCAATTATTTAAAAAGGCGTGAACTTTTTTTATCTGAATATGTTGTAGTTTAGTCCCTATTTTTTTTGCTGATGAATGTACTAAAATGGAAATTAAATTGTGAATTTAAACTTTCAAATGGTACACAAAGATGGTTGGAGGTCCACACATCAGAGAATGTAGATTTGAATGGAAAAATCTGTTTTAAATTATACTGTAAATCCTCTATAGGAAACTTACTGAAAACATAGGAATATAGATAGAACTTAAATGGTCATGTCCATTTTATTGACATTCAATGGTGAGTGAACCGGCGGTCATCTTTGTGGTAGTAATTAAAAGTTAAAATGTCAATTAAATGTCAATGGTGTACCAGCTAAATTGCAGTGGTCTGAAGGGATAGGTCCATTCTATTAATTATATTATTGAAATGACACCCATCCTGTATTCAAGAGCATGTTGTATCTCAACCGATGGCGGACACAGCACAACCTCAGATTTGAAAAAGGGTTCAAACTACAACATATGCGGATATGAAAACAAATATGAGTTTACTAGTTTTAAGATAATTAACATATTCGTTGAAAAATGAAAATGTATTTTTTGGGGGCAAAGAAAATATACAATTGTTTGACAATACTGTTTGTAAGCTTTTAAATGATATCAAACTCAAATGTTTATCTTTTCCAGTGACGAAGACCATGGATGTCTCATGATATGATGGGGTCAACTTAGCACCTTTTATCTCCTGAATCTTTTAGCAAACACGCATGGAAAGTTTGGATTTAATCAAAGGGCGTGCTATCAAAAAGTGATTGAATTCAAATGGTTTACCCTACTCCTACTCGAAGATGCTTGATTAATACAGGTCCTGGTTTAAATTACATATACTGCACATCTCTGTTGTGACGCATAAAAAAACGGTCAATCTTACCTGCACGAGGAGCCTTCTTTGTGGTCTTAGCGGTTATTACTTTTTTCTCAGAGTATGACTGAGAGGCCAGTTTGGTACGAGTTGTATACTTGTTTTATGGGGCAGTGACCTTATTTAGCAACATACTTTTTCCTCACTTAAGGTAACCCCATTGTCCTTCAAGTCCTTCAAGGTCAAGCAAATATTTCACAAAAAACATTGATGTAGACACCGAGATACTGTAGCTTTTTACCTTACACTGTTTTCATTCAAGTATTTATATACAGTGCATTCAGAAAGTATGCAGACCCCTCGACTTTTTCCACATTTCATTACGTTACAGCTTTATTATAAAATTGATTTAATTAATGTTTCCCCTCATCAATCTACACACAATACCCCATAATGATAAGCGAAAACAGGTGTTTTGAAATTTTTGCAAATGTATTATTTAATTTGTAAAAATTTATAAAAACATAATTCTTCTACTTTGCGAGGCATTGAAAAACCTCCCTGGTTTTTGTGATTGAATCTGTGTTTAAAATTCACTGCTCGACTGAGGGACCTTAAATTATTGTATGAGTGGGGTACAGAGATGAGGTAGTCATTCAAAAATCATGTTAAACATTGTTGTTGCACACACAGTGAGTCCATGCAACTCATTACTCCTGAACTTATTTAGGCTTGCCATAACAAAGGGGTTGAATAATCATTGACTCAAGACATTTCAGCTTTTTATTTAATACTTTGACATTATGTGATATTGTGTGTAGGCCAGTGACACATCTCCATTTAATTCATTTTAAATTCAGGCTGTTACACAACAATGTGTAAAAAGTCAAGGGGTGTGAATACTTTCTGAAGGCACTGTATGTTTTTTAAAGGGGGTAACCCAGGTCATGCATGATAATGCACTGTTTGGTTTATAGTACATAAATTACATGTTTGCATTTTAAATATGACTCATGGATGGATACAACAGCAATATGTATTTTTGTTGATTCTCATTCGGGCAATAAATAACTTGATTTAGTGTTTATAGTTATTGCAGCTATAGTATATGCTCATCAAGGGGTGTAATATAAGATATGCATTTTGGCTTGGTGTTGAACTTCCCATATAAATCAAAACTTGAGAGTAAATTCTTCGTCTAAGCACGAGGTAGGATAGAGATTATGAAGACTGACGAGTGAGAACTATCCACCACTGAAATGAAAAGGGAGTTTACCATGCCAAGTGGATGACCAAGTAGTGTCATCGTTGGCCATGCGTGACCTGCAACTCATTATGTGACTTGTAATCAACATTTTTATTCCCGTACTTATTTATCCTTGGCATAACAAATGGGATCAATACTTATTGACTGTTGGAATTATTTATTATTATTATTATTATTAATTATTATTAATTATTAATTATACAGTGAATTAATTATTCACTGTACCCTGCAATTATGCATGTGACTAATAAATGAATAAGTCAGCGGCATCATGACCTTTACCCAGTACCAGGATATTTTTGCCAAAAACCTGGTTCCCTCTGCCAGGAGGCTAAAACGTGGCTGCAATTGCACAGTGACCCCAAGCAAGCGCACATCAAAATCCAAATTGTTAATTTACCACACATTCAATATTTTTCAATGGCCATCTCAGTATCCGGACTTGGACCCCATTGAAAACCTGTGGTTTGAATTAAAAAGGGCAGTCCATGAGCACAGACCAAAGGATAAACAGGATCTGGAAATATTCTGTATGGAGGAATGGTCTAAGATCCCTCCCAATGTGTTCTTCAATATCATAAAATATTTTAGAAAAAGCCTCTGTGCCATTATCCTATCAAGGGGAGGGCCCACAAAGTGTTGGAAATAAAATTGCCAATTTGTAGGGTTACCTACCCCACACAGTGTCAGATAGGCTTTTTTTGCCTTCAATAATCTTTGTAGAAGAGGCAATAGGCTACTGGCTGATGTAGACATCTACTGAGTTGGTATTTAACCCCGAAATACTATTCTTAATTAAATAGTGTATGTGGGAGTGATTCAAGCAGGCATGACATGGTAACATCATATTTAGCATGTTCCCATCAGATAACATTGAGGATCGGGTTGCACTTTGTTGCTGCTCATATTGTATGAATGCATAGGCTCATTCCACCCTAATGAAAACGTATTTGGGAGAAACTGCTGAGCTACCTGAACTAATTATAGGTGGTGACGTACAGTACATTTACTCCAATCGTTTTCATACCCATATAGGCCTAGCTACCCACGTTTTTAAACAGGTGTTGTATATGATAACCCAAATCCTGTTGACTAGTAAACCTTGGAAGCTTGGAAAAGTAGCACTCCCGTGGAGTAAATTAGTTATGTTTATAAAATATAGCTGTCGAAGTGTGTTTTGAGGGGTTTGAAGCGTTAGCATTCAAAGCAATACATTACTTTTTCGATTTATGCATGTAGTGGATTTCTGTCTGAACAAATGTGTGTTCAATCATGGAGCTTGTGGCAATCACGCTTTACAACCCCATGATATGCAAACGAGCGGTTGGACGCATATCCAAATTTGTGAAACAGTTTGCCGTACCTGATTACTGATGGATCCTGGAACGTATTCAGAGTGAGAAGCAGTGCAGCGAGAGATTGAATGGTGATACTAGTTTCTTAGTGCCAACTGATTGCAGTATCATCCGATGGAAAAAGCAGGGTCACAGACTAGTGTACTGACTGCTTGGCATACTGAAGTTATTTGACTTGGCAACTCCTCTAACCAGTTCAGGGAAATACATTGACACTCTCACAATGTTATATCACACATGCAGCGAGAGGTCTAACCACCAAACTGGTCACTAAGCATAATCATGGTATTTGGGATGATATCACAAAGTCATGCCTTTGGATTATATCATTTATTTCATGTCAGGAATCCTGTAGGACAGGCTTCACAGCTTCTGTGAGTGCAGGCTTTTGTTTCAGCCCTACTGTAACACACCAAATAATCCACCTGTTATTCCACCTGGGGTGAGTGTTGGTGTTCGGCTGGAACAAGCCTGCACATCAGGTAGCTCTGCTGGAGCCTGAGGTGGTTGGAGGCCCCTGCTGTTGGATCTATGAAGCCGAATATACGCAAGGCATCTCTAAGCACACTTTGATCTAACCACACACACACACAAACAGCCGCCAGGTGCATTGTGGGGGATAACGTTGTTTTGTGTTAGACTGCTATTTATTTAGATTTCCCGCCGTGCCCCTTGAGAAAGACAGTGTTTTCATGCTGTTTTGATACTGAAGACAGCAGGTGTTTGGAAGCCTAATTGTCGAACAGTCAACTCTACTGTTCTTAATATCTCAATACTTGTCAGCCATGAAGAGGTTATCACTGTCAGGTAAGCTGAAGGTGTTTGACACTAAAGTGCCTGAAATTCAAATGCAACTGATAAGCTAGTCAACTAGCAAGTTTGTTAGCAGCTAGCTAGATTTCAGGGCCGTAACCAGGGTTTGAGTTTTAGTGAGGTCTGTAAGGGGGGAAAATGAGTTGAAGCTCGTTTCTATACAGTACAAAATTTAAGAAGCGATTTGGAGAACAGCAAAAACATACAAAAATGACCCCAGCCATTATCACCTTGGCTGCTGTAGGTTCATTCACCTCATTCGATCTGCAGACACAGGCTATTGGCTATACAATTGTAATGTTATACCCTTGAAAGGGGGTAAATATAAGAAATGATTCACACTGAAGCATCAGCGACTGTTCAGTCAGTTTTAATAATGAAGTGCATAAAATTGTCAAACCTTTACATAGACTTCTTCTCAATTAGTGTTCACATTTGTATTCCTAGGCATTACTAATCAAGCTCCGCACAAACAACATCAATGGAGCACACAGATGATTGTATTATCACATTCACATGATTTATTCGAATATTACTTATGATTCTGTATTAATCAGTGTTTTCCATTAGCGTCAGCTAATCAGCCGGTTGAACACTAATTTTCAGCCGGCTACTTTTTCCCCTTCATATTAACTAGGTATACTTTTCATTTGAAAAGTTTCAATTCGCTAGTCCGTCGAGCCATCTCCTGCTAGAATGAACAAAATGCATATTCTAGTGATATATTGATAGGATAGGTGCCTGTCAGTCACAAAGGGAGGGATGACCGTGTAACGCAGACTGTGGTCTGTCCCGCCTCCCAGTACAATGTTTGTGTGTTGTGGACAGATTGCTGCTTGTGAATTTGCACGTCTCATGTAATGTAAGTGGTAACGATGAGTCGAAATCCTGTAGGGAATCAACTAAATGTATAAAAAATGTATTCAATTGCCCATATTTATCATAAGACATGAACAGAATGCATCAGTGATTCTTATTTCCTGCAACTTTCTGAAGAGGCAATGAGAATGCCCGTCTGTGTGTGTGCATAGCACGTGTCTGCCACTTGGCACTGTGTGCCATTAGCGATGATGCTAATTAAAACAGTATTCTGGTAGATGGAAAGACTTTCCCAAAAATCTTCTCAATGAAATGTTAAATACAAAGTAACCTATGCTTACCTGGCAGAATGATGTCATAATTATTTTCATCATTCCAGTGTTTAATCTTGAATTTTTCACTCTACTATTTACGTGCGCTACAAAAACACAGCTAAACAACAGCCTATTGCTAGGTGGCACATTAATTAAAGGGTAACTACACCCAAAAATACAAATGTTGTGGACTAAGAACAGGGATGGGCAACTAGTGGCCTGAGGGCCCCCCTTTTGAAGGCCCTCAGATTCAATTCCCCCCCACCTTTTAAATGTTAAATGTTTAAAGTTCTCTTACTTAGAAAGTTGTCCTGGTCATACATGTATAGGCCTAGACTATATCCAACTAACAATACACTGAATTACTAAATGTTCAGTAATTTTACATTTCAAGTCACGTCTTTCTGCACAATACCTCAACAAATGTTTCCAATCTGGGAGGTAAAGAGGTGCTGTGAGAAGGTGTAGTTGGAGGTGGAGCCGTTTTAGAGAGTGGTGAAATTGCGCTGCTAAAAAGGCAAATACGGGATGAAAATCTGGGGGATGCAGGCGACACATTGCAAAAAAATTACTGTTCATGATTCCATTCGTTTGCAAAGAGGCAGGCGTGAATCAATGGATACATATCATGAATTTATACGTCCAAAAATGTATGTAGCAACTGCTGTTTTCCCCTTTAAGGGACTGAAATGGAATTGATGAGCAAGTAGTCTGTTAGCTAATGTACTTGCTAGTTAATATTTAGCAAGGAAACATTTGCATGGCACCATCGAGGTAGTTTATTTTAACCAAAACATACAAATCACCTTTCCAACACTGTTTTATTTGTAAAAAAAATTAAAATATATATATTTATTCTAAAATCAAAGACAAAAGGTATACGATGATGAATCTGGATGAGGGTTTGTGAAGAGAGAACACTAGATATTGCTTTTGCTTGGATCAATACTATCCATTACAACTGAAGGGTAAGCTATCCTTGTAGCGCCATGTTCCCTAGAACTCATCTGAACTGAATCAGGGACCTTTTTTACATTTGCTCAAACGAGGCTAGCCAAATTATTTACAGTACCTTTTTTGTTTTTCCCATATATTATATATGTTTCCACTGTCTTTGCATCTTGTCTTTTTAATGAGTGCATTGATAGTCAACATGGGATACCCACCATCACACACACACACACACACACACACACACACACACACACACACACACACACACACACACACACACACACACACACACACACACACACACACACTTCCTCCTCCTCCTATCTCCATCCACCTTATTTTCCTCTTTGTTTTAACCAGATAGACCGTGGAAAAACAGTTAATTAAAACCGTCAGGACCCATCTAGGCCCTTTGGCACTGGCGGAATGCTAAAATAACAGCAAAACAACACTGATGAAAAAGTTAGCTGTCTGAGACTGAGTCCGTAATGAAGTGGTTTAATTGAAGTGGATTTAACCGGCATCATTGCAGTGAGTTTGGAAGCCTCATCTAAAGGGAGTTCTCTTAAAACTGAACAAGTACCTTTCAAAAGCCTGCCACTATAAAGTATCACCAGGCTCCTCTGAATACAAGAGGAGTTGGCAACCTAGTGTAGGTTTTCAACGGAGTCTGTCTGGTACTTTTTTTGATTGAACCCGGTCCAGCCCCTTACTCATCCATATGTATTTTCAGATGTGTTCCTCAGTGGCTTTCTTTTCCTACTTACGCTCACACTTCTTTTAGTAGAGGGAGCATGTTAATGATTGTGATCACAAGACTTCTAAAGCATGTAATGTGCTTAATGTAATGAGTTAATTCCAAGTAACACTCATATTAGTAGCTGCGTTCATATTATTTTCATAGTGAGACGTGAATATGAAAATTGAGAAATACTTTCAGATAAAACAAATTTTACGCACACACACACACACACACACACACACACACACACACACACACACACACACACACACACACACACACACACACACACACACACACACAGAGATGTAGAGTGAAAGCGACACTTATGTCCATGGTGATTGGCTGTCTAGATTTCTCATTGTCCCTTGTCAGTAGCAGCAGCCCCTGTCATTCTGGTGACTAGCCTCATGTATTTTTCTGACAGTTTCGGTAAAATAAAAAAACTAAATAAAAAGGACACTGCTGAAGACGACAACTGAGGAATCAGTGACCGGGTGTCCCCTCGAATCCTTCATCTTTGTTCATGTTGCCAGCGATCTTTCTTTCTTTTCATCTAGTTTTTTTGTCAATTTTTGGGGGGAATGTCTCCAACTAGTTAGGTCCTGTTCAAAGTATATGAAATGGAAAATCTAATGGAATGTTTCTTATTGGACAAATACAGGTTGTCCCTCTCTGTTTCAGTCTGTTTTCTTCTGTTTGGTGCATAACGAACATGGCCCTTGCCTGGTAGCATGTTGACATTACACTTTCTTCACTGTGCAGCACCCAGTTCAGGGACCTACATTTCAGGCTTCAAATTTCCTGTATCAATCGTATCCTGCCTGAGATCTTATTTTTCTTATTTTTCTCCCCCAGTAGAAAAATGATTAACTCATATGCAAGGTCTCTGTATTACCACATAATGGGATGCCATTCCACATGACCTCATGCACAGGCCTTAAACCCTATCTACAAAACTAATGAGTTATGGTCTAGACCAGTTGCCCTCACTAGACCACCATTGTTTGGGTTCAGCACAGGCTCTGCATTATCCTCAATACAGCCCATGTACATACAGTTGTAGTCGGAAGTTTACATACACTTAGGTTGGAGTCATTAAAACTCATTTTTCAACCACTCCACAAATGTCTTATTAACAAGCTATAGTTTTGGCAAGTTAGTTAGGACATCTAATTTGTGCATGACACAAGTAATTTTTCCAACAATTGTTTACAGGCAGATTATTTCACTTGTAATTCACTGTATCACAATTCCAGTGGGTCAGAAGTTAACATACACTAAGTTGACTGTGCCTTTAAACAGCTTGGGAAATTCCAGAAAATGACATCATGGCTTTAGAAGCTTGATAGGCTAATTGACATCATTTGAGTTGGAGGTTGGAGGTGTACCTGTGGATGTATTTTAAGGCCTACCTTCAAACTCAGTGCCTCTTTGCTTGACCTCATGGGGACAATCTAAAGAAATCAGCCCTCAGAAAATATTATTGTAGACCTCCACAAGTCTGGTTCATCCTTGGGAGCAATTTCCAAACGCCTGAAGTTACCACGTTCATCTGTACAAACAATAGTACACAAGTATAAACACCATGGGACCACGCAGCCGTCATACCACTCAGGAAGGAGATGCGTTCTGTCTTCTAGAAATGAACATACTTTGCTGCGAAAAGTGCAAATCAATCCCAGAACAACAGCAAAGGACCTTGTGAAGATGCTGGAGGAAACAGGTACAAAGGTATCTATATCCACAGTAAAACGAGTCCTATATCGACATAACCTGAAAGGCCGCTCAGCAAGGAAGAAGCCACTGCTCCAAAACCGCCACAAAAAAGCCAGACTATGGTTTGCAACTGCACATGGGGACAAAGATCGTACTTTTTGGAGAAATCTGGTCTGTTGAAACAAAAATAGAACTGTTTGGCCATAATGACCATTGTTATGTTTGGAGGAAAAAGGGGGAGGCTTGCAAGCCGAAGAACATCATCCCAACCGTGACGCACGGGGGTGGCAGCATCATGTTGTGGGGGTCCTTTCTTGCAGGAGGAACTGGTGAACTTCACAAACTAGATGGCATCACAAGGAAGGAAAATTATGTGGATATATTGAAGCAACATCTCACGACATCAGTCAGGAAGTTAAAGCTTGGTCGCAAATGGGTCTTCCAAATAAATAATGACCCCAAGCGTACTTCCAAAGTTGTGGCAAAATGGCTTAAGGACAACAAAGTCAAGGTATTGGAGTGGCCATCACAAAGCCCTGACCTCAATCCTATAGAAAATGTGTGGGCAGAACTGAAAAAGCGTGTGCGAACAAGGAGGCCTACAAACCTGACTCAGTTATACCGGCTCTGTCAGGAGGAATGGGCCAAAATTCACCTGACTTACTGTGGTAAGCTAGTGGAAGGCTACCAGAAACATTTGACCTATGTTAAACAATTGAAAGGCAATGCTATTTAAACTTCTGACTTCAACTGTACATTTACAGATTGTTGCCAACAGCTACAAAGTAGGAGGTATAGCCACAGACAAAACACCAACTTTTTATGTAGGCACATTTTTTACTGTCATAGATTCAAGATGGTAGCATTATTTTATGGGGAGTTCAATGTGGTTTTCAGGGAGTTTTAATGTGCTTGGGCAATTTTAGTGTGCTTGGGCAATTCCAGTCCTCGGGGGCCTGATTGGTGTCACAGTTAAGCCCCAGCTAACACACCTGACTCCAATAATCACCTAATCATGATCTTCAGTTTAGAATGCAATTTGATTAATCAGCAATGGAGTTGCCCACCCCTGTGACTAGGGTATACAACTACTGAAACGTACAGTACAATGACCTATAACCCTATATTAATGCCCTCTACAAATTCCCTTTGTATGGAATGGGTCACTCTTGATGGGCTGCACCCCTCTCCGTTTTTAAACTCCAATATCTGTCCCCGAAATCGGATTATTCTTCATCTAGTTTGGATTTTGGGAGAGATTACGAGTTCCTGCTACATTTGAGCTGAAAATGTCATGCAACAGAGGAATGCAGATTATCAAGAAAGAGAGAGCGCAACCAGAGGAGATGGCATGGATGGGAATTGAGATTGAGTACAGGAAGGATGGAAGTACGGAGTAAAGCCATTCTGGTTTGCCTGGTTGTGTGTTCTGCTCTCTAAACTATGATTGCTCTTTCACCTTTAGAAGTCAGTCGAGCCAATTTTGTCTTTGGAAACCGACATGGTTTCAGACATTTAAAAAATGTAGATTAAGAGCAGCATAACGGCGTAATCTGCAACAATAATACGATTTTAGAAGGTATAAACATTGTCTGTGCTCTTTGGATTAAATAGACCTAGATTATAATTTGGTATTATATTTTGTAATAGCAGATACAGTAGAATAAATGATAATACAGCATTTAATATTCACTAAATCTGTTTTAACCTTGATATTTTTAATGAAGCATTTGATCCTGATATTCTTCTGAATCCTATCAAACTATACATCATCAAATGGTGAATAGCAGAGGATATGCGTATGATATTCACTAACTTGTCACAATTGACATGCTATCTTTGTTTGACAAGTCCTAATCAACACACAGTATTTCCTGTTCATGACCAACCCGTTGTATGCTAACAGGCAATAACTTCATCCTGATGTCATCCGCCAGTGTCACAAGTTCACTAGTGACTGCACTCCCATGCACTTACCACAGGTCAAATGGTCACTACGACTCCATGCTGCTCAATACAGTTGCATGGGAGGCCATTTTGTTTTCTGCTGATGGGAAAAGGCAGCTAGACCTCAATGGCCGTTTGTGACGCACTGTACTACACATTCTCCGCCGCCGACAAATCTCAAACTGTGAAGATACTGCTCACACCCACAGGAAAGGAAAAATGTCGCACTCTTTTCCGGTTGCAATTATCATCAGCTGTCCAAAAATCCACTCAGACTGACTGGAATCATTTTTGGTGGTGAGAAGGTACTATACTCTCTGTGGGAGTAACTGGGGCTGGTTGACACAACATGGTCAAACAACAGTCAGTCCAAAAGTATCTGTTATAGTGTTGTACGGTTGAGCACTCCCTAACACTGTCATGTTATGCAACTAGCTGTATCTCAATTAAGGCACCCCCCCCGCACCTCTGATTCAGGGGTTGGGTTAAATGCTGAAGACACATTTCAGTTGAAGGCATTCAGTTGTACAACTGACTAGGTATCCCCCTTTCCCTTTCATTGGCTGACAGTTAGAAGAATACGTGACTCGTAGCCTGAGAGGCTGCTCAAGTCTTTACTGTACAAACTAAAAGGTTGTCTTATTTCACAAAACATTGCCTTGTAGGGAATATTCCTTGACACTTTGTCTTTGTACACCAGATAAGATTCACAACTTGAATTAAACTATTCATTTAGTACTTTTTATAACTTAAACACATTGCTCTCTCTCTCTCTTTCTCTTTTGCACGTTCTTTTCAGGATAGGCTTTGAGAACCGTGAAACCGGACCATAACAGGACTGCAGTGCAGCGGAAGGAACCTAACAGACGGAGCGCTCGCTTTGGGCTCACCAGGGAAGGCCTGACCCCTCCATTGGGCGGATCGACAGCCAGGCGGAGGGGCCATGTGGTCTGCACGCCTGCTCCTCTTCGCCAGCCTGTTTGCGCCAGCAGCTCTGGGTAAGCCCGGGACGCCGTTGCCCCATTTCATGTGACTGTTTGTTTCAGTGTCTGTCTCACTATTTATATTTGCTAAACATTTTTTGTCTCACTATTTATATTTGCTAAACATTTTCCCCAAGTTTTATGCTTTTCCGATATGTCTCTTTCCCTCTCTCCTCTGATCCCTATGTATCCTTCTGTCTCTGTCTTTCTTTCCATCTCCTCTTTCTCGCTCTTTTTACCTCTCTTTTTACCTCTCTCTTTATCTCTCTTTTTACCTCTCTCTTTATCTCTCTATTTTCCTCTCTATTTTCCTCTCTCTTTATCTCTCTCTTTATCTCTCTCTTTATCTATCTCTTTTACCTCTCTTTTACCTCTCTCTTTTACCTCTCTCTTTTACCTCTCTCTTTATCTTTCTCTTTTACCTCTCTCTTTTACCTCTCTCATTATCTCTCTTTATCTGTCCCTCTACCTGTTTCTCTTCCCTGATCCCTATGTATCTTTTAGTCTGTCTGACTTTATCTCACTGTTTTTCTCACTCTCTGGACATTATTGAGATCACTTCGAAGGCATTTTTTAAAATCCCTCTGAACAAATTGCAATCACCTCAGATTTGACCGTTTTCCTGTTGGCTTCTGACAATTGTTTCAGTAGAAAGTAAATTAAGTAATTTAAATTCAGCTTAAACTAGGGTTTGGGAACGGGGGGAGGCATTATGCCATGGTCCATAAACATGCTAATTTGCTACGGTGAAACCATTAACGGGAGATTCAAAGCAAATTGAATTGCTTTGGTGCCTTATCTTTGGGCTGGGCTGCAGCTCGCTTTTAGCGGCACGCTAATCAAAACTAGCTCTCCAGCATAGTTTGTTTTGCAAAAATGTTCATTGGGAGTGGAGTCACGTGACTTTGACGTGTCACGCACCTGTCTGTGTATTTCTCTATTGATCCGAAGGGAATAGAGGCATTATGAAGCCGCTAATTTACTTCCGACCTGACAAAAGAGCCCGGAAGATAAACTGTGTTGGACAATAGGTTGCATATTAAACGCTGTGACTGCTGTGATGCCATAATTCTCTCTCCACAATGGAAAATAGAGATACAGATACACAAAGTATAACTCCCCAGTATTTTTATCAAGACCAAGGTAGCAGAATTGTATTCTTTTGTTATCCTTGAATTGGCTTAGTGTTTATTCTTTGAGGTGGGGAAAAGATCATGCATTACTAGATGCTGTCAGCAGACTAGTCCCCGATGTTTTGGAATGCTTCTATTTAGGGGCTGGTTTTAATGCTCACGTAGGGGTTTCTTTTCTCTCCACAGTCTCTCTTCCTACCCCAGGGGGGTGATGGAGATGGGTACTCTGGGGGGCACTGCCCTACTTTGGGATGGTAATCCAGTTACGGTCCCCTGTTGCCCCCCCCCCTCCCCCCACACACACACTCCCAGTATGTTCCGACCTAGCCCATAAATATGCTCCAATCACACCCACATACTATCTGCTTCCCCAAATGGCACCCTATTCCCTAACTAATACACTACTTTTGACCAGAGCTCTACCATTTGGGATGCAACCACAGCCTCCTCTGCTCACAGCTGCCTCCAGTATGTGTGTGTGTGTGAGAATATTGTTCAGCTGGGAGCTATAGAAGGTAATTGACCATCCTGGCAGTTATGCCCGAGGCTTTCTACAGACATACACCCACACATATCTCATACACTGTAGGCCAATTCATGGTACACATGCTATCTGACTCACACAGTTCCATCTACAAGGTATTTACAACTCTCACCATCTGCATATTGTATGGTAATTCGGAACGCTCCCCGCAGCCGAAGTGAAATGTCACCTGAGGATATCCCAGCATCCCCGGCCAAGGCTATCCATCAGCAATATGATAATGCTAATCCGATCCCATTGGATCCATACAAACCCCATTAAAAATAGTTTTGTGTCAATTTCAACATGTCCAAGCTAGACATCCCTTAATTAATCTCCTTTTGCCAGGGCATTCAGTGCTGTACACCAGGGCATCCCTGCGTTTGCCTAATTAATTAAACAAATTACTTTCCGCACTCCTATTTGAAATGGGAAACTTCAACAGAGCCTACTCGGGCATGTTTAGTTTTGTTGTGAGTATGAAGCGTTTGTGATGCGTGTAATGTAATAGGTCTGCTCTGAGCGAGTGGGCTTACTGTCGGTGTAGAACCTCTATTGGTATCTGAATTGTACGAGTTCACACTAGTAGTTGTTTTAGTTCTCCCTTGTATCCCTGAGAACGTGATGCGAATGTCAACAAAAAGAACAAAGACAGCGCTAGCATCTTAAGCCAAAGAGAATTGAAGGTCATTAGATTTAAAGTTGGAAGTGAACTTTACTTTGACTATAATTGGTATGTAAGTGCTAAGAGCAAGAGTGAAACGCTGCATGTTTTAAGGAAATACTTGGTCTCCTTTGGGGTTTCTGTAAGTGACTTTCAAGACTTTTACCTGATTGTGTGTTGTTGTTTTTTTACACAATGAATACGATATGACCTACAGTTACGCCACATTGGTATTCATGGACACAAATAACTTGGTGTATTGCGCTCAACACTAATATAACTATTATTTTGAATTATTATTATTTTGAAATTGCACGGATGGTCAAATTTGTGTCTCGGTACACCAGAGCTTCCTACAGGTTGACAAAACAGTTGTCAATTGGATACCAGCTTAATCCATATCTCTGTTTACTGAATGCAATGTTCCTTTGCTGTGTCAGTCTTTCTGGTTCGTTTCACCTATTGTCAACTCACAGGTGTCTCATTTCCAAATAATTATTTGTTTTTGGATAAACTAAATATGCATAATCCTGGTCTCTTTGTACTGTATTCGAATTACATTTTCAAAATGTTGTAATTCCGCCAATATATCAAATCAAATTTTATTTGTCACATGCGCCAAAATGCTTACTTACAAGCCCGTAACCAACAATGCGGTTCAAGAAATAGAGTTAAGAAAATATTTGAAAGTAAAAAATAAAATTGAGGCTATACAGTGGGGCAAAAAAGTATTTAGTCAGCCACCAATTGTGCAAGTTCTCCCACTTAAAAAGATGAGAGAGGCCTGTAATTTTCATAATAGGTACACTTCAACTAATTATGGTGGAAAATAAGTATTTGGTCACCTACAAACAAGCAAGATTTCTGGCTCTCACAGACCTGTAACTTCTTCTTTAAGAGGCTCCTCTGTCCTCCACTTGTTACCTGTATTAATGGCACCTGTTTGAACTTGTTATCAGTATAAAAGACACCTGTCCACAACCTCAAACAGTCACACTCCAAACTCCACTATGGCCAAGACCAAAGAGCTGTCAAAGGACACCAGAAACAAAATTGTAGACCTGTACCAGGCTGGGAAGACTGAATCTGCAATAGGTAAGCAGCTTGGTTTGAAGAAATCAACTGTGGGAGCAATTATTAGGAAATGGAAGGACATACAAGACCACTGATAATCTCCCTCGATCTGGGGCTCCACGCAAGATCTCACCCCGTGGGGTCAAAATGATCACAAGAACGGTGAGCAAAAATCCCAGAACCACACGGGGGGACCTAGTGAATGACCTGCAGAGAGCTGGTACCAAAGTAACAAAGCCTACCATCAGTAACACACTACGCCGCCAGGGACTCAAATCCTGCAGTGCCAGACGTGTCCCCCTGCTTAAGCCAGTACATGTCCAGGCCCGTCTGAAGTTTGCTAGAGAGCATTTGGATAATCCAGAAGAAGATTGGGAGAATGTCATATGGTCAGATGAAACCAAAATATAACTTTTTGGTAAAAACTCAACTCGTCGTGTTTGGAGGACAAACTGTGAAGCATGGGGGTGGAAACATCATGCTTTGGGGCTGTTTTTCTGCAAAGGGACCAGGACGACTGATCCGTGTAAAGGAAAGAATGAATGGGGCCATGTATCGTGAGATTTTGAGTGAAAACCTCCTTCCATCAGCAAGGGCATTGAAGATGAAACGTGGCTGGGTCTTTCAGCATGATAATGATCCCAAACACACCGCCCGGGCAACGAAGGAGTGGCTTCGTAAGAAGCATTTCAAGGTCCTGGAGTGGCCTAGCCAGTCTCCAGATCTCAAACCCATAGAAAATCTTTGGAGGGAGTTGAAAGTCCGTGTTGCCCAGCAACAGCCCCAAAACATCACTGCTCTAGAGGAGATCTGCATGGAGGAATGGGCCAAAATACCAGCAACAGTGTGTGAAAACCTTGTGAAGACTTACAGAAAACGTTTGACCTCTGTCATTGCCAACAAAGGGTATATAACAAAGTATTGAGAAACTTTTGTTATTGACCAAATACTTATTTTCCACCATAATTTGCAAATAAATTCACAAAAAATGTGATTTTCTGGATTTATTTTCTTCTCATTTTGTCTGTCATAGTTGAAGTGTACCTATGATGAAAATTACAGTCCTCTCTCATCTTTTTAAGTGGGAGAACTTGCACAATTGGTGGCTGACTAAATACTTTTTTGCCCCACTGTATACAGGGGGTACCAATACCGAGTCAATGTGTTGGGGTACAGGTTGGTCGAGGTAATTTGTTCATGTAGGTAGGGGTAAAGAGACTATGCACAGATAATTAACAGTGAGTAGCAGCAGTGTTAAAACATTGGTGGGTGGGTGTCAATGTAAATTGTCCGGGTGGCCATTTGATTAGATGTTCAGCATTCTTGTGGCTTGAGGGTAGAAGCTGTTAAGGAGCCTATTGGACCTAGACTTCACGCGCCGGTACCACTTGCCGTGCGGTAGTGGTCTGACTTGGGTGTCTGACTTGGGTGACTGGGGTCTTTGACAATTTTTTGGGGCCTTCCTCTGACACCGCCTAGTAAATAGGTCCTGGATGACAGGAAACTTGGCCCTAGTGATGTACTGGGCCGTTCACACTGCCCTCTGTAGCGCTTTAGTCGGATGCCGAGCAGTTGCCATACCAGGTGGTGATGCAACGGGTCAGGATGCTCTCGACGGTGCACCTGTAGACTTTTTTGAGGATCTGGGGACCCATGCCACGTCTTTTCAGTCTCCTGAGGGGGAAAAGGTGTTGTTGTGCCCTCTTCACGACTGTTTTGGTGTGTTTGGACCATGATAGTTTGTTGGTGATGTGGACACCAAGGAACTTGATACTCTTGATCCGCTCTGCAACGGCCCCGTTGATGTGAATGGGAGCGTGTTCACCCCTCCTTTTTCTGTAGTCCACGGTCATCTCCTTTGTTTTTAATCACATTAAGGGAGAGGTTGTTGTCCTGGCACCACACTGCCAGGTCTCTGACCTCCTCCCTATAGGCTGTCTCATCGTTGTCGGTGATCATTGTTGTGTCATCGGCAAATCTAATGATGGTATTGGATTTGTGCATGGCCAAGCAGTTGTGGGTGAACAGGGAGTACAGGAGGGGATTAAGCACGCACCCCTGCTGGGCCCCCGTGTTGAGAATCAGCATGGCAGATGTGCTGTTGCCTACCCTTACCACCTGGGGGTGGCCCGTCAGGAAGTCCAGGATCCAGTTGCAGAGCGAGGTGTTTGGTCCCAGGGTCCTTAGCTCATTGATGAGCTTTGAGGGCACTATGGTGTTGAACACTGAGCTGTAGTCAATGAACAGCATTCTCCCATAGGTGTTCCTTTTGTCCAGGTGGGAAAGGGCAGTGTGGAGTGCGATTGAAATTGCATCTGTGGATCTGTTGGTGTGGGTCTAGGGTTTCCGGGATGATGGTGTTGTGAGCCATCACCAGCCTTTCAAAGCACTTCATGGCTACCGACGTGAGTGCTACAGGGCGGTAGCCATTTAGGCAGGTTACCTTGGTGTACTTGGGCATAGGGACTATGGTGGTCTACTTGAAGGATGTACAGTGGGGAGAACAAGTTTTTGATACACTGCTGATTTTGCAGGTTTTCCTACTTACAAAGCATGTAGAGGTCTGTAATTTTTATCATAGGTACACTTCAACTGTGAGAGACGGAATCTAAAACAAAAATCCAGAAAATCACATTGTATGATTTTTAAGTAATTAATTTGCATTTTATTGCATGACATAAGTATTTGATCACCTACCAACCAGTAAGAATTCCGGCTCTCACAGACCTGTTAGTTTTTCTTTAAGAAGCCCTCCTGTTCTCCACTCATTACCTGTATTAACTGCACCTGTTTGAACTCGTTACCTGTATAAAAGAGATTATCTTTATCTCGGTGCGGATATTGCCTGTAATCCATGGCTTCTGGTTGGGATCTGTACGTACGTTCACTGTGGGGACGACTTCGTCGATGCAATTATTGATGAAGCCAGTGACTGAGTTGGTATACTCCTCAATGCCATTGGATGAATCCCGGAACATATTCCAGACTGTGCCAGCAAAACAGTTCTGTAGCATAGTATCCACGTCATCTGACCACTTCAGTATTGAGCGAGTCACTGGTACTTCCTGCTTTAGTTTTTGTGTGTAAGCAGGAATCAGGACGATGGAATTATGATCAGATTTGCCAAATGGATGGCGAGGGAGAGCTTTGTATGCTTCTGTGTGTGTGGAGTAACGGTGGTCTAGAGTTTTTTTTTTTTTTTCTGATTACACAAGTTGGTAGAAATTAGGTAAAATGGATTTAAATGTACCTGCATTAAAGTCCCCGGCCACTAGGAGTGCTGCTTCTGGGTGAGCATTTTCTTGTTTGCTTATGGCCTTATACAGCTTGTTGAGTGAGGTTTTAGTGCCAGCATCAGTTTGTGGTGGTAAATAGATAGCTACGGAAAAGAAAAAAAAATAGCTATGAAAAATATAGATAAACTCTCTTGGTAGATTGTGTGGTCTACAGTTCATCATGAGGTACTCTACCTCAGGCGAGCAATACCTCGAGACTGTGTTAGTATTAGACATCGCGCACCAGCTGTTATCGATAAATAGACACACACCACCACCCCTCGTCTTACCATATGTAGCTGTTCTGTCCTGCCGATGCACGGAAAACACAGACAACTGTATATTATCTGTGTCGTCATTCAGCCACGACACGGTGAAACATAAGATATTACAGTTTTTAATGTCCCGTTGGTAGGATAGTCTCAAGCCGAGATCATCCAGTTTATTCTCCAGTGATTGCACGTTTGCCAATAGAACAGAGGTAGAAGCGGGTGACCCACTCGCCGACAAAAAAAAAAGGCACCCGATCTCCAAAATCCATCTTCATGCGAATGACAAGGATTTGGGCCTGGTCTCGGATAAGCGTTATATCCTTTGCGTTGGACTCATTAAAGAAAACATCTTCTTCCAGTTCGAGGTGAGTAAATCGCTGTTCTGATGTTCAGAAGCTTTTTTTCGGTCATAAGAGACCATCTCTAATGTTGCTGCTACCAGCAGCAACATTATGTACAAAATAAGTTACAAACAATGGGGGAAAAACACACAAAATAGCACAGTTGGTTAGGAGCCCATAAAACTCCAGCCATCCCCTCCAGCGCCATTTTCTAACTGCCTGGCATTTTGGTATCAGGCTCAGGAGATGTTTTTTCTTGTCTACCATACCTAAATGATGAGTAGGAGCCATTACCTGGTTCCTACTCATCCTTGAGTGGAAAGGGGCTTTCGTGTTCTCGTGGCGTACATCGTGTGCCTCCGCCATTGCCAAAGTGCTGTCAGAGCTCAGAACCCGAGTGAAACAAATGACGGTAACATTAAGCAATGCCGGACATTTGAGCTCGCAGGGTTAACCCCCCCCCCCCCCCCCCCAAATGAATTAGGAATCCTCCCATTGCGGCTCCCTCTGCATAATTCGGTAAGCATCGGGTGATGCCATTTAAAATGGCCTGTGGTGGATGGAATAGCGTTTAATGAGGACGGATATTGACAGCAGGGTCAAGTGGCGGAGGATGTTGATTTACATTAGGTGGAGTAATGTGTGCCTGTGGCGCCTGGCGGACTGGGCAGATAAATATTACAGAGTGATCCTTCAAACGAGCCTAAGGCGCAAAAAGGCTCTTCTACAGGGTTTCCTGGCCAAACCACCAGGGGTTGGGCGAAAATTGGCAAGTGAGCAGGTGGGCGGGGACAAACATACGCCAAGCAGAGACCATGCATTGAGAGCGAGAGAGCGTGTCACTTTATCAATTTGCATAATGAAGTATTTAGCTCGGCAGATAGATCTGTGTATCAACCACACGCCAGATGCTTAAGCCAATACTAGCAACAGCATGAAGCTATAAAACACTGACAACCCTTTACTTATCTGGCTGATTTGCATGCAATGGAAAGGCTAGGATAGGATACTGTAGGTGTTACGATCAAACAGGAGAAGCCTGATATTCATACCGCTCATAGTTATACAAATCTCCCAAAGCCTTATATGATTGGCCCTGTAAACTCTTCCAGCGCCACACACCATATTCACACACAGGCACGATGTGGGTGGGAAAAAAAGGAAAGGCTGTCCTCTATCCCCTTTCCTGACTATATGTGACCACGGCAACAACAATTTATATCCACCTCTGATGGTCATACAGTATGCTTGCCTAATTATGGGGATTATCTGCAGTTAGGCACTTCTCATGCAAATTGGATATGGGGTTAGACCTTGTGCACTTTGCATGGGCTTTTTCATTTGAATCTCGATGAATCTGGTTTCGTAAGAGCATAGGCTACTGTAGATTGGGAACTTTTTTTCTTTTTTACTGAGGTGCATTTTTACTTCCTGGGTCCAATATAGATGTTAGCCAATCATCATTGATTGGTTTGTTGTGTTGTGTCCCATGTCTCTAAACAACACCACATGGCTCATGTTTCGAAATGAAGCAGTTTAAGCGGCAACGAGATACAACAACTATGATGGCCTGCTGAACAGGTTCCCCTATGTCCACTGAGAACGAAGGAACATCAACTTAAGGACACAATCATTTGTCCTTGGCCTATTTGTTTTAAGGGTGTGCTTTTTTCCGTCCAAGTGTCGACCGAACAACATAATATGACCATATCAGCTAAATAGCCACAAAAGGCACACAGTGCATTAAGATTCCACATTTAGAATATCATTAATCAAATCATTGCCATTGTTCTACAGTATATGTGAGCATTGATTTGAGTCCGGTATTGTTAGCTGGTTGTATTATCCCACCTAGGGGCAATTGGTCCACTGAAGAGGACAATGATAATGTCTTCCTAATGGAGCTCAGAGGACAATGCCGACCAATCAGTCAATCCAAACTGCTTTCCCCAGCTCTCTCATTTTTACATGGCACTTTACCACTTCACCACCGAGGGAGAATTTGAGCTTTTTTTTCTTCAAAACCGAGAATACAAGGTATATAATTACATTTGCCTGAAACTAAAGTTCAAATTGGGGGGGAAAAGAACGGTGGTCCAATTACGAAGTGAGACGCTTACACGATCTCTCCGTCTCTCTCCCTACCTCTCTCTCTTTCTCCCCATCTCACCCGCTTTCACCCCCCCTCCATCTCGCTCTCCTCTCTTTCCTCTCTCTCTCTACTCTTAGCTTAGTAGAAAGCAATGGGTGAATCAATATATGAAGTATTGTAAAGTCGGCATTGGGACCGAAGACTGGGATCAAATGTTACAGTGAGACAGATTAGCCCCTGTAGACCCTTGATGATAAGAGAATGAGAGAGAGAGGGAAGGAGGGATACTGGAGATGGCCTTCAATGTGGCACAGTAGCCTTGGAGGGAATTCAATACAACCCATTGACAAAAGAAGGGCTGTATTATAGAGAGGAGCTGCGGCCTCCTTTGGGAAGCTGGCCTGCCCGTTCTATTTCCTTATTAATTGTGCTCGAGGAAAAAAGGGAGAGGGAGGATAGCGACAAAGATATACACAGCTTTCTCTCAAAGGAGGCCCTTCTCCTTCCACATTATGTTTGAAACAATGTCAGGGTCAAGCCGATTTGAGGCTATCTTTGTACTTATTGAATGGAAGAGTGGTATTTTCAAGGGGATCTAAGAAAGACACACACTTCCTCGAAATCACACACTCCCCCATAACCCCCGTCCCCTCAGTCTTTGAGGTCACAGCTTGCCCTCAATCCCATACGGAGTTATCAGGCCCCTGGAGAGATTGTCAATTTAGCCATTGATGGATCCCCCTGTGAAGTCACCTCCCACTTTCCTCCCCTAAGTCCACCCAGGGCACATCTTAGCTGCATGTTTGTTGGAGTAGGGAGACATGATAGAAATGAACGCTTTCCTCCCCCACCGACCCTCATCTCCCACCTTTACTGCACACACCTGGTTACAGTACAGTACACGTCAAGAAAGATAAGACGACAATAAATGAAGTGCTTGGACGTCCGGTATCTTTCTTAAAGCATCATATTTATGTATTTACTTTGGAGATGTTCCTGAAGAAGTTGAAGGTGTCAGTTGTAGTCGTTTTAAATTTTTTGTGTGTGCTATATTTGATGTATAACAACCTCCCTCTTACTGCATCCCCAGAAAATAATCTTGGCCCGTCTTTATCCTTGTCAATAATAAACGTATTCATTAGGATCTAATGGCTAAACTGAACCTAGATCAGAACTACTACTCTGGGAAGCTTGATAAATATAGCCCCTGTATTATGTTGTCTCTTGAATGTCAGGATAGTCCAAACTGAGAGAAGTCAATAGTTAAGAGCTGGCTTTTAGGGGTTCTGTAATTTATTTTCACCGTGGAAAACCACTGTGATTTCCCTGGAGATAAATGTGACATGGAGGGATCCCACAAAAGACTGACTGTCAAGTGAGAAACATTGCAGGTGCACATTCCCCAGTGTCGCCCCCCCCCTCTCTCCCACACACACACACACACACACACCCCCCGATCACTGGCCCTTGTTCAGTGGCATAGGGGACTTGAAGGGGATCCTTTTTCACTGCAATAATGCAGTCCTTTCTGCTTCGTGACATGGGCTGGAGAGAGCAGTGGAAACGGTAGAGAAGGATGTCACTCTGCAGTGCAGCATCAAGCGTTTTGGCACGAGATGTCTCTATAGGCCCTCTGGAAGGGACATGCTGTAGACTGTGTGTACTCTGCTCATTGTTGAGTAAGGGCTCATATTAAGTGTGTAGACATTTTTAGTGGGTTAGTGCTGCTTTTCTTATTGATTCTCATTACCGTGTTTTTCTTTACAATGTTAAATGCATATTTAGGTTCAAGTATTGTACCCAGAGCCACAGGTACACCATTTTGTGTGAGCGTGAAACGTTTTCTCCTCATGTTCATCCTTCTCAAGTGAACTGCATGCCCACAGTACTGTGTACGTCTGACGGTCGACCAAAATTCCGAACTTTTGACATGTCTTCCCATTTTACGTTGCAGTTAATTTATTAACACACGTGGAGGGCGACATCCCTTTCCATGCATATTCAAAGTCCCGCCTCTTGTCTTCACATAATAGCCTTGTGTGTGTGATTTTAGCTTTCATTTTAAACATGGGAAGCCAAAAGGAATCAAAGAGGGTTCACTGAGTGCTGTTGCTATTGCAGATGTAGCGTAGCAACCCAGGTTGATGGAAGCAATGCCACACCATTTGCGTGCACCGTGGCATGCACGCTCAATAAGATGACCTGCTCTCTGTGGGCGGTCGAAGAGCTAGGTATCGACGAGTTGTCGCCTCCGCCACCCCCTCCTCTCCTCCTTTTTCTCTCCTATCATCTTTTTCAACTCTCCTCACCTCTTTTTATCTTCCATCTTTCTCTCCTTTAGCGTGTCGCTGTATGACTGGCAGGTTCTTGTTAATAATAATCTTGCAGAAGGCTCCGCCATGCGATTCAATTAACTGCTCGCGCTGCTGTGATCTCTCGGCGCACCGACAGAACATGAGCTTTTTGTCACCCAGCACATGTGTTTTAGATGTTACGCTACACATGCTGTGGCTACACTATCCTATGCTAGCTAGCTAGCACCATTGTAGACTACAGTAACCTAGAGAGACTCTAGATTCGCACTGCCCTCATCGTCCTGGATATAGACGGACGTATGAAGACCTTCTGTAAATCTAGGCTAAATGGGGCCACCATGCATGTATGTTTGGGGGAATGTCCTAGAAAGCCTCCCTTGGGGGAAGGAGGTGTGTCCTCCACCCCCCCTCCATGGTAATTCATTGACCTGGAGGGATAGATGGAAGGGAGGGAGGGAGACAATGAATGGTGCCACTCTGCACATAGCCTACTGTATGAAAGCTACGCTAGCATCTTCCATGTAGTATACGGGTATCCCATCCTACCCCCATTACTACAACACCCAGGCTTTAAAAAAAATGCACCCCCTCCCCAAAATATTTTCACATGACCCTCCCCTTGTACTGTAATTTTTTTTTGCACCCCCACTCATAGAATTAACTACAAAATAATGATTACCACCACAAATAACAATAACTGGACCAACCCTGTGTTTATAAACATGGATATCGATTTGACCACTTCAGCAAGCTTTTGTGGCAGTGCTATGGAACAGAAGGTTGAGGATTAGCCGACCACCACGGACGAGCTCACTCTCCCTGCTTGTGTCATTACACTAAGACCAGAGCCGCCTTTAGACAATGATCAGCTAGGGGGAAATCAAATTTTAATTTTTTTTATGCTATATTTATAATTTATATAAAATATATGCAACAATTTTCCACCAAAAAGTATCTGTGCCAAAGCACTACACATAACCAATAGTCCAGGCATAACTGCATACCGATGACTTCGAGCGCTTCATCATGGTTTACATTTTCAACACCACAATCAAATGGAGTATGTCTATCTCAACAAACAGAAAATAAATCCATTCCTACTCCTTGTCGAAGGATTGGCTTGACAATCTCCGAATGTCATTGGCGGTTTAGTTTTTTTGTGACGGATATCTCTCTTCGATATCTCTTTCGAATGTGTGCAGGTAGCCTACAGGAGACCTTTGAAGTAGCCTAATCAGACTAAAATGTGAGTGGTTGTGTTTATGCCACACAAGGTAATACATATTAAAAGTGAAATGACAAATATTTCGGCGATATTTAAAGTGTTAGGTTCTAGGTCGAGGAACAACCACTCGGATTGGAAAGGAGTCAGAACGCGCGTTAAGCTTTTCTGAATAACTGGGCCGGCTGGGAGCATAGGCCTATGTGGCTACACTATATAGGACGACATGGGAGAATGATGATCGGCAACAGACAGCAGCACATCAGTATCAGAAGTAAAAATACAGCCAGACAGTCCTGCACTGTGACTTTGTCGACTTTCTAATCTGTCGTGTAGACTCACAACTGATCCAAATGAAATGAATAGAATAAAACATTCAAATAACAGGGCTTTTGCAACATCATTCAAATGAAATTGTGCAAAACTGCAGTTTACAGCCTTGTACAATAATTGTACTCACAATAATTCACATTTTCATTGCATTGTGGTGGTGTAGGCTAGTCTAGGTAGGATCATTTTATTGACTTTATGGCCGTAGAAATTTAATGAGCTATATAATGGATACAAATTTTTTTTTAAGTAAGGCGAAACCAAAAACAAATCACTTTTTTTATCTAATATAAGTTATACCTGTTGTAAAAATACTAAACAACCTTTTGTACAACACCTAGTGACCTCACTGAGAGATTTTAGCGTTTTTGGTATTGTAGCAAACTGTGGCGCAGGGAATACAACTTGGATTGCTGGAGTGAAAGAAAACACGGTACGCTTCGTGTCAATAGGGTTAATCTACTTGCTGGGAATTGTAACGCGGTTCATATAGGAAGGTTTACTACACAGCCCCCTCCTTCGACTAATCAGCCCCCTAGCATGTCCGAGCCATGCGTTCTGATGGCTGCACGGCCGCCATCCCACTTCTGACACCAGTGTAGCAAACGGCAGGACAAGGATGTGAAACCGGGTCACTGGCGTGAAAGGCAGATGATACCTTATGCATTGTGCCAATAGGGTTAACCCACTTGGTAGGAATTGTATCATGTATAATGTAGCAAGGATTGTGACTGTATAATGGTTTTGTAATGACAGTCACAGGGACCAGTGCTTGAGACCGTCAGTGTATCCCCCTAATCCACTATTTGTGTCAGGTGTTGGAGAGCACCATTTGAAAGCATGTCCCAGCCGAGATTTAGTCACAGTACATTTGTGTTAGGGTAGCGATGTTTCTGTACTGCACATGTGATGGCAGAGTATTCAAAACAAATGTGCACCCAGTTGATAAATCATCATAAAATCATTCTGCCAGATAGGCCTACTTTGAAGTCAACATTTAAGTGGGAAGGTTATTGGGGAAAAATGTTGAATGATTGTTTCAGCACGCATCGTGGATTTTATAGCACCGATTGGCTATATTTATGACCTTTTAGAAGTGTTTACTTCAGGCTGACTACTAGCATCTATTGAGTTGCAATGTCCCATAAATTGAATATCCAAATCAACTCAAAGTATACATAAAATGAGTTTTGTACCAACACAATTCAAAAGGAAGTCTACAGCAAAAATACATCTTTTTACTTTTTGCGATTCAGAAATTATTGAGATTATTTTGATTCCCATAATTTCATTCACAGAGCTTTAACTGAACCCCAACTACTACATTACAATGGCGAAACACATCATTCAATTGGTTCAAAAAAATTGATTAAATATAATAGCTTTACATGAATCACTATTTTATAAATGTTTTGACTATTTTGAGATGGGAATAGGGGCATCCGATATATAGTAAATAAAATGTCTATGGCTTAAACAACATCGATAGGGGAACTTTTTGAGCTGCGTCTCATGCCTTGACTGTTATTTCATGCGCAATGACGCACCTGGCCTCCGCTGCCTATCAGCTATTCCATGTTCTTGTGGATTTATATAGACAATTAGTGCAGATTCTAATTATTTTATGTATGGTATGATTGCTAGTTAACCTATTGCAGATCTGGACAAACGATCCACCTTCCGCTATTGCCACTGTTGATAGAGGGCAGGATAGAGTTGACTGTATAGTAAGTGGGCAGAAAGTAAGTGGGCATAAGGGAAGTACCAAAACACCTGATAGGGGAGGAGCATGCAAGCAGATGAGGAAATGCGGCTATATGAAATAAATGATATAGTAAAACCTGTAGAATGTAAACCAAGGAAAAAATTTACTTCGCCCAATTAAAAAATCACACAAACCTCCCCAAAACAAAAATGTTTTGTTAGACAACCTATTTTGGACCACCCCAGTAAATTTCGAACTGTCTCTTAATGTTTTGCTTCTGTAGGACCCATTTCGTCACACAATACATTATTGTGTATCATTGCGTACTCTCAATCTCTTAATAGTTCAGCAGTTTGCTAACCCAGTTGCATCTGATACAGTTACCTATTTAGATATGATATAAATGTTGCTATGTGCCTTAGTTAGTAAATTAGGATATATGCATATGCATGAAATCCCATTTTAATTTACGCATTTGAATAATTTGTGTTTTTCATTATGCAAGTAAACATAACTACTTGGAGCCATAATTGGTATTAATTCATGCTTTTTACCCCTCGGCTATTAAACTGCAGCAAAAATCGCGTTAGACAGGAAGAATTTGGAATACATAAATGACCTAAGCTTATCATGGAGGCTACTGTACGTTATTTGCAGGAAGCTCCAATAAAGTATGTTTATATCTCACGGGAAGAAGCCTGCTGAATCTGAAGTCAAATGAGTTTCTATGAGGATACATCAGTTGTGAACTTAGCTTTGCTGCCTCTGTGACTCTTCACTCTATAAGCAGCAGAGCAAGCCAAAATTTAAAGATTCCTCTTTTTCTTACTTAGCGTACCCTCAAACTCGAAAACAAAGATATTGCCACATTTCTCATACACATACTGTGTCTTCAAGTTCATAACAAACACAACGAGTTTCTCATCACGAGCCAATATGGGCTTTGTGTCAAATGCATTATCCGTTATTATTCCTTTTGCTGCTGAAAAGTACTCCTTTCTCCCCATCCATGTCTTCTCCATGGCTGCTGCTGTTGAATATACAATCCGTGTGAGGGAGAGTGAAAGAGGATGCATCCTAAATTACACCCTATTCCCTATATAGTGCACTACTTTTGACCAGAGCCCTATGGGCACTACATATTAATAGGGCACCATTTGGGATGTAGTCAGTGTGAGCGAGCGTAGGGTAGTTTATTCTCAGTGTCGACTGATTGAGGTCAGAACAGATTAAGTGCTTTCCACTGTCAGTTTATGAGGTTGTGGTTTCCATTGACAAACATGACCCGATGGGATCCTCACACACCAGTGTTGTCTCGAATACACTGCAATGGCAATCCACATCATATTGTGGCTAAAGAGACTATTATCCATGGTGATTGTCAGTATTGGCGTGCATTATACTTTGTTTACGCTGTCTATGCTCACAAAAGCACAGTTGATGCAATTAACTTGAGGCTTGGATGCCTTTCAGACTGGAACATTGCAGGACTACCCTACGCTATTCACTACAACATACAGTGGATTTTCGTGAACGCTTTGTCATAGGAAAAACTCTGGAAAATATACTCCCAAAACTTTTCAGGGTTAGGATAGGCCTATGGCCTGAATTGTATAAAACAGATCTAAGGTCAGGCTGAATGGTATTTAGAGTGACTTCCCTTAGTCAGTCGGTCATGGAACTTTCACAGTAGATGGATTCAGACAATATAGCTTTCTTATCTGAAAATCTAAAGTCTTAAATAGCAGGAGAAAAAAAATGAGACACTGTGTGGTGAGTCTTGCTGTCTCATTTCACATGGCTAAATGTAGTTCCATGTAGTTCCTGTATGCTGTCAGGTGTTGCTGTTCGATAATAATCATTTGGTGGGTGCTTATATTTGTCCTATTTCACACATATACAAGCGTGTGTTTATACGCATGTGTGAATTGGAAATGTGTTCGCATATGAATTGGAAATGTGCATATTCCAACTCCCCCTGAGAACCTTCTCGGAGATTGGGGACATGACCAGGTTCTGTTGTTATCAACGGCGACCATGGAGCAATTAGGGTTAAGTGCCTTGCTCTAGAGCACATCGGCAGATGATAGAAAAAAAGTATTCACCTTGTCGGCTCAGAGATTCAAAAAAGTTACCTTTTGTTTACTGGCCCAACGCTCTAACCACTCTAACCTGCCGATGTCTGCACTGCGGCAACGGTCCATGTGAGAAAGGCAGGTTCTTCTCCCCCTCACGCAAGGATAGCATCTTTTTAGTTTATTTTTTTGACCTCAATTAAACTTTGTCGCGGCCAGGGCAAGTTGAGTTATGCCAACTCCGTGGAGGCCTGTGTGTTTGTGTTTCTGTGTGTGTGTCTGTGTCAATTAGTGTGGGTGTGTGTTTGGGTGGTTTGAGGGGAACGAGGTGGTGTTAGTTTTGGCCCATAATGTCCCCAGAGCGACACAGAAGCCTGAGGGGATGGTTGCAGCCAGGGGAAGACGGGGGAGATGACAGGAGAAGAAATAGACAAACAATGTCAATGTGGCGGGTAGCAGAACAAAGCCCAACTTTCTCTCGCTCTCATGCGCTCGCTCTCAGGCGCGCTCGCTCTCTCGCTCTTTCTCTCTTGCGAGCCGCCACTATAGCAGCAGCCGCCAACTCCCTAGGCTGCCCTCCATCCTTGGAAGAGAACCGGGACTGACAAAGTCTGTGTTCAACTTATTTTACATGTAGAGAATAGAAATGGAAATATTTTTTTTCCAGTCGTCAATATTTTGGGATATTAAAATGTTCATAAAGTGTTCGTTTTAATGTATTAGTGATGGGGCCCTTTTTCAGTTCGACAAGAAAATTATCAAATGGACTTCAACTCGTGTATATTCAACGAGAATAATGAAGTCATTGAACTGCACTCTAAACTATCCCAGAAATTCCTTGAGCTGAACAGAAATTGACCTCCACATAGTTAACTATAATTTGCTTTTTGAAGTGGAGTATCAATCTCTGAACACCCGGAAGAGCATCATCCTCCTTTTGTCATCTGCTTATTTTTAGGTCTGCTCAGCACTTAATAGTGTTTAATTAAATTAAGCCCTTGTTGGCATTCATTTAAAGTGGCAATTCACTGCTGTCTAGCCTCATATTCATCATCTACAGCATCTGTACCAGCGCAGTGGTGGCTGGTGATTGGCTAAAAAAGAATCACAGGTGGGGTGCCGCCGCTAATGCCATAATGGGCAGGCCACCACTCTACCAGTGTCTACAGTACATACATTACCAGTCAAAAGTTAGGACACACCTACTCATTCCATGGTTTTACTTTGTTTTTACTATTTTCTACATTGTAGAATAATATATTAACACATAGTAACACATATGGAATCATGTAGTAACCAAAAAAAGGTAAGCAAATCAAAATATATTTTATTTGAGGTTCTTCAAAGTAGCCACCCTTTGCCTTGATGACAGCTTTGCACACTCTTAACATTCTCTCAACCAGCTCCATGAAGTAGTCACCTGGAATGCATTTCAATTAACAGGTGTGCGTTAAAGGTTAATTCTAATGCGTTTGAGCCAATCAGTTGTGCTGTGACATGGTACTGTTGGTATAGAGAAGAGAACAGCTCAAATAAGCAAAGAGAAACAAGAGTCCATCATTCATTTAATACATGAAGGTCAGTCAATGTGGAACATTTCAGTTGCAAAAACCATCAAGTGCTATGATGAAACTGGCTCTCATGAGGACAGCCATAGGAAAGGAAGACCCAGAGTTACCTCTGCTGCAGAGGATAAGTTCATTAGAGTTACCAGCCTCAGAAATTGCAGCCCAAATAAATGCTTCACAGAGTTCAAGTAACAGACACATCTCAACATCAACTGTTCAGTGGAGACTGCGTGAATCAGGCCTTCGAGGTCGAATTGCTGCAAAGAAACCACTACTAAAGGATACCAATAAGAAGAAGAGACTTACTTGGGCCAAGAAACATGAGCAATGGACATTAGTCTGGTGGAAATCTGTCCTTTGGTCCAATGAGTCCAAATTTTAGATATTTGGTTCCAACCGCCGTGTCTTTGTGACGCAGACTAGGTGAACGGATGATCTCCACATGTGTGGTTCCCACCGTGAAGCATGGAGGAGGAGCTGTGATGGTGTGGGGGTGCTTTGCTTTTGACACTGTTGGTGATTTATTTAGAATTCAAGGCATACTTAACCAGCATGGCTACCACAGCATTCTGTGACGATACTCCATCCTATCTGGTTTGTACTTAGTGGTACTATCATTTGTTTTTCAACAGGACAATGACCCAACACACCTAAAGGATGTGTAAGGGCTATTTGACCAAGAAGGAGAGTGATGGAGTGTTGCATCAGATGACCTGGCCTCTACAATCACCCGACTTCAACCCAATTGAGATGGTTTGGAATGAGTTGGACAACTGAGTGGAGAAAAAGCAGCCAACAAGTGCTCAGCATATGTGGGAACTCCTTCAAAACTGTTGGAAAAGCATTCCAAGTGAAGCTGGTTGAGAGAATGCCAAGAGTGTGCAAAGCTGTCATCAAGGCAAAGGGTGGCTACTTTGAAGAATCTCAAATCTCAAATATATTCCTACATGATTCCATATGTGTTATTTCATTGTTTTGACGTCTTCACTATTATTCTACAATGTAGAAAATTGTACTAATAAAGAAAAACCCTTGAATGAGTAGGTGTCCAACCTTTTGACTGGTACTGTATGTGAAATGGGATGATTAATTTGAAGTAAAAAACTGAATGGCCCATTTTGCCTCACGTTTAGCATCCACTTCACCAGCCCACCTTTAAAACCACACATGCTTATAGCAATCAGCGTAGGGACTCCCTTTTTCAAATTGGAACGGACAAAAACGTCGATTTTTGTCACAGTAAATATAGAAATATAGCTCCATTAGACAGTATCTGCCCCCCTCCCGCCCCCATTAACAGCAAGCATCAAACATTACAAGTTTCAGGCAAGAACTAGCGGTCTAGTGAGGTTAAGGTGTTTCTCAGGCAGTTGATGTAGCCTCTGCAATTGATATAGCTGATTTTGTTCTCCTGTATCTCACCTTGGGGCTAATTCAGTAATTCACTGACGTAAATAGAGCTAATTTCCTCCCTCGGCATGGCTGACTGCTAGATTGACAGGTGAGGCACGTGTGTTAGTTTGTCACTAGCTCTGTCAAGCGTAACTCGCCTCCCCTATACTGGCGAGCTTGGTGTGTTGCCAGGTGTTGGAAGACGTGTGTCAATGAAGAGGAGTGGGAACAAAACAAATGGCCTGTTTCCACTGGCAAGCAGAAAGTGTCTTCAGACCATGCTTTCTCCCCATTAGACTGACTCATGCTAATTGCTAATTACACTAAAACCACAGTGCCGGTTGAGGCGCCAAAAGTCAACAATTGGTGTGATTTTGAAGGGCCTGTCAATCCAGGATCCACTGAAGAACACCTGTAACTGGATAGCTCTCCGTGTTTCATTGGGTGTGCAGTCTTCCATGACAGGCATTTCATGCCTTTTCATTTTCAGACACATCAAGGGTTCTATGGAATATTATTATTTTTTTAAACAATGCAATTTTTCTGCATTGCAAAGTGTGTTTGATTAATGTCTACATGTCCGAGTCACATTTTTTTATTGACTACATTCATTCAAAAGCATAGCTTACACATTGTCTTGTCTTATGATAGTCTCCTTATCCTTTTCGATTGAGTAGAGACCCTTAGATTTGGATTGCCTGGGGATATATCTCAACTTAATTTACTCATTATGCTAGTTTCTCACTTAAAAATGAACAATTCTTTGTTCTTTATGGAAAAATGGTTACCGTTAAGAGCAATTTTTAAAGTAGGTCTACCCTCCATTTCCTCAAACCGTCTCGGCTTGCCACAGGTGACACAATCTCCTTCACCATAAAGCGCAAGTGGGTGTGGCTGCCTCCCTCTGCTCTAATCGAATAACGACATTATGATTCATGCGCTAATTAATCACCCGTTTTGTGGGCCGAGCAGATTCAGCTACGTGGGGAAGAGAGACAGACGTTTGTGTTGAATCAGCCCATCCCTCCCTCCATCCCTCCCTCCATCTCTCCATCCATCCCTCCCTCCATCCCTCCCTCCATCCCTCCCTCCATCTCTCTATCCATCATTAATGCATTTCAATAAGAGCTAATTTGAATTGTCCGCCTTCTGTTTTGGTATGTGTAGTTTGCAGCCGGAAACGAGCTGCCTCCTGGGACGAAATACTCTACCCCTTCATAATATTAGCTAAACTTTTCATACTGAAGTTTTTATTTGGCGTATTTCCCAATCCGGGCTTAATTTGAGATGGCAGGTTTATCGCAAATCATCACTGCCTGTGTTGGAGCTGATGCTGTCGGAGACTGGTTGAGGAAAAGTTGAATAATTGCACAAGTCAGTATAGGGACCCTTCGAATCGTACCAGACATGTGTTTATCTCCATTATGACAGCCATTTACACAAACAAGCTCTCTAATCATAATGTCTGCAGTCGTTGGCCCCCCTTCAATCTGACAATTTTTCTGTTTCTTGGGAGATTATCTGAAATGCCTACCCCGAGGGCCTGTTTTGGTATTAATTAGGACTTTTAAATGTCATTGCTAGTTAGCTCTGTCTGACCCAAAGTGCCCGGTGTCTCAGGAAGGAGGTAAGAGGGTCTGGGCTGTTCTTCAATGACCCCAGGGCCTCAGTGCCGCTCTACATGCAAGCCCTCTTGAGGACATGCAATTTACCCCCATTACTTAAGGAAATACGCATTCAAGACCCGCAATCAAACTCATCTTTTGGTTTTCAATTTGCTGCCTCTCCGAGTGATTAGAAACCTTGGCAAGAGCGACATTTTCCTCTCAACCATTATTTCCTATGACCTTTTAGAATTCCCTTTTTGGTGAGTAATTGCATTTTTAAATATTAATTTGTGAATTGTGTCATGTCTGTAGAAATGACTCGCTCTTTGTAGATTCACTGTGTGAATTAACACTTTTAGACAAGTTGAAGAAAAGTTGAAGTAAAGATATCATTCTTCACTTTAGCCTAAAAGGTGATTTGACTTCAAAGTTTTATCAAGCGAGTTCTCCCACAATTCTGTGTTTTCAGCAGGGCGCTCGTCAAGAGACTTATCCTGGGAAATTCTCCGGAGCAGGAATAAAACTACAGAAGAATATTCCTCAAGGATTACAGAAAGAGAAAGTGGAACAGAATAGAACTGAGAGCTTAGATATCAGTAAGGACTTTCAATGAGACTCCATCTTGCTTTTTAGCTATAGGTGGGTGTCTGGCCTTAGATGGTGATACGGGCACACAGGCAGGATGCTGGTGTTGGTAGATAGGGAATCTGAGCCCTATCCATCGCCACTTCTGGGTACAAATGTAATTACATAGAATTGTTGACTACTCTGGTAATTCAAGCCTATTTTGGGCGTTTGGTTACTTGCTTACATTAGTCGATTAGGGAATCTGGCTCCTGAATTGCTTTTTATTCATTTGTTTCCTTGTTTTAATATTTGGGAGGAAGATATAGCTTGACTAACATTCTGAGAACTTGAACTGAAAATATGAGCCTTGGCTTCAGGTTATAGTGAGAGTCCCTTTTTAAGACCCTCAAGGGATGTTGAGGTCATGCTAATAGCCCAATCAGTTGTCAATGTCCAGTCAGGGTAGTACATCTGATTTATTCTAAAGCAGCGGTGAAATTGAGCCGGGGGGGAGAGGTGGTGGTATGCTGTATTGGTAAAACATAAGCCTATCACAATAATTAAAACAAAGATGCCAAGAAAACTGTAAGCCATTACACTATTATTTATCATGACCTCATGTCAGTGTCATAAAACATTAGCAAATGGACTTGAAAACATGTGGAAGTACGCTCCAAAATGTGGTGAGGTACGACAATAACAGTGACATTTTGCCAAGACTGAGACGCGAGGACAGCAGTGGATGCATCAATTCAGGTTTCAAGTGCAGGCCTATTTCACAATTACCGAATGTCATTCATTACACTTTTTGGTGCTTTGTAAGAGATTTCCATTTCTCAAATGGTGGGTGTAGTGCACTATATGGATGTGGGAATTATTTTAGAGTGGATGAACATGCGTAGGTAGCCTTTTGACGTGATTGTTTGACAATCAGATGAAGACATCAAAATGAATTGGGATTCTATATGTAATTCTATGATTAGAATTATAAAAAAAATGTGAGGTCCCATACCGGGAAGACATTTAATCTACTTTCACCCCGGTTGAACAGTGTGCAAAAATAAATATCCCAACTTCTTTTTCAGACCTATTCAAACCAAATAATTCAATCAAAATAATCAGAGGAGACTTTCAAATGTATGCTGGTTCCTTTGCATCCTTTCACGTTGAGTTAGCATAGCATAGTTTGCATAGCATAGATAGCATAGGCTATAGTTAGCTATGCTAGTTTCGACGCCCATCTTTGAGAATTACATGGGAACCCTTATACAGTTAATTTCTCTCAATTGGTCTAACATACCTTAGATGTAATATGTCTGTTGCCAATTTAACCTGGCCTATGTTTGAAGCTGCGTACAGTACCAGTCAAGTTTGGACACACTTACTCATTCATGGGTTTTTCAAAGCTGTCATCAAGGCAAAGGGTGGCTACTTTGAAGAATATCAAATATAAAATATATTTTGATTTGTTTCACACTCTTTTGGTTACTACATAAATCCATATGTATTATTTTATAGTTTTGATGTCTTCACTTCTACAATCTAGAAAATAGTAAAAATAAAGAAAAACCCTGGAATGAGTAGGTGTGTCCAAACTTTTGACTGGTACTGTAGGTCATGACGTTTGAAGTTTGAGACTCATTACAGTAGTGTGTGTGTGTGTGTGTGTGTGTGTGTGTGTGTGTGTGTGTGTACACACCATATATAGAAGTGTTACCAGTGATGCACACGTTAATACCATAACTTGTGAAAAACGTTAATATCCTACTATGCTGTGATTTCAAACAACCTAGGATGGCACACTGTGTTGCTTAAAATGGCACAAAAATTAATTTGATCCTCTTGCCTTATAGAATAACTACGGCACTTTGCCCACTGCCCAGTGAATTGAAATAGATCAATAATACTCAGAGAGCAAACTCATGTTTAGGCGAGCTATTCAGCAAAGCACAGTTCAATAGAACTCAAATCTGCTTATAAATTGATGTGGCGTCGCGTTTGAGAATGAGCTACTCCATAGCAAGAGAATAATATGAAACAGAATGTGGAATAAATGAGAGAAAAATGAAATCATTTATTGATTTCAGGGATCGCAGAGACAAAATGGCTTTTTAAATTCAGTTTGGTACTTTATCATAAGGGGGTGGTAAGTATTTTGCAATTCTCAGTGCATCGTTTCTATGGTAACCATCCCATGTAATGGGCTATGCATGTGTCTTTGGATAGAACTGTAAAAACATAGCCATCTGGATTTTGGGCCACATTTTGCTGTATTTATTGTTTTACTATATGGATGGCATCATCCTCTTCATATAAATTATGCTTATTGCATTGTGGTGCTTGCTACAAGTATTTTATACTGACAAAATGTAAATGCAACATGCAACAATTTCAATGATTTTACTGAGTTACAGTTCATATGAGGAAATCAGTCAATTTAAATAAATAAAATTAGGCCCTAATCTATGGATTTCACATAACTGGGAATACAGATATGCATCTCTTAGTGACAGATATCTTTAAAAAAATGGGCCTCACAATGGGCTTCAGGATCTCATCAGAGTATTTCTGTTCCTTCAAATTGTCATTGATAAAATGTAATTGTCTTCGTTATCGTTGTTTATGTCTGCCCGTACCATAACCCTACAGCCACCATGGAGCACTCTGTTCACAACGTTGGCATCAGCAAACCGCTCGCCCACACAACACCATAACCGTGGTCTGCGGTTGTGAGGCCAGTTGGACGTACTGCTAAATTCTCTAAAACGACGTTGGAGTCAGTTTATGGTAGAGAAATGAACATTCACTTCTCTGGCAACAGCTCTGGTGGACATTCCTGCATGCCAATTGCATGCTCCCTCAACTTGAGACATCTGTGCCATTGTGTTGTGACAAAACGGCACATTTCAGAGTGGCCTTTTATTGTCCCCAGCACAAGGTGCACCTGTGTAATGATCATGCTGTTAAATCAGCTTGTTGATATGCCACACATGTCAGGTGGATGGATTATCTTGGCAAATGAGAAATGCTCACTAACAGGAATGTAAGAAATACATGTGCACAAAATCTGAGAAAAATAAGCTTTTTGTGCTTATGGAACATTTCTGGGATCTTTTATTCCATCTCATGAAACGTGGGACGAACACTTTACATGATGCGTTTATATATTTTTTCAGTGTACAGTCGTGGCCAAAAGTTTTGAGAGTGACACAAATATAAATTTTCACAAAGTCTGCCTCAGTTTGTATGATGGCAATTTGCATATACTCCAGAATGTTATGAAGAGTGATCAGATGAATTGCAATTCATTGCAAAGTTCCTCTTTGCCATGCAAATGAACTGAATCCCCCAAAAACATTTCCACTGCATTTCAGCCCTGCCACAAAAGGACCAGCTGACATCATGTCAGTGATTCTCTCGTTAACACAGGTGTGAGTGTTGACGAGGATAAGGCTGGAGATCAGTCTGTCATGCTGATTGAGTTCGAATAACAGACTGGAAGCTTCAAAAGGAGGGTGGTGCTTGGAATCATTGTTCTTCCTCTGTCAATCATGGTTACCTGCAAGGAGACACGTGCCCCCATCATTGCTTTGCACAAGAAGGGCTTCACAGGAAAGGATATTACTGCCAGTAAGATTGTACCTAAATCAACCATTTATCAAATCATCAAGAACTTCAAGGAGAGCGGTTCAATTGTTGTGAAGAAGGCTTCAGGGCACCCAAGAAAGTCCAGCAAGCGCCAGGACCGTCTCCTAAAGTTGATTCAGCTGTGGGATCGGGGCACCACCAGTACAGAGCTTGTTCAGGAAGGGCAGCAGGCAGGTGTGAGTGCATCTGCATGCACAGTGAGGCGAAGACCTTTGGAGGATGGCCTGGTGTCAAGAAGGGCAGCAAAGAAGCCACTTCTCTGCAGGAAAAACATCAGGGACAGACTGATATTCTGCAAAAGGTACAGCGATTGGACTGCTGAGGACTGGGGTAAAGTCATTTTCTCTGATGAATCCCCTTTCCGATTGTTTAGGGCATCCGGATAAAAGCTTGTCCGGAGAAGACAAGGTGAGCGCTACCATCAGTCCTGTGTCATGCCAACAGTAAAGCATCCTGAGACCATTCATGTGTGGGGTTGCTTCTCAGCCAAGGGAGTGGGCTCACTCACAATTTTGCCTAAGAACACAGCCACGAATTAAGAATGGTACCAACACATCCTCCGAGAGTAACTTCTCCCAACCATCCAGGAACAGTTTGGTGACGAACAATGCCTTTTCCAGCATGATGGAGCACCTTGCCATAAGGCAAAAGTGATAAGTGGCTCGGGGAACAAAACATCAATATGTTGGGTCCATGGCCAGGAAACTCCCCAGACCTTAATCCCATTGAGAACTTGTGGTCAATCCTCAAGAGGCGGGTAGACAAACAAAAACCCACAAATTCTGACCAAATCCAAGCATTGATAATGCAAGAATGCTCTGCCATCAGTCAGGATGTGGCCCAGAAGTTAATTGACAGCATGCCAGGGCGGATTGCAGAGGGCTTGAAAAAGTAGGGTCAACACTGCAAATATTGACTGTGCATCAACTTCATGTAACTGTCAATAAAAGCCTTTGACACTATGAAATGCTTGTAATTATACTTCAGTATTCCATAGTAACACCTGACAAAAATATCTAAAGACACTGAAGCAGCAAACTTTGTGGAGATTAATATTTGTGTCATTCTCAAAACTTTTGGCCACGACTGTAGATTGAATTAGCCGCACAATATTGAAATTGAACGAGCTTATTAAAAGTAATTGGTTTATCACCGATTTTTCTTACAGTAGATTCATGCAACAGTTTTCATGTATCTTGTTCAATATTGTTGTATACCTCATTGTATACCTACCATTGTATACCTCATCACCATGGCACCATGGCACCATGGAATAGAACGGACAATCAGCCATCAGTAATTTTGTTTTTCTCTCCCTTCATTAAAAGTAGAAATGTAATAAGATCCGGATCACTTGTTTTCAGAGAGAGAGAGAGAATCTTCCATTAAGTAGGAGATAATTGATATGTTTCATTCCTTAAACTGTCTGATTTCTGTTATAATGACAACTGGCTTCTAGCAACTTAGGCACTTCCACTGATACAGAATGCATTCCAAATGGCACCCTATTCCCTACATAGTTCACTACATTTGACCAGACCGCTATGGGCTCTTGTCAATAGTAGTGCACTATGTAGGAAATAGTTTGCGATTTGGAATGCAGTCTGTATCAGTGGAAGTGCCTAAGTTGCTAGAAGCCAGTTGTCGTTATGGGGGGGGTGGGTTGAAAGTGGTACCATGAAAACTTTTAGATTGTTCATAACGGCTCAGATTGTAGTGGAATTTACTGGAGGGGGGAGAGAATTTCACAAGGGCATACAGTCACACAGGCAAAACACATACAGGTAAATGGCTCTCACACTTCCAGGCTGTGTAGCCCCCTTCCAGCCCATGATAAATGCTTGCAGTCAGTACACATTGTCCAGTGTTGGCGCTGTAACACAGACACTTCTGTTAAGGGGTGTTTATGAAAATCCAAAACTGTCACGGTCCCCTGCGATCTCTCAGCCCAATGTTTACATTTCCCACTCATTTTTTCATTCCCACTGTAAACACCAAACCCCTGGAGTTTCCTCTGTTCCTCTGGCAAGAGGCAAAGCAGAAACGGCATGACAGACCGCAGGCTCTGGTCTCCTGGTCTCCTGCCATTTGGCTGCCTGCGGTAAACAATGACAATACTGCCAGAGCGCTAGCAGTTAACCCCTCTTTGACCCAATCGTCAACTTTCCCTGTTAAGTGGGCGTGGCCACCTCTCTCAGCTCTAATTGAATAACGACATCATGATTAATGCGTTAATTGATCACCTGAGTTGCGGATGATGGATGTTTTTCATTCTCTCTCTCTCTCTCGTTTCTTTTTTTCTGTATTGGTCTTACTGGTAGGATTGTCATCATGAACACAGCTAACATGCTCCCCACATACTCCTTCGCTTTGAACTCTTGACCGTTCACCATATCTCTCCATATTCCTCTCCCACACCACCTACAGCCATGCTATTGTGCCTCCCACGCCCAACAAAGGCCCTGTCAGCCCCACTCCCTTCGTCCCAATGTCTGACCTTGGACCTTTGCTCTATCCTCACCTTCTCTTCATCTTTTGCTCTGTTTCTCTTGCTCTAATGGTTAAGACATTAGGTTGGCAAGTGGGAGACCCAGGTTCAATTCCCACATGGTAAATATACCCAGTGTTACGCAGGTTTTGCTGACGTTATTTTCTGTCTATGTACCCACAGCCTTCAGTCGAGCTCCCATCCCCATGGCGGTGGTGAGGAGGGAGCTGTCGTGTGAGAGCTACCCCATCGAGCTGCGCTGCCCGGGCACCGACGTCATCATGATTGAGAGTGCCAACTACGGCCGCACCGACGACAAGATCTGTGACGCCGACCCAGCGCAGATGGAAAATACACGCTGCTACCTTCCCGATGCCTACAAGATCATGTCCCAGAGGTAACAATCTAGACCTCTATACACAGTGAGCTCCAAAAGTATTGGGACATTGACCCATTTGTTGTTGTTTTGGCTCTGTACTCCGGCACATTGCATTTTTAAATGATACTATGACCGAGGTGGGAGTGCAGCTTTCATTTGAGGGTGTTTTCATCCATATCGGGTGAACAGTTTAGAAATTAAAGGTCTTTTTTGTACATAGTCCCCGCATTTTAGGGGACCAAAAGTATTGGGACAAATTCACTTATGCATTAAAGTAGTAAAAAGTAAAACATGTAGTCCCATATTCATAGCACGCAATGACTACATCAAGCTTGTGACTACAAATTTGTTTGACTAATTTGCTGTTTGTTTTGGTTGTGTTTCAGATTATCATTATTATAGAATGGTAAATAATGTGTTGTCATTTTGGAGTCACTTTTGGTGTAAATAAGAATAGAATATGTTTTTAAACGCTTCTACATTAATGTGGATGCTATCATGACTATGGGTAATGTGAATTATGATGAGTGAGAAAGTTAGACACACAAATATCAAACCCCAAAGACATGCTAACCTCTCACCATTACAATAACAGGGGAGATTGGCTCATTGACACCCGCCCCAAGTACTGACGTTGCAATTTTGGTTACCTTTTATTGAGCCTTTGTCTGGGGTTGGCAGGGCAGAGTGGGGGGGGGGGGGGGGGGGGGATTTCATGAACAAACTTTGTCCATTCAGGGGATCACGTCCTCATTGAAAATAATACACAATTCTCCAATGTTGATAATTTGTGTTCCATTTACATTTCTGAATTGACTTTAATTAGAGATGGAATTGACCCTTCGCTAAGCCCTGCCCCAGAATGTTGGGCAACCAATTGCAGCGCTCCAATGGATAGCAACTGCTGTCAAGTCCAACACCTCGGACAAGCTCACGTTTAAATTGCATGAAAGCCAGTAAGGGCTATGGAAAACGGAATGTTTTCTTCATAAAATAAATAACAAATAATTGAACAGTGCAGCAGGAGTACTTGCTACTCTGATTCCAGAGCCTGTTGATGGAGTATTTTTTGAATCTGAATAAGGATCCAAATGTTTGAAGAAATCCAATGTTTTGAGTGGAAGCGGTCAAGAATTCTGTAATGTTTTCCGATTGAACACTATAAATCCCTGTCTTGGCTGTAAATTCATACCACAAATACATTTGACCTGTGATAGAAATTAATGTTGATTTGAATACATTATCTGTTATTTGTCGACATAAATATTTTCTTGGTGAGCTATGGCTACATTGTGGGGATACCAGGAAATGGAGGCCGATTTGTCAGTGCAGACAAAGAGTATACAGCACTTTGACGGTGATTTAAGAGATTGTACACATAATTTGAGGATTTACATTAAGCAAATGTACACAGATCACCCAGGCTTTGAGCATACTGTACATGCAGCCAATGTGTTCGATTTAAGAAAAGTAAGCACATTCATCGTCGTTTTTTTGGTTGTGGTATGATGATCCTTATACAGTATTGTAATAGCCCTGGGTTGAGTAACTAAGTACTAGTAAGGAGAGATGGTAGACCAAGGTTGTCTGTCAAACCATTTTCCATAGATACACAGCATGATTTGGTTCAAGCCCTCTTTAAAAGCTGCAGAAATGTACCAGGATTTGTAGCGCTTGTCATGATCACGTCCTCATGAATACTGTAGGTTACGAGCACTCCACCGAGATAAGGTTTATCTAAATTGCTATTCAGTGTTGACACGTCCTCGTTTTCCAAACCCAGTGTTCCATGTGCTGCTTTGAGAATTCTAATGACGTTCTGCACATTACCTAACTGCCTTTCCCTCCACTTTGAGTGTAATGCACGACTAAGATGAGATACTCTCTGGTGTTGAGAAGTAGGGATAAAAAGGTAGGTCTAAACACCACTGTCAGATAATTGATCCGCCCCATAGCATCTCCCTTGTTATCCCTCCTGCACCGCCCACTCAGAACAGTAATCCTTGGCGGAATGAATCGAACTGGAGATGAGGAAGAAACAGAACAACAAAAAAGACAACCAGAGAAAAAGAACAGCGGCAGGGAACTGCACCTCTCTTTACCATCACAGAGCTAGCGGAGAGCAACTCACAAGAGCTAAACGGCAAGTGAAACCTGATTCAGAGCGAGCTCTTATTGTATTTGAGGCAAATTTGGCAAGTGGATAAAGGTTGTGGGTGGTGAGGGGGGCTCGGGGAGGGTAGAGTCCTGAGATATTTGTAATACTAGCAACATGGCTAACACATTAGCATGTGAAGAGGCCTGTGCGAGGTGTTAGCATGCAGGAAAGCGCAATGGACGTGCGGGATTCCCGGCTGCAACCAAGCTCCCACAGCTGTTGCTAGGAAACCGGTAGCTAAGCTCATGATAAAACAAAACAAACAGAAACTAAACAGAAACAAAAACTCAGAAAAAAGTACGTTCAAAGGTGAGGGATAATGCAGAGGTTGGCACGAGATGAAAAGCGGGCCCGAAAATTGCTCGCTCTGCATTTGTTTGTTGGATTCGTCTGATTTCCCTGAAAGGATAATGTGGGGTAAAAATACAGGCAGAAGAAGAATGGACCGCTCATCACACCGTTGCAGACTTTGACATACTTCAAAGCAAATCACAGTAATTATTCTTTGCTGTGCTTTTTTCCTGATTACAATTGACTGGCTTTGATCAGATTATCACATAACAAAATGCATTAGCATAGTGTTCAGACTAGGTATATATGTTATAACAAATAGACAATAGCAGGCAAACTCTCACTAGTATTTTTTTTCCAGTGATTGTTTTCATATATTTCTTTAGGTCTATCCATGAAAAGGATATTGGTTTCCTTCACGTTGTTAGCTACTGGCTTCCGTACACAATGTCCTCCAAACTAAATGGGCATTGGCACTGGCATACAGACCAGCGACTGAGACACACTTCCCTGGTATTTGATATCCTACCCTGCTTTGCCTGTGCCTCCCTCTCCCCCCTCCCACTTAATGGAATGTTCCTCCTTTGGGATTTCTTTCTCTTTTTTTCCAGCCCATGAGCCACCTGTCTTCCCTGCTGGCACTGGCTAAGTCATTTTGACGGGCATGGTCTGGGTATCATTCACAGCCAGTTAATAGGACGAACCAGGCTGCAAGCTCAAACTCTAAGCCACAGGCTAGCATCCATCATCAGAAAAATACCCATCCATGTCACCAAGCCCGCTATCCGTCAATACACATTTAGCTAGCTCAACGTACTTTTCCTCCCTTCGGAAGAATGGAATGAACCCCCCCCCCCCCCCCCCCCATGGAAAGACGGGTTGCTTACTAAAAATCCCATCGGCGCACAGAGTCTCTTCTAGCAAGGTGTTTGGTTCCATTACAGTCTTTTAAGCGAGGTCTAATAGCTTATGCCTGAGTGATAGCATGCCGCCGCGCCAGTGAGTGCCGTAATGCATCTCAAAATGAAAGCTGTCTCCCCACCATGCCCCCGACAGGATGAATGGCTCTGAGTCATTACTGATGCTCCCGCATGCGGTGGCCATTACGTGTCTGGAAAATCACAGCCACTCAAAGACGTGTCACCTGTGTGTGGGGCCGGGTTGCGACTGGAAGGTGGCTAATGATATTGTAATTCAACCAATGCAACCGGGACTAATTTGATGTAATTGGTGGCAATTACCACATTTTAGTCCACCTACTCTTCCCAATGAAAGTTCGCTGTCAACTAGGCCTGTATATCGAGTGTTTTTAATTTATCTACACAGGGTTTATTTTTTGGGGGCCTCTGGAAATCTCTCCTCAATAAACTCTGCAGTGAAGCTAGATTATTCATCAAAAGTGCTTCCGCCTGCAGCAGGGTGCTCTCATATCAATCAGGCTCTATCTCGACAACGTACAGGCGACGCGCCGTACTTCAAAAACAAACGGCGACGATATCGAACAACAACAGCCTCTGCCGTTTTCTCATCAGCGACCCAGCGCCTTTCCTCTTTTGTGTTCTCCCTTTCTTTCCCCTGAGGCGTTGTGGCCTTCACGGCCAGTTAATTACCGGCGATATCAAAGTCATATATCACCCGGCATCTCTGCAGACCTCGCCGGGTACCTTAAGGGGGAACGCCTGATAGGCTGATAGCATTGTGTCACGCCCGTGTATGATCCCCCTTGTAGGAGAAGAGGGTCATAAAGGAGACTCCTCCACTCCCCTCTTCCCCCCCATTTCTATCCCTTTTTCTCTGAGGTTTTCATCTCCACCATCGCTTTCGGGCCTTGATTGGATATCTACTGCTGATTCTGTCTATACACAGGAAAGGGTCTCGCCTCTCATCAGCCAAGTGCTGTTTCGAGTTTGCCCCCATCCCCCCCCCCCCCCCTTGTTGAGACAAACACTCTGAAAATGTGAAAGAAGTACCGTGTTGAAACGTGTTTTAACAAGGAAAATGTGCTTTTGTGCTAGATGCTTTTTTTTCTTTTAACTAAATTGACTCCAGTGTGTTTTGATTTTACACTAGTTCCCAGTAATTCAGATGGATATTTACCATCAGGGTGAGTGTAGAATGCAATAGAATTGCATGATATACCACTGGGGATTTGAAGCAACAGCAGGTCAACAGTTAACTTATTTTACAAGTATAACATCGTAGTTTTTTGGGGCTTTATTCACTTTGTCAAATGCAGGCTAGAATGTATGAAACAAGCAAAACATAATTAAAACTTAAAATTCCTCATCAAAGACAGAGAGGTGGGGGAGAGAAAGCGAGCATAGTGAAGAACCTTACTCCCTCACCATTGCGCTTGCAATCCGGTCAAGTTTCCGTCATTCTTGGCATTTGACCTACTTCAGGGTTTAAGAATTTGATGAGATATTTATATTAAAAAGAAACGATTACTTTAAGATTCCCTTCAGTTCCTATGTCCTTCCTCTTTCAAATCCTTTGACTTAACTGTTGTGATGTCGTAAGCGTACATTTCACTGGCGGGATAGGCAGACTCTCTTTCAACACTGCCAATTATCCAACCAAGTGGATATTCTGTTTTCATCATTATCATAATTAGTTTTGGCATTTCTGTTTCAAGTCACATTTGTTGATGCACATTCTTGTGAATTTGTTCCTTGATCTATGCATTTTTCATTGTTTCAGCAAATGGTTATGGAGCAAATGGCATGTGACTGTATACAATTTACTATTAGTACAAGCTAGGAGGGTATTCAGAGTCTTTATTTATGTACAAACACTGGTGAAATGCTAGTACTATTTTGAGAGGATGTTCACAGCACTGAAGCACAAACCACATGGAATGTCCTTACACAGAGGGGTAGATCAGCCCAAGTTGGCCCCGACAACGAGCTAGACATCAGCACACAAATGACTCTGCAGTCCTCTCTCTACTTTATACCCCATTGTGTATTAATCATGCCGCATATTCCCGCTTCTGTTGCTTGATCATATCTCTCTCAACCCGTTTGCTCATAGAAGTTTGCCGAACATTTATTTTGCTCTTCTCTACATTTTTTTTAAAGCCAATTCAAGTTTGGCCATTTTGATGACTTGGCGATATGGAATAGACGAGCGAGCATAGTGTAACAGGAGTTCGCCGAGCCGAAGCGGGATAATGTCTCATCGAAGATCAATTGGCTGTCTCTGACAAAAAGTCAGCCCTTAAAAAAGGCTTTGGGCGTTTTGCCAGCCTTCAGTGCCTTCAGAAAGCATTTTTACCTCGTGACTTACAAGTTTTGTTGTGTTACAGCCTTAATTCAAAATGTATTAAATCCATTTTTTCTTTCATCCATCTATCCACAATACCCAATGATGACAAAGTGAAAACATGTTTTTAGGAATTTTGGCAAATTCATTGAAAATGAAATACAGAAATATCTCATTTATTAAGTATTCACACCCCTGAGTGAATACATGTTAGAATCACCTTTGGCAGTGATTACAATTTTTCTTTAAAAAAATCTTCAAGCTCTGTCAAGTTGGTTGTTGAAAATTGCTAGACATTTTCAAGTCTTGCCATAGATTTTCAAGCCATTTTAAGTCAAAACTGTAACTAGGCCACTCAGGAACATTCAATATCGTCTTGACAGAGCTCATCTTTGGCCTTGTGTTTTAGGTTATTGTCCTGCTGGAACATGCATTTGCCTCCCAGTGTCTGGTGGAAAGCAGACAACCATGTTTTCCTCTAGGATTTTTCCAGCGCTTAGCACAATTCCGTTTCTTCTTATTCTAAAAACCTCCTAGTCTTTGCCGACGACAGCATACCACGATGACAGCCACCATGCTTGAAAATATGAACAGTTTTACTCAGTGATGTGTTGTGTTGGATTTGCCCCGAACATAACTTTGTATTCAATACAAAGTTAATTTCATTGCCCCGTTTTTTTCTGTATTACTTTATTGCATTATTGCAAACACGATGCATGTTTTGGAATATTTGTATTTGTCATGTTATGTTAGTATTGTGGAGTAACTACAATGTTGTTGATCCATCCTCAGTTATCTACTATCACAGCCATTAAACTCTGCCACTGTTTTAAAATCACCATTGGCCTCATGGTTAAATCCCTGAGCGGGTTCCTCCTCCTCTGGAAACTGAGTTAGGAGCCCTGTGTCTTTGTAGTGACTGGTTGTATTAATACACCTTCCAACGTGTGATTTATAACTTCACCGTGCTCAAAGGGATATTCAAGGTCTTTAAAAAATATATATTTATATTTTTTACCAATCTACAAATAGGAGCCCTTTTTAGCGAGGCATTGGAAACCCTGGTCTTTGTGGTTGAATCTGTGTTTAAAATTCAACACTCGATTATGGGACCTTACAGTTAATTGTATGAGTCGGCTACAGAGATTAGGTAGTTAAAAAAAAAATCAGGTTAAACACTATAGCACACAGAGTGAGTACATTCAACTCGTGAATTATTAAGCAAGTTCTTACTCCTGAACTTATTTAGGCTTGCCATGACAAAGGGGTTGAATACTTATTGACTCAAGACATTTCAGCTTTACATTTTTATTAACTTGTAAAAATGTATAAAAACACTTTGACATTATGTGATATTGTGTGTAGGCCAGTGACACATCTCCATTTAATCCATTTTAAATTCAGGCTGTTACACAACAATGTGTAAAAAGTCAAGGGGTGTGAATACTTTCTGAAGGCACTGTATGTTTTTTAAAGGGGGTAACCCAGGTCATGCATGACAATGCACTGTATGTTTTTTAAAGGGGGTAACCCAGGTCATGCATGACAATGCACTGTATGTTTTTTAAAGGGGGTAACCCAGGTCATGCATGACAATGCACTGTATGTTTTTTAAAGGGGGTAACCCAGGTCATGCATGACAATGCACTGTTTGGTTTATAGTACATAAATTACATGTTTGCATCTTAAATATTTGACCCATAGATGCAACAACCATATGTAATGTTGGTTAAATTCTCAGTCAGGCAATAAATAACTTGTGTTTATAATGTTTATAATTATTACAGATATATGCTCATCGGGGGGGGGGGGGGGGGGGTGTAATATAAGATATGTATTTTGGCTTGGTGTTGAACTTCACATATAAATCAACATTTGAGAGTAAATTCCTTGGCTAAGCATGAGGTAGGATAGAGATTATGAAGACTGATGAGAAGGAGAACTACCCACCACCGAAATGAAAAGGGAGCTTACCATGCCAAGCGGATGAGCAAGTAGTGCGATCATTGGCCATGCGTGACCTGCAAAGCCCTCCCTCGGGTGTCTCCCCCGTTGTTTAAAGTCAAGCCCTGCATTAGCATTTTAACTCCTCAAACAAAGCGGTGTCATATGAATTTATGCATGAATTTAATCTCTGAATCACAACTATCATACGTCTGCTTCTCGCACACCCTCAAGTTATTGGATACGGGTTTATTTTTAGAAATAAATCTCCAGTCTCAAATATGCTGAGTTTGTGTTTTGTCTATCTATTTTCTATTGATTAACATTGTGCTGTATGAGGCCTGTTTGAGACCAACACTATTATTTAAAAGGCAGAGCAGTTTGCTTCTGCAATTTTCTGACCTATCTGTCATAACTTATACATGTGCTGCAGGGTGTGCAGTGCCGACTAACTATTAATCAAGCTATTTCCCTCAAACTATGGTCGCGTTGAGCACCTGTCAGTAATAGAATCTGTCAACCACAGCATGAGACAATGGTGTGTTGTGAATACCGAAACAAATGTGCCACAATTAAATAAAGCCAAAGGAGGTTTGCCGACAATACAAACATAAATATGTAAAAGGGTAATAGAGAAAAGAGCTCTGACAGAAAAAGTAATGTCCCCCCATGGAATACACAGAACATGCAAGCAATAAAATTCAATCCAGTCTGATGATTACTTTAGGAATATGAACCCAATTCCAATCTGTTCATGTTTGCCTTCCTCATTCATCTAACCCTCTATTCCATACTGTGCTTTTCACAGAAAAAAAGTGTCATTTTTCCCCCTTTTTTTGTCACCTGATATAGTTGTTCAGCCCTGCCTGCCTTCTTTCTTTCCACCCGGCTTGATTAGAACCTGCTGTATTTCCATTTGGCCAATTAGATATAGTAAATTCAGCCTGACAGTCTAACCTTCCAGCCAACGAGCAAGCCTGGATCTTAGACCAGACTCAACAGTGATTAATAAAAAAAGGCCTAAACTGGCAGTGGAAAATGCTTTTGGGAGGTTTCCCCAAGCGGAGCGGATTGATAACTCAAGGTATAGAGGAAGAAAAAGAAACAGGAATGAATCCAGTAGCCGGGCGGTTTGAGAATCCCTTTGAGTTTTCTTATGCCCCCACAAGTTGAAGAAGTAAAAAAGTGGGTGAATTTGAGAGGTTGTAACTTCTCAACTTTGAACTGTTCTCCTCAGGAAACCCTGACATATCTCGGGCCTAATGTGATACAATGCCAGATTAATAGCCTCGTGCGGTGCGGTCACTGGTTAAACATGTGTCGTAATGAAAGTAAATGGTCGGGAGGAGGAGGTCTCAGTGAATTTGTTAGCTGTGGGAGGGGGTTTCGCTTGGATGCATCAGAACAGTAAAAAATTTGGTAATTCTGACAGGGGCAGGTGGTTAAACGGAACACTTGAAGCACACCGACCTCGTTCCCAGCTGATGTTTTCCTCCTTTGCTCAGATATCCCTCTGTCCTCCCTCTTCCTCCATTCCTCTTTTAATTGGCAGCTTGGAGTAGACACCCATTTGATGTCTACTATAGCTCATCGTTTCCTCCAGTAAGCCGACTCAAAGTGAACGCGTCTAAGGTGGCAATTTCTCGATTTTGTCGTCTTATGTAGGAGTGGGCGGCCGACTTCGCTTAACCTTTGGGTAACTTTGCGTTGAGCCATCCTCGCCTCGAAGATGAAACATCTTCATGCTTTTCTGATTTATGTCTCATGTCTACATCATTACCAGTCCTCCTAGGAATCTTCTACTCCCTTCCGTGCACCCTGCCCCTCTAAAGAACTTTCCCCTGATATAAATTCCTGCACCAATCACTTGCGCTAAGGGCTATTTAATTTAAATTGATGTGCGAACGGTAGAATGGTACAATTCACCTGAAAGACTGTGCCCCTATGAATCAGGCTCTGCGTGTCAGCCCAGGCTCCATGTTTCATTACACCACAACCCAGGTGATTTACACCAGCCTAAATTAGCTTGGTAATGAAAGCCTCTCCTTGTTTGTACCATATTGTTCCACTCCTAATACATCATCTATAGAGAACTAGGCAGACTTGGGGGAGGTAGGTCAGAGGGGCCGAGCTCCTTCATTTCCTTGGGAATGACCTCGACGGTAACGGAGCACACTTAGCCATACTTCTGTGTACTTTAGTCCTGAAAATAAGACTGCCGTAGTCTGGGAAAGAAAATAATGACATCGCCCAAGTGTCACGTTTCTGGAGTGTCCATTAGCTCCAAATAAACAAGATACATTATTTTCATCTGGGAGTCTAGGAAGTCATTAGCTTGGTTTCTGATTGTTTATCTAATTTATCCCCTTCTCTCACTGCTAGTCCAAGTGGTGCAGTGATATTGAATCATTCATGAGAACAGGGGCTCATCTTGGAGTTTGTTTGTCGGGATTTGAGTCTGATTTAGCTCCGTTGTGCCACTGCCAGCCCCACTAGTTGTCGAGTCGATGGCACTCTCTCTGGTTTTCTCCCAGTGTTTTTACAGCTGGGGATTTACTGCATTTGTCACGGAGTGCTGTATGTGTGTTTATATGTGTCAGCTGGATTGGCCAGGCGGCACTGTGGACTCAGACGATGGGGAGAGAGTGTGGGCTCATCTTGTAGAGCCGAGCCCAAACGAGGTGCCCTGGTCCTCAGTCAAACGGTGACTCAAGCTGTTTGTCTGGGACGGCATCCAGTCGGAGCTCAAATCAAATGTAATCAAATTGTATTTATCACATGCGCCGAATACAACAGGTGTAAACCTTCTCGTGAAATGCTTACTTACAAGCCCTTAACCAACAATACAGTTTAAGAAAATTGGAGTTACTAAATAAACTCAAGTAAAAAAAGTAACACAATAAAATAACAACAACGAGTCTATATACATATAAAATGTACATGTAGGTAGGGGTAACTTGACTATGCATAGATAATAAACAGTGAGTAGCAGCAGTGTAAAAATAAAATAAAAGGGAGGGGGGGTGTCAATGCAAGTTGTTTGGGTGGCCATTTGATTTATTGTTCAGCAGTCTTATAGCTTGGGGATAGAAAGGAGCCTTTTGGACCTAGACTTGGCGCTCCGGTACCGCTTGCCGTGCGGTAGCAGAGAGAACAGTCTATGACTTGGGTGGCTGGAGTCTTTGACATTTTTGGGCCTTCCTCTGACACCGATGACAACCGTTGTCATCAGCAAACTTAATGATTGTGTTGGAGTCGTGCCTGGCCCTGCAGTCATGAGTGAACAAGGAGTACAGGAGGGGACTAAGCATGCACCCCTGAGGGGCCCCCGTGTTGAGGATCAGTGTTGTTGCCTACCCTTACCATCTGGGGGTGGTCCGTCAGGAAGTCCAGGATCCAGTTGCAGAGGGAGGTGTTTAGTCCCAGGGTCCTTAGCTTAGTGATGAGCTTTGCGGGCACTCAACTCTGACGTTATGAGAGACTTTGTCCTTCTCCCAATTTCCAATGTACTCTCCTACTCCATATTATGCATATATATTTCTCTCTTGGTCTCTCTCTCTTTTGCTCCCTTTCATTTTCTCTGTCTCTCCCTCTGTCACACACACACACACACACACACACACACACACAAACACACACAACCACACATGCATGCTCGCGCGCACACACACACACACACACACACACTTGCTCCTCCCTCAGTGGGCCTAAGCTGGATATGAATGGGTGGCCACGGGACAACTTCTATGGGTGCAGCACTCTGGGGCAGCAAAAGAGTTGCCGCCGGCGGTGCCACCTGCTTCCACAGTCGAGGCGAGGGAGCGAGACGTCCCCTTCTCTCCCCGTTTTCCTCTCTCAGGCGCGCCGCGTCCCCCTGGTGACCTGTTTCTACCAGGCTTCCCTCGCTCATCCCGAGTCACCCCACCTACTGCGTCCATCTTTTTGGCAGCATCCATCCGGTCGTTGGTTCATAATTGTCTCAGATTTCAACAGCAGGGCTTTCCCCCAACACTTTCCAAATAAGTTTGTATAGGAGCCTTCTGGAGGTTGTTACAGTCTCTGGGCTTTATGTCTTTATTTAAGTCTTTTTTAGGATGTCTAGATTCAAATGTGTTTGACTATTATAACATCGGGTGACGCTTCTGTTGTTTTGGATGCTGTTACAACTTCTGTGCCGATGGTCGCAATTAGACTTCCCATGGGTCTCCGCTTCACAATCTATGGGATTAATATGAATAATATGAAATTATAGGAAAAGGGGATGCAAGGGATGTCAACTATCAATCTTTAATCTGGAACATTTATGAAACAATCCCTATGATCAATGTTTCATACCGGATACTGCACAATTCACTTTGATCCGAGGTCAGACGTGGCGTTGAATATTCTATCAGTTTGTACCCCACAACCCTAAAATATATACTTAATGAAGACATACTATAGTCAAGTATCATGTATGATTGAAGTCCTGGGAGCTTTTGAGAACTGTCTTTATATTTAAATTGCATTGAAATGGTGACCTAGCCACAACAAACCTTGTGTGGGTGCGTGTGTGTGGCTGCGTGGATGTGACGTTTACCTTTCATGTGTCCCACCCATCAGCTTATTTTGATAATTATGATGACGCCGTAGCACACTCCACGCCATGTGTGCATTTATGGTAAAGACTGATTTCCTAAATTAAAAAATAAATATCTTTGACCATTTCACTTCCAGTCCATGATATAATAAATGCATCATGGATACTTGGATGATGTCACTTCAAAATATCTGCATGTTTTGCAATAGGTTTACCTGTACAGAAGGAGCTGAATATTATTCGCTAAGATACGGATTATGTTCAGTCACGGAGTCAATACAAACATATCATGTCACTGTTATTCGTTTTGCAATACCGACCTATGTGTTATTAAAAAAAAACGTACTTCTCGCCAATAGCTGCTTTTCCTCATTATCCTTTCCTCATCTGAGAACAAATTCAATGCAATGTTCCCTCAAGGTTTATATTGGCCTGGAGAGCGGCCTCTCATGCTGCCATACCTGCTTGTGAAAGCTAATTATACCAGGTTATTTTCTGACTGGGAGCATGTCAATATGACACAGTGGGGAAGCTCTCAGTAGCTCTCGGTCCACAGTGCCGCATTGTTATTCATGAGCATTAATTCTGTCAATGGCCCCCGCAGCAGACACTGGCACTGGCCAATGAGAAATGAAAGCCTTATTGGGGATATGTTTGTTGCTGCTGCCTCACAGTTGTGTATTGTTTGGACACTGCCTTTTACCGTCACAATAGCGACCAGCTGAAAGAAGGGGGGTGAATAGAGAGAGAGATAACGGAGTGGTAAAGAGCGAGGGTAAGCGACATATAAAGGGGGGAAAGAGAGGAGAGAACAGGCTGAAGAGAAATGTTCTATGTGAAGAAGGATGGAAAGAGAGAGGTGGTTGTGTGACCTGCCGGTGCACCCAGCATCCTTCTTTTTTCCCCCGGAGATGCTGTCGCCACTCAATCAGATTTTCGGCTGTGTCACCTTGGGAAGTCGGCGGAATTGACACTGTCCACAGTTTCCTAATATTGTTGTTTACTTCACTGTCAGCAGGGACAACATCTGCTGGGTTTTGATTAGTTACGAGGCCAGAATATTAAATCAAACGCGAAGGAGCCTCAGTGACATCATATAGCAGTTTTGCATGCACACCTCCATTGGCGGCATAGGCTGTTACCCGTTTTTGGTATTCTGATAAAAACTGTTACCCATTTGATATTGGCTCTTCTATGTTCTATCTCACTAAATGGCATATATTAGTTATTTTTGTTAATGTGAGCTGTTGATAGTATGGGCTTTTTTTTGTTAAGGTTCGCTTTATTCTTATTGTGCAGGGTCTATGGAAGTCAACAGATTTCTTGACAACTGCCATGATATTATAACAAATAACATTCTAGTCTGTTTCCATGGTAGCGTCCATAGATAGAAATATGATATTGGCTGTTTCAATTACTATTCATTAATCAAGGCCTTTCCTTTTGGCAGCATGGGCCCTATTAGCATTGATGGTAACTGGTGGTTCTACAGAGATTGAACCCGAAGTGAGCACTGCTTGGCTCATCCACACGCCCAGCAGTTCGCACTGGCACCTCTGCTACTCCAATCTGTTTTGGCTTAGATGCCGCAAAGGTGTCCAAACTTGCCGAACACCCCTGCTTGTCGTCCACACTGCATGGCGCCAGAGTTCAGTGAGGGGCAGATGCTCCGCAGCACTCTGACAGTACGACTGTCAGCCCCGCTCTTCGAGACAGGGTGTAGGGTGAAGTTGCCTCTAGATGCTGATTTTGGGTCATTTGGGCATTTTCCCCCACCGTTGGTAAAGTTTAGGATTGGGGGGGGCTGATTCTAGAGCAGGTGCTCCAGAATCCAATCCGCTCTGTTGTGTGTGTTGCCTGAGAGGTGTTACCATAGCAGTGTTATCTCTGTTCAATTACCCTGACAAATATCATTTAAAACGATGAAATGGACCAAAAAATAATGAGTCATTATTATGACTCGAGCAGCAAATGCTATTACACTGCTACTACACTGCCTTACCCTGTAGTTACTGTAGGCACATCTGACAGTGATCTGCATGCACATCCAAACTAGCGCTGAGACCAACAATTGCACAGACAAACACACACCCTGCAGTAGTTTTTGGGGATGCAGTATTCTCCCCCCCTTGCCTCCACGCTGTATCTCAGGAGACCTGTTGGAATGGAAAACGTTAAGAAAGTCAAATGTCTCAGCTGTGCTCGACAAATTCGACAGGACACTGCCGCCACATGGGGTCCGATTCAAAAGACACTATGTCACCTCTCCCTGCAGACACACACACACACAAACAAAGCTATCTGCCTTGTCCACTCACCTCAGCTCAAAGCCAGTTTGTCAAGGAAATGCTGTCAAAAAAAATCCTGGGCCACATCGTATGGGTCCAGATTTTCTCGAAGGTTTGATATTTTGAAAGTAAGAGGAGACTTAGCCACAGACAGATACATTAAACTGTACGTTGTCTTAAGGCCCTTAATCAGTGATCTACAACTTCTCTCCATCTGGCTGTTCAGGGTTTTGCTTCAACCCATCATGAACCCACCGGATTCAAATAATCAAGGTTCACACTAAAGACCATAGTTGGAAACGAGAGTTTTGTTGCTGGGGATGAACAAAAGCCTGCACACCCAGTGCCTCTCCGTGACAGGATGTTGGAGACCCCTGCTCATTCTATTATTGTCTGGTGAGTAAACACCGTGCTAAGTATGCAGTACAGGATATAACATTTCTCAAAAGGCGAAGGAGAGACACATTTGGCAGTTCATATCAAAATGTCAGTTTCATTAAAAAAACTCAATTGCTTGTTTACCGACGATTTCACTGGAGATGAGCTCTTCGCGTCCACTTCCTTCTATTTCCGACACTCGTCCTCCCCTTTGTCAGAGGGAGAGGTATGTGTCATCCCAGCAAATTAAGACCTTAACGCTCAGTAAATTACTTTCCCCTCACACCAAAGTTGCACAAGCCAAGGGACCTTGGGTGTATTGACGTGGATGGAGGAGACAGGAGAGCTCAATCCGACCCAGAGCTTTTAATCCCACCCATAAATCCAGCCAGACAGTTCCTTAAGACCCGCAATGATTTCTAGCATGCCAATGCATGAAGCAGTCGAAGGGGCCCTCGTCTTGCCATATCGATGGCTGACCTCACTATTGAATTAGATGCTTCCTTATATCCCCATCTCGGTCGTTTATTATTGTGAAGCGAATAGGGATAGATCTGTCAACGTGGCATATTTGATTGTCTCAGGCCGGCCTTCAACACAACATTTTCTAATATCAAGAGTGTTGCACTCCCGAACATAGATTTGTTTGTTTGTCTTTTGGAGGGGCTAGACGTATACATGTCTACATGCACAGTCCCGGCTCACCTACTCATTTGTGTTTCTCGAGGGTTGCAGGTTGTCCCGGAGATATTGTTTGTTGAGAAACACTGCGGCTGCGCGGTTAGCTGAGCAGACAGGGAGGGTTGTTAGTCGGTGTGGCGCTTTCATCCCTCCTTCTCCCTTTTTTGGAGTGGGTAATTAGCTGTTTAAGACCACAGGCTTTGGGTGACTTTAGCATAGGAATGCAGTGTGTTGTGGTCTGGGCGGCGTTGAGAAGAAGAGAAAGTGCTGGAAGCACACACTAGCTGGAGTTGGACATTAGGGGTTACCATGGCAACGGCAAAACAAATCCAACGCTTTAAGGCCTGTGTGAGAGTGCTTTCGTGTGCTTTGGTATGAATTTCAGCCGTGCAGATGAGCCTCTGTTAGATTTCTTCAAAGATTTCCAAGACGTGATAGGCCACTGAACAGCGGTCGTGTTGGAGACTGGGATTAGAATCTTTTTGTTGTTGCTATGCAGTGCATGTGGCCACTATAAGCTTTTTAAGCACCCCTTCTGACTCCTCACGGGTGTAGTCATCGCTCTTTGTGCGAAACAAACAGGACTTGATGCTTTGAAAATCTGATCCAGCCAAGCCAATGGCATTTTTCTTCTCCCTCTTTCTTCTCCTCATATCTTCCCGTCTCCTTCTAAAGCTACCCACACAGCAGTGGTACCGTTAGGGATCTGGCCAAGGGATGGCAATCTGGTGGGGAGCTCTTGAGGAAGGTTAAGGATATCAGCAGGACTGGTTCCAGAGGCTAGCGTCGGTCAGTGGATCAGCGTCCCTAGAGACGGTCAATAGAGTGGATGGGGGCTGCAGGTAGCCTAGTGGTTAGAGCGTTGGACTTGCATCCCGAAGGTTGCAAGATCGAATCCCGAGCTGACAAGGTAATAATCTGTCGTTCTGCCCCTGAACAAGGCAGTTAATTCACTGTTCCTAGGAAATTGAAAATAAGAATTTGTTCTTAACTGACATGCCTAGTTAAGGGTAAAAAAAAGAAAAAAAATGGAGCACTTCATGGTGGAGTGGAAACTGAAAGCATGTACACTGCTCTTTCCATGACATGGACTGACCAGGCAAATCCAAGTGAAAGATATGAGCCCTTATTGATGTCACTTGTTAAATCCACTTCAATCAGTGTAGATGAAGGGGAGGAGAGCGGTTAAAGAAGGATTTATATGTGTGCCATTCAGAGGGTGAATAGGCAAGACAAGAAATGTAAGTGCCTTCTGAATGGGGTAGGGTAATAGGCGCACCGGTTTGTGTCAAAAACTGCAACACTGCTGGGTTTTACAGGCTCAACAGTTTCTCGTGTGTATCATGTGTATCATGTGTGTCCACTACCCAAAGGACATCCAGCCAACTTGACACAACTGTGGGAAGCATTGGAGTCAACAATGGCCAGCATCCCTGTGGAATGCTTTCGACATCTTGTAGAGTCCATGCCCCAACGAATTGAGGCTGTTTTGAGGGCAAAACTCAATATTAGGAAGATGTTCTTAATGATTTGTACACTCAGTATACACTGTATACTCAGTATGGAGACATACACACTCTAGTAGAAATGTGCAACCATACACACTTCGATTTACACACTTTAGGACAGAGTCTCACTTAAACACAGATGCACGCGGGCACACAAATCTCACTTTATGCATTCCCATGCCAAATGATCATTATTCACAACAAGCTGACATGCTAATATCCACGTGACCCCTATAAAAACATACAGCCCAATTCCGCGTCTCTCGGATTGGGGCTTACTTTAACTCAGGCGACTGGCTTTGAATCCTACAGGCTTTTGCCTGGAAGATAAATCAAGCCTCACCACCTAAGATGGGAGGAGAGCCGCACCATTTATTGGCAAGAATAGAAAAATTCATTCTGGAAACAATAAATAATCTGTTGAAGTAGACTCCGGTAGATAACCTCCCCCACCAGACAAATCGATTCACAGAGGTTATTGCTTATTTCAATCCTCCAATCTCTCAAGCGCACCCTAGACCCTTTGTGGGCGAGATCATTTACATACAAACACAGAGATTAAAAATGTCATTAAAGTGGATGGGATATTTACACATTTCTCTTTATTGGAGAAATATGTTAAAATGGCTTTTTGGTATACATAAGTGATGAATTGGGATGTGTGTGTGTGTGTGTGTGTGTGTGTGCATCATGCCATGCAAAAATGGAACACTGTACTTGTATAGGCCCCCTACAGTATGTGCCCCCCTGATTGGTTCCGTTCTAATTGACTTGATATGATGCTTGTGTGGGTGACTAAATCCTATTGTAGATAAGGACCGCCTCTTTCATATTAGATTGACAGAGACATTCGAGAGGAATTCTTGGAAGCAGAGGCTCAAGACCTCCTCCTCTACTGGAGATACACTGGAGATACAGAAGAAAACATCTCCACTGGAGATACAGAAGACAACAAGCCCCTCTACCCTTAACACCTTGTTTACTTGTGTTGATAAAATATTTAGCAGTCCTAAGTTTAGGGGATGAGAATGCAAAATGCATCAAATTCATCACTTCCCAAGTTTGAATCAATGAGATCTAATGACCCAGGCCCAAGTGTCTGTTTTGTCTCTAACCAACAGACCTAAAGAGATGAACAACCTCCCAACAGACGATTGACACATTCATCACCCATCAGAATTCAGAGAAACGGGCCGCGCAAGGGACATCATTGCGCAATAAATCTTGGCTGTTGTGCGTTGAGCAAAAGCGTGGGGGGGGGGGGGGGGCATGATATTTAGACGTGCGCCCCAAGGAGTTGTCCCAGGGTTGCTTTGGTTTTGAATGACTGTTTCTGAATCATATTTGGAGAGAGTAGAAGCAGGAAATGCATTGACGAGCTCTGTGGCGCCAGTCATTTTAATTGGTGTAAGCTATTGCTCTTACCATGTACATTATATCATCTTATTAAGTAAGCCGGTTTTTGACTGTATGACAGCATGATTTACATAGCACTCTCTGTTTCTACTTTATTTTGATGACGTCCGTGGATGGAAATTAGGGTATTCATTTGAATTTATAAGGTACAGGTGTTTTGACTAAAAAGGTACAGGTGTTTTGAGTAAAAGGTACAGGTGTTTTGAGTAAAAGGTACAGGTGATTTGAGTAAAAGGTACAGGTGATTTGATTTGAGTAAAAGGTACAGATTTGAGTAAACAAAAGGTACAGATTTGAGTAAAAGGTACAGGTGATTTTGAGTAAACAAAAGCTACAGGTGATTTGAGTAAAAGGTACAGGTGATTTGAGTAATGTCTCGGTTCAGTGTGAGGATGAATACAGGATGGTATTAACTGGGGAATTGGGATACTATACGTGCATTATGGGATTTGTAGTTTGTCTACAGGGCTGTGTTCAAAACCAGATTATCTGATTGGGTCTGGTTTGAGAATTGCTGCGATGAAACACTCTTAAAAACAATATTAGCAATGCAATAAGATTCTTGCCTTTTTTCATATTTGAGAAAGACAGTAAAGTAACACAGCATATTTATGAAGGGTTGGAAAGTCCCCAAGAAGTTTCTGCATTTCATACCTCCATTGCAGTTACTTGTAAACGAACGGTCATGTTCAAAGGGGGATGCCGTATCTTCAAATCTAAGCAATGAAATAATCATGTCTAGAGTATTCATGGCTACATCAAAGAGTTATTCCATAAAAAAAGATGGTTGATGTTTTGGAAGATCAAAAGGAATAAGAGCAGTGAGAATAAGAACTCCACACAGTCAGTTATAGTAATGGGATTGAGAGATGGTAGCTATTAGGAGAATGTAAGGTCATGGTCTTTCCTAAAAACACTACTTGAAGTCGGCTTGTTGTCTCCGCCTTTTAGAATGTGTTCACACCCCTTGACTTTTATGTTGTGTTACAGCCTATATTTAAAATGGATGACATTTTTGTCGCTGGTTTACACACAATAACCCATCATGTCAAATTGGATTCAAAAAATAAATAATTACAAATTAATTCAAAATGAAAAGCTGTAAGGTCTTGAGTCAATAAGTATTCAACCCCTTTGTCAGGACAAGTCTAAATATATTCAGGAGTAAAAATGTGCTTAAGTTAACAAGTCACATAATGAGTTGTGCAGACTCTGTGTGCAATAATACATCATGGACTCCTCTCTGTACCCCAAACACACAAATCTGTAAGGTCCCTCAGTCGAACAGTGAATTTCAAACAGATTCAACCATAAATACCATGGAGGTTTTCCAATGCCTTGCAAAGAATGGCACCTATTGGTAGATGGTTAAAAACAAAAGCAGTCATGTATATACCTTTGGTAAAGTTATTAATTACACTCAGTTGCCAGAAAGGAAGGAAACAGCTCAGGGATTTCATCATGAGGCCATTGGTTACTTTATTTAAATGTTTTATTTAATCTTTGTTTAACTATATAACTTTAAAACAGTTAGAGTTTAATGGCTGTGATAGTAGAATACTGAGGCTGGATCAACATTGTACTAACTTAAATGACAGAGTGTTTGTAAAAAGGCACTAAAGTAAAACTGCAAAAAATGTGGCAAAGAAATTAACTTCATGTCCTGAATACAAAGCGTTATGTTTGGGGCAAACACAACACATCACTAAGTCCCACTCCTCATATTTTCAAGCATGGTGGTGGCTGCATCATGTTATGAGTATGCTTGTCATCGGCAAAGACTAAGGATGTTTTTTGGGGATAAAAATAAACTGAGAAGAGCGAAGCACAGGAAAAATCCTAGAGGAAAACCTGGTTGTCTGCTTTCCAGCAGACACAGGGAGACATTCATCTTCAGCAGGACAACAACCTAAAACACAAGGCTAAATATACACAAAACATGAATGCCACCTGCTCTTTCCATGACATAGACTCACCAGCTGAATCCAGGTGAAAGCTATGACCTTATTGATGTCACTTGTTAAAATCCACTTCAATCAGTGTAGATGAAGGGGTTAAAGAAGGATTTTTAAGCCTTGAGACAATTGAGACATGGATTGTGTATGTGAATGGGGTGAATGGGCAAGACAAAATATTTAAGTGCCTTTGGGGTATGGTAGTAGGTGCCAGGTGCACCGGTTTGTGTTAAGCACTGCAACGCTGCTTGGTTTTTCACGCTCAACTGTTTCCAGTGTGTATCGAGAATGGTTTACCACCCATAGGACATCCAGCCAACTTGACACAACTGTGGGAAGCATTGGATCGCTTTCGACACCTTGTAGAGTCCATGCCCCGAGGAAATGAGGCTGTTCTGAGGCCAAAAGAAGGGGAGGAGGAGGGGGCTGCACAACTCAATATTAGGAAGGTGTCCTTAATGTTTTGTACACTCGGTGTACGCTGGTGTTGTTTACCAAGAATGTTCCTGAGTGGCCAAGTTAGTTTTGACTTAAATCGGCTTGAAAATCTATGTCAAGACTTGAAAATGGCTGTCTAGCAATGATCAACTTGACAGAGCTTGAATAATTTGTTCAAGAATAATGTGCAAATATTGTACAATCCAGGTGTGCAAAACTATTACATTCTGACCAAACCGGGGATGCGCGTGCGTCATCACGTGCACGTTGATTTTGTTTACCCACACCAGAAGCAATCAGGATACGCAGGTTGAATTATCAAAACAAAATCTGAACCAATTATATTAATTCGGGGACAGGTCAAAAAGCATGAAACATTTATGGCAATTTAGCTAGTTTGCTAATTTGTCCTGGGATATAAACATTGGGTTGTTATTTTATCTGAAATGCTCAAGGTCCACTACTCTGACAATTAATACAGATAAAACGGTCAACCAAATTCGTTTTTCATCACTCCTTCCTTGAGGCTTCTTTTTCTTCTTTGGACTTTATATGGTGGTTGGCAACCAACTTTACGGTGCATTACTACAACCGACTGGAGTGTGGACCTCAGTTAATCTTTCAATCACCCACGTGGGTATATGCTCCTAAAAACCAATCAGGAGATGAGAGAGGCTGGACTTGCAGCGCGTTGAGCATCACAAATAGAACCAATTGATATTTTAGCGCCTGGCCATGCAGACACTCGCGAGCAGTGTGGGTGCAATGATTGAATAACATGTATGTGTACATTTATTTTGCCACGAGAGCGGTGTGGTCAGCATGTTAGAGACTCATCCGGAAAGACTCACAGCTGTAGTCTCTGCCAAAGGTGATTCAGTATAGACTTAGTGTGAATACTTATGTTAATTAGAGACTGTATATCTATTTTTCATTCTCAATAAATGTGCAAAAATGTCTAAAAACCTGTTTACACTTTATCATTATGGGGTATTGTGTGTAGATGGGTGAGAAATTATTTCATACATTGTGACTTCAGGTTGTAACACATGTGGATTAAGTCAATATAATGAATACGTTGTGAAGTTGTGGTGGATGGGGAATGAGACCAGTAGCAGTAGCTCCAATGTCATTATCAATGCAAGTAGTCATGATGTGAGGTTCTGTAGTAGCAAGGATGGTAGGGGTGAGTCATCTAATACACACACTGAAGAGGGCTTTGACCAAATATTCTCAGTCAAGATCCCCCCCCTCTGCTGCAAGAAAAATAAAAAAAATGGAAAAAGGAATATATTGGAGTCTGTCTTTGTGTGTGAACCTACCTACTCTTTAGGTGATATGGGTCATCCCACACATTTCAATTTCTTCCTACCAACATTCCCAGACCTCAACTGTGCTTCTCATCTTAGATTCATATATTCCTAACCCTTTTGTTGTCTTAAGTTTTAAGGGTCAAAAATGACCCGCCACTATGTTTAACAGCAGAGAAAACCCCCTAAATTATATTTTTTTGAACTTGAAATTTGATGACTTTTCCTAGAGTGACCACAACATTAGAAAAAGTGCAACATCGCCTTTGTTCATATTTCCATGAAAGCTGTACACCACCAGGGTTCAAATATTGTCTTAGGGTCATTTTTGACCCGGCAGTTATAAAATAATTTACACACCACAAAAACCACAAACACACACACACACACACACACACACACACACACACACACACACACACACACACACACACACACACACACACACACACACACACACACACACACACACACACACACACACACACACACACACACACACACACACACACACACACACACACACAATGAGAAATTGAGATTGTGTGCTACTGATTGAACTCAGACAAATCTAAAACTGTCTTGTGCATGAGCAGCATCTCCCCTCCACGACCTCACACATGACTCAAGTTCACAGACAAAATTTCAGACAAAAGAAAAATGTCTTAAAAGCATTGTTTACTAATGGGGAATGCAGTCAGAGGCTATAAAGGTGCTGCAGATGACAGTCCCCCCAGTTCTGTCGTTTCTGAAGCCATGAGTGCACGTTTCAGTTCCCAACAGGTCGTAGATCAGATTTTTTCAGATGTCCAGGAGGAACAAGAGAACAATGATTTAGAGGAGGAGGAGGTATCTGAAGAAGAAGATGGGGAAGAATGCAACCCAGAGCATGATGCATCATCCTCAGATGAAGAAGAAATCCCCCAAGCTGAAAGAGAGATTTTTGTCAAAGAACAGCAAATTAATATGGCACTTGTCACCATATTACAACCAGGTGCAGGATGTTAGTACAAAATGTCATAAGGATGACCCCAGGGCCCACAAGACATGCAGTTGCCCATGCCCAGGACATCACCTCAACATTCTACATGTTCAACACACCAGCCATCGAATAAAATCTACCTGGAGATGACAAATTTGGAGGGTTTCCGTAAATATGGAGACAACTGGAAAAGGATGGATGAGATGGACCTGCGTGCCTACATAGGGCTGCTAATCTTAGCGGGTGTGTATAGGTCCCGAGGCGTGGCTACATGTAGTCTCTGGAATGCAGAGAGTGGAAGGGCAATTTTCCGTGCTACAATGCCACTGAAAGTCTTTAACACTTTCTCAAGAATGCTACGATTTGATAACCGTGAGACACGACCTGCTTCACGTGTGAGAGCCAAACTGGCGGCCATAAGAGAGGTCTGGGAGAAGTAGGTGGAGCTTCTGCCATGCCTCTACAACCCCGGGCCTGAAATAACAGTGGATGAGCAACTGGTTCCATTCAGAGGTACATTTTTATTTTCATATCTAATGTAAGTGATTTTCACTGTTAATTTTATATATTGCTGTAATATCATTGATTTATGTGATTGTTTTCTGTGACACTGATACTAATTACTGATAGTAATCTCTTTTGTCAAAAAGGTCACTGTCCTTTCCAGCAGTATATGTCCAGCAAGCCAGCAAAGTATGGCATCAAGATATGGGTGACCTGTGACGCACAATCCAGCTACGCTTGGAAGATGCATGTCTACACAGGGAAGACGACAAGTGGAGGCCCGGAGAAGAACCAGGGGATGCGGGATGGGCTTGATGTGACAGATGGACTGAGGGGGCACAATGTCACGTGTGACAATTTCTTCACCTCTTATGAACTTAGCCAGCAGCTCTTGAAGAGGAGATAACCATGGTTGGCACAGTTAGAAAGAACAAGTCTGAGCTCCCACCTGTACTCCTCGCATCAAGGGGGAGAGATGTCTTCTCATCAAAGTTTGCCTTCACCCCCACCACCACTCTAGTTTCTTACCTCCCAAAGAGAAACAAGAATATGGTCCCCCTGAGCACACTGCACAAAATAGTTGAGGTCAGTGATCATGAGGACAGGAAGCCAGGCATCATCCTGGACTACAACCACAACAAAGGAGGCGTGGACAACCTGGACAAGGTGATTGGAACTTACAGCTGCAGGAGGATGACTGCCCGCTGGCCCCTGGTCATCTTTCATAACATCATTGATGTGTCCTAATACAATGCCTTTGTGATATGGAACAAAATCAACTCTACCTGGATGCCTGGTAAGCAGAACAAGAGGAGGCTGTTCCTGGAGCAGCTGGGAAAGGCACTTGTAACCCAACACATTCAGAGAAGGGAGCTCCTCCCCCGCACAGCAGCCTTTGCAGGGCTTGTGAAAGCTGTTCAGGGGGCTGAATATTGTCCTGATCCACCTGAGGCTGGGGCAGGCAAAAGGAGGAGATGCCAATTCTGCCACCCAAAGGAGGACTGTAAAACAAATATGTGCTGCACATGTGAGAAATACATCTGCAAAGTCCATTCACACACACTTGCATACTGTCCTACATGTGCTAATTAGAGTTGATTTGATTTATGTTCTTCATGTTTTTTGTATCTATTATCTTATTCTTATTTATTGTTGTTTATACACCTTGTCGGTGGGGACAATGGTTAAAAAAATGGGAGAAGACTAGTATTTTGTAGTTGAATTCTTCATTGTACAGTATTTAAGAATATATCTCTATGTTGCCAAAAAAGTTCAAGACTGTTATTGTTTCCCTTCAATAAAATGCATTCAAATCTACTTTCTGCACATTTCTGCTACTTTCTTAGTCTATACAAGTGCTATATCTTGCTAAAGAATTCATGTTACACCTATGCAGTACATTTAGCAATAATAATAATAAACCTCTACTTTAGTAAAGAAAACAATTATGACAGGTGTGTTGTAATAACAACGAGTGGTGTCCACTGAATGCAGTCTTCCTGCATTGTGAAGAGGGAAAACACAGATATTCCCAAAGTTTGTGATGAATGACAGTGTCATGACGTTGCCTGTTTGGGTATAGCAAGCCCCATCCCCCTCTCCCTGCCACTCCCTGCCTCCCCCTTTCCTCCTTCAACTAGGTTGCTGTGGTCAGAGAGACGTCGTAAATTCCTGAGAATCTCCTCATGGACACACAGTATTAGAGAGAGGGTACACTTTCATAGAAAACAAAGGGATTTCTTCCACCTCACAGAACTTGAGGTACGAACACATTTCATGTTCCGGGAAAAGTATAAAAGATCGGTGAATGAACTGGTCCGTTTGTCACAACTTGGGAAACTCACGGGAGACGGTGTGGCTATATTACCATATCGCTGTTTATATAATAGCCTCAGATATGAGGTTTACATCTAATTGTTGTATAAGATGAATGAGTGAGTATGATACTGTTTGTATAATTGTGTAATATGATTTTGGACTGTTTAATGAAGAAAATACAATTCCCTTTTGATTTGAACTAAATCCGAGGACCGCCCCTGAGCCCAGTTAGGGTCAGATATCCTAGGAGAGCCCCTTTCTGCAATTCCGAATAAAAACCCAACTTTGAGAAATTATCACTAGACCATGTTTTTCTCCATTAGGAGGGGAATGAAGGATGTGGACCATTGCTGAATCTTTTAACCATACCACGTGGTTAAACTCTTAGACTATCGATACCGACAGAATAAGAACAAGTCTTTGATGTTGATTACTAGTCTGCAGCTAGGAATTCGGTATCATTGAACGCGAAGAACGACAACCGCCGAAACATCCATTCTATAACGAATGTCACTCTGAACTATCCACAATAACCACGACAGAGAGAGGGAGAGAGCGGACGAAACTCTCCAACAGAAACTAACTTTTCACCAGCGATCAAGTTGACACACTGAGCGTAAATATATATATATTGATTGCAATTGTTCCCGAATGAGTGAGCGCTCATGTGTAAAGGATTAGCATGTCAATTGTTATAATTATGAACTCTGTAGTGACTTCTTGGTCGACCCCCCCATTTCCCCTTTGTCTAACAAGCCGCCATGCCGGTTTAGCCCACTAGGGCATATTCTCCTATCATTTCATGTAACCATTTTAAGATTGTTTGTTTGTTTATGCATTTCTGTGAATTACTTAGTTAGTAATAAATAAATGATTTAAGACAATTGATGTATGGATGACTCATAGTGAAGACTGGGTTCGTGCAGATAACCAACAATTTACGACGTTTGGAATGAGACTAACGTGAGGTAAAATAAATAAATCATTAATCAGAAGACTATTGATCAGATATGAAAATATCTGAAAGGTTATATTGGGAAATTACAACTTTGTAATCTGAATACTTTCCCTGGTGCCCCAACTTCCTAGTTAATTAGTTACGTTATTATTTAGTTGATCGCGTAATAACTAATTACAGAGAATCTTTGATAAAAACTATAAGTCTTCAATTTAATGATAGTAAAGACACGACAACAGGTTGTTTCTTCATGCAAAATAGATTTGAGGTTTAAAATTCAATTAAGCTGCTTTATTTTAGGGGTTTAGTGAAGGCGGGTCATTTTTACCCTGGGGACAAGAGGAGTATACAGAATGTTAAGACTAAACCAGGGTTAATATCAAACGAACTATTATGTGTTATACGCATGACTCATCGCTTACAAAACATGTCTGTCCTCGTGATGCTATATTGCCTCATGCTACACCCTCCATCCACCTTCCTCCACTACCATGAGTCATACTGTGTGTAGTGACCCCGTCGAGTTTAAGCAGATTGTATTCCCTGGGGGCCCTAACCTTTAGATATCTTCTCCTCGCCCCATATCTTGTGTTGCACCAACCGTGACATCTGAGGGTCTGGGCCACTTGAGATTAGCTGGGTTACTCATGGGGTGCACTATGTACGCTTACTCTCATCATTTTACATTTACATTTGAGTCATTTAGCAGATGCTCTTATCCAGAGCGACTTGCAGGAACAATTAGGGTTAAGTGCCTTGCTCAGGGAACATCGATAGATTTTTCACCTAGTCGGCTTAGGGATTTGAATCAGCAACCTTTCGGTTACTGGCCCAACGCTCTTAGCCGCTAGGCTACCTGCCGCCCGATCATCTGTAGCCGTAGTCATTTCAGCGTGAGTCACAGGGAAAGAAGCAAGTGTCAAGGCGGCTAGCCTGTAACACAAGCCCTGTTCTTGTGGTTCAGGTTAGTACTATGTGTGCCAATTTGGCACTGTCAAATAGGTTTGTCGACACTATGGCCAGTTTGAGAACTCAAAACTGGTCAACCTTGGCTAGTGAGGGGCAAAGTATTTTTATGTTTAGCACTTCAGTAACCTTGATTTAGCTAGACATTTATACAAATTCAAGAGAATGGTCATATTTATGCCAAGACACTTCTTCTTTTCTGAGCAGAGTCAGTAAGTGTAGAAAATCTAAAAATCAGCCAGAGGGAATGTTTGGAGCGTTTGGTTATATTTGTCTCATCAATCATCGTGACCTGTAAACCAACCGAGAGACCCTTACACTCCGAAATGTGCTTTCAGTCACCCGCCCTGAGAAAGCACCCATTCTTTTAAACACACACCACTATACAGTACTAGGAATTGCATATGTTTATCACGGACTCTGAGCATTGAGCTTACAGTTTCTTGGGTTTCTGCCAAAGTGCTAGAGGGATAAAGCTGCTGTACTCGAATCCTATGGTGTGTACTAGTATGATATACAAGTCAAAATACAATAACTCCCTAGCCTTTTGGGGGCCATATGCGAGATGTGGTTGGGGGATCCCCCACCTCGCAGCAAAACATTTAGGTGGCCTCCGTCTTGATGGTGGAGAGAGAAATATATATTGTTTTGTATGTTTTCTGCAATTCTACTCATTTTGTTATTGGGCAGATATAAACACATTTTGTTTTAAAGCTAATTTCCTGCAATCCTACCCATTCTACCATAGGGTTGAACAATTCTACCCATTCTACCATAGGGTTGAACAATTCTACCCATTCTACCATAGGGTTGAACAATTCTACCCATTCTACCATAGGGTTGAACAATTCTACCCATTCTACCATAGGGTTGAACAATTCTACCCATTCTACCATAGGGTTGAACAATTCTACCCATTCTACCATAGGGTTGAACAATTCTACCCATTCTACCATAGGATTGAACAATTCTACCCATTCTACCATAGGGTTGAACAATTCTACCCATTCTACCATAGGGTTGAACAATTCTACCCATTCTACCATAGGGTTGAACAATTCTACCCATTCTACCATAGGGTTGAACAATTCTACCCATTCTACCATAGGGTTGAACAATTTTAACCATTCTACCATAGGGTTGTGTATTACTATTCTTACTCTCAATAGTAAGTTGAGACCCCGACTGAGTTTCTTAAAGGTTTTTGTTGTGGGCCCTAAGCGACCGCTTATGCCCACAAGCTCTGCAGCAGTCTGGGTTCTTGTCCATAAATGGTGAGGGAGGAGAGAGAGAGTCCATTTTATAAATTGGTGCCTACTTCTTTGTGGACACTGTTCCTACAGGATGAATGGGGACTTATTTCAGATATACAATATAGGAGAGTGGGAATTGTGAGCAGCCAAAACCCACTATATAAAAAGCCACTAAACTGTTGCAATGTCTGAGTAGGATTATGTTTGTCAGGGAGGAAAAAGTCCCAAGCTGCTCATATTTGGAGAAGTGCTCTCCCCTCCGTTCTAAAATCAAACCACAATGATCCAGATTCAATCAACCTAGAACCTTTCAATGTCTCCACAATTCCCCCACAACTCATATCCCCTACGGGTAATACAACTCCATTCATTCAGGGCCCGGAGAATAGCTTCTAAATACATTACAAGTTAGTTGTTTGATTGAGCAGTCCCTTTTGTGCGTCTGCTTAGTTCCACGTAACTAATCCTGTGGAACTATAGAAAGGGGATCAGGTTTGTCGCCCAGAGTGCTTTATCAAAAGACAGGCACACAGCTCTTCTTCTCTCCTCTCCAACCAGTCCTAATATTTAGATATTTCTTAATTCCCTTATTTTACTTTTAGATTTGCATGTAGTGTTGAATTGTTAGATACTACTGCACTGTTGGAGCTAGGAACATAAGCATTTCGCTACACCCCCAATAACATCTGCTAAATACGTGTATGTGACCAATAAAATGTTATTTGGTGTTTCGCTAATGCTAACTGAACATCCACTTGTGTAAACATTTGAGTTGACGTAAGCCACAGTAAGGGGCTTATTGTATCTCCTTTACGTTATGATGGTCTTGATGGCTTGTCGTGATGCTCCATGGAGCTTAGAATACACCGCAGGGCTTGAGCGGTTTAAAATGGGGGTCCCCTTCAGCGCTGTGCATTAAATCCCCCTCCCACACGCCTTCCCTTGTATGTACTGTTTACATTGGTTTCCCATCTATCTGCTTCTCTATGTTAATCTCCATTCAGCCTGGGTTGTGGCGTCGGAGGACGGAAAAAGACAAATGGATAAAAAAATCTAGAACTGCCAACTGTGGAATGAAGAAGTCTCTGGATTTGTGTGATACATGTTTTCAGTGATGCCATAATAGATGATTTATCAAGTTTGCGGTGTTTGTGAGCCAAAACATGGACGCTAGCTCGCTCTATGCGTCCACACATGCGTGTCTGTGTAGGTTGGTGTATTGTGCCCTGAGAGATCTGTTTAACCTTGCCGATGCTTTCCATGTACGTGTGGGCACATCTTCATAATATGCGCTTTTGCTAAGGTCGCTTTGATCCATGCCACTGTCAAGGCTAATGCAGTTTTAATACGAATTTAAAGATTAGACTTCAGTCCACAGAAAGATATCATGCCTTTGTATGGCGGACTCAATATGTCTTGCACTCCGAAAGGGACTGAGTGAAGGGCGTCAAAAGGCACACCCAATGAACACACAAACACAGTACACATGGCTCTCTACAACATCCTTGAATCTCGTTTTAAAAACAGTCTGGCACTGGACAAGGACATGTCGCTGTAGTGTGGGGATGAGAGAGAGAGAGAGAGATAAGACATGCAGTTTTTAAGGAATTTTATGACAGGCTGGGAGACAGGCTGGAGGAAAAAGAGATGGATGCTGTGGCGCGCAGCTGGGACAGACAATGAATGAAGTGTACTGTAGGCAGGAGGACCATCACTAAAGCATAATGGGTCCCTACAGAGGGCCCAGGATGTTGACCCATTCCTCACTCTCTCGCTCTCTTTTCTGTCTCCTCTACCTCTCCTCTTTCTCTCACTGTCTCTCGCCCTTGTTTCTAACTCCCTCTCTTTCTCTCACTGTCCACACTCATTTCAGACCTGTCCAGGTCGGATGAGACTGCTAGCTCCTGTCTCCTGGTCTCCACTTTCAGTCTCTAAAGAGTAGGGCACATTCTTTTTTCTTGTTGCCACTGGTGGCAGACTAATAACAGATACTTTGTCAGCCTGACTGTAGCACTGTGATGCTTGTCCCCCTGCTAGCACACTCAAACAGACATGAAGGGGACACTCCAGGGAATCGTTTTCTCAGAATAAGTCAAAGTTAAATGGAAGTGTTTGTTTCTTTTTTGACATGTTTATTCCTCAAAGATACTGAACTGTGGAAGAACTCAGTCCCTGTTGGTGGACTTCATTGGAGCCATTGCACCATATTCTGGCTGTTTTGGGAAATGTTTCTACAATATTCTTGTACAAATAGCTTATGTAGCAATTCAGTGCAGCTAATGCTACGGGTCACTATTATCTGAAACCTATAAATATTGTTCTGTCATAAGCAGTTTGTTGGATTCGTCTGTGCATCTTTTTGACCAGATTTCAATCAGTATATCAGTCTATTGACAGCTGAAGGAGGATATTGATAGACTCTTTCCCGTGTTTTAGTTCTCAAATGCTGACTAATGTGTCATCTGAGGTGGACTGCACAGCCACAGCCCCAGTATTGGACAGACACCATAGTGCTGTCTGTGTTCCGATGAGGGGGATGGTGTGATGACTGAACCCGTTCATTGTCGCTTTGGTGGGATCAAGCAGCGATTATAGCGTTTACGGTTTGTGCTTACATGGTGCTCTGTGCTTTGTGCCACATCCACTGTCATCAGCTGTGCTGTCTGAGCCCTAATCTGGCCACTGTAACAAATGGTGAGGGAGCAGGCAGCGAAGGGTAGGGAGGGACGGCTTGGCCGGGGGCTGCTGTAGGGGCGGTTTATGGCCAAATTGAAAAATTCCGAGCAAAGGTTCTCGCCCCCAACAAGCTCTGAGATGGCGTTGAATACTAACGTCGACAGAGATCGATATTTGACCGAAACAGGCTGTTAATGTCAACATCTTTTTTTTCTCCTTAATTTAATATGATCACCTTTTGTCTTTCTGCCTATGTTCTGAGAGTACGTATGCTAGTGGTGCTAGTTTGTCGAAGTGAAATAGTCTTTATTCAAACGTCATGGCGATGACAAGCGAACAGGAGGCCGAATAGGCTGCAGTGAAACAGTTCATGTTTTGCTGGAATGCCTACTGCAGATGCTGAATGTTTTTCTAAATTATGTTATCCTTTGTCCTTGTTGCTTTTTTTTTCAGTAATCTAGGATCTGCTGCAGTAATCAAGGATCTGCCAAGTTTGCAGCATACACATGACATAAGCCATTATAACTTGGCATCTCAAATCAAAGTTTTGAACACAATTTTTGTTCACCCAGAAAAAACAATTAACTCAAATGTATTTCTATTTAACTCTTACGCTTACTAAACACAACGCGAGTGATGTCATTCTTAACCTTCCCTAGAAGGGATGCACTCCAACGCACATTTCTCGAGGGTGAAGTTTCCCCTAGGTACTGATCTAGGATCAGCTTCCCCTTCCCCAATCCTAACCTAATGAAACACTGGCCCAAGATCAGCGTCTGAGGGAAATATGTGATCGTATTATTAATTTCCATATTTGAATCATTCAACGTCCTGAGAATCTGTTGGCTCAATCTGCTAGTTCAAAGGGGCTGTGTCTGAGCCAAGAGTCTGATGAAACCCTGATTATCCTCCTAATTGGTCATTGTGAAGTCGTAGCGCCACGTGGTACGGCATGCGGCCCCTTCCATTGATTCCCTCCCACTCTGCCATTGATTTGCCCTTAATGTGTTTAATTTTATATTTCATCTGGAGTATTATAGGACCTAACTGTATGTGCCTTCAGGAAGTCAGTTCTCAGTTGACATGAGACTGAGTATTTGTCCCAAATTGCACCCTATTCCATACATGGTTCACTACTTTTGATCAGAGCTCTATTGGCCCTGGTCAAAAGTAGTGCACTAAATATGGCCTTGGTAAAAAGTAGTGTAATTGTGCGCTGAATGATATGTGCCACAATGCCTTGTGGGAATTGGAATATGGGTCAAGACAGATGTAAAGACCAGGATTAAGTGTGCAATCTACATCATGGAGTATTTTATTGTTTAATCCACCCCAGAGGAAATGTTTTACAAACCATGATTAAAGTTGCTGAATATGACAGGGCATTGAGTGAACTGTTTGTTTGTCAACATGTTTTAATCAAAAAGATGCTGTTCTATGGAGGATGGTATTGGCTTTGTAAGATAGCCCTCCTACAAAGAGAGCTCTCTTTGAATATCCAAAAATGTATATTTAAATCTATTTAAATCATGATAAAAAGGAGAGATTACATGATTGCTGTTTCTTGACAAATGTATTTTAGATAATGTACTGTGTGTGTGTGTGTGTGTGTATATGCATGTTTTGAAGAGCTGCCTGTCCAATTTACCTTGCCTTTCTAACTCCATCTGACATCCAATCGCTTACACTTTCCCACCCCATCACCCTCGATAATTATTCCTTGATAGTAAACCAAGAGAGGATAGAGAAACCTGCCCGGTGATGAGGAAGGCCACTATAATTGTTTTCCCTTTTCATCGGCCTGACCCTTATTTATTTGAGTGGCGTTTACAGCCTTTGGAATTAACTCTTCAAATGAACAAACAGTTCTCCAGACGTGTGTCTGACAGAGGCTCTTTGCCCCCTCGCCCCGTAACCTGGGGTGAGTGAGTGACGGCGAGGGGTCATGACCCCATAAAGCCGGGTGTTGGAGCTCCGGACCATATCTCATTAAAGGGGCACGGCCTTCACTCTCTCCCCTCACTGAAGCGATTGATTTGTCCAGGGCCAATCAATGTTAATTAAGGTGTAAGGGAACCCTTTAATTGTGCTGTATGAATCATTGTGTCAGCTAGCGCCTTGACCTTCTCTGACTTACATTGTGACGAACAGCTCCTCGTGAGAAGAAAACAAAGTCCAGATATTGCCAGATGAGCATAGTAGATATCAGAGAAGATTTCGTTATAGGAGTTTTAGATTTATGCATAGCTTGTCAAGGGATGACCAAGAGTATAGGTTTACATGCATAGGTCAATACAGTACATTTTGAATGGCTCTTGTGAGAAGTACTGTAAAAGCATTTGAGATCTTGTCAGATTAACCTAATAGATAGAATCATAGTTTTGGTAGTAGATATATTTTAGATAATCCAGGTAACGCTAGTAGATGTGCCAAATTACAGAGGAGGAACTTCTTGATGCAATTAAAGCATTTAAGTCTGGGAACTCCAAACCTGGTAGATTATCAGATGCTCAACAAAAAGATCTGCTTTCATTATTACTGAAACAGGACCCAAGTGGTAAAGATCCAGTCCATCTAAAAAAAATTGGCGGCCCCTTACACTTTAGTGTTCTGATGCAATAATTCTAGTAAAATGCATCGCGCATAGAATTAAAAAGGTATTGTTGGATATTTTTTCATGCTAATCAGACTGTTTTTTTTACATGGACAAATCTCTTATAAAGTGGGTTAAAGTTATGTATAGTAATCCAAGGTGTAAAATAGTCAATAATGGCTACTTCTCTGAAAGTATAAAACTGTCACGAGGAGTAAAACAAGGTTGTCCACTATCAGCATATCTATTTATTATGGCATATCTATTTATTATTAGGTAATAAAATCAGGTCCAACAATAATATCAAGGGGTTAGAAATCAAGTGCTTAAAAATAAAGGTGTCATTGTATGCTGATGATTCATGCTTTCTTTTACATCCATAATTTGGATCCCTCCACAGCCTCATAGAGGATCTAGATAATTGTTCTAACCTCTCTGGATTACAACCAAATTATGATAAATGTACTATTACATATGGGATCACAAAAAAATGTGTAGTTTACCAATAAAACGTTCTGCCGGTGATGTGGACATACTTGGTATATATATCCCGAAAGAAAGAAATAATCGCACTACAAAACATTTTAATAGAAGGTGAGCAAAAATAGATAATATCTTGCTACCATGGAAAGGAAAATACTTGTCTATTTGTGGTAAAAATCACCTTGATTAACTCTTTAGTCATTTCCCAGTTGAACTATTTATTTATGGTCTTGCCTACACATAGCGACCTCTTTAAAAAATATATATATATGAGCAAAATATATACAATTTTATTTGGAACGGCAAGCCAGACAAAATTAAATGGGACTATTTATGTAATGAAAATGAATTCGGAGGGCAGAAATTAAATATTTTCCCTTTATTCAGATTACAACCTCTCACTTTTGGTTATTTTAAAATGAAATCATCTCCAAAATTGTGCAATCCCTCAGAAAAGACAAAACAAATAATACAACAAATATTGTGGTTAAACTCAAATATACTAATTGAAAAAAAAAAAATATATATATATATATATATATATATATAGATATATAATAAAAAAGTATACACTTTGTAAATAAAATGGTAAATAGGACTGGTGGAAAAATATATGGAAATGTCTCCTCTACTCAAAAATACAACCAACTAATAGCAGCATTAGCGCAAAAATGCAAGAGGCAAGTGGAAGGGGGGAAAAGTAGGAAACCTGTCTGTTATTAACCAAAATTGGTTAAAGAAAATTGTGATAAATAAAAAATATACCAATTCTTGCAACCAATAGAATGTTATATACAGTACCATTCAAAAGTTTGGTCATACCTACTCATTCAAGGGTTTTTCATTTTTTAAACTATTTTCTACATTGTAGAATAATAGTGAAGACATCAAAACTATGAAATAAAACATTTGGAATCATGTAGTAACCAAAAAAGTGTTAAACAAATCAAAATATATTTGAGATTCTTCAAAGTAGCCACCCTTTGCTTGATGACAGCTTTGCACACTCTTGGCAAAGAGTGTGCAAGCTTCACCTGGAATGTTTTTCCAACAGTCTTGAAGGAGTTCCCACATATGCCAGGCACTTGTTGGCTGATTTTCCTTCACTCTGCAGTCCAACTCATCCCAAACCACCTCAATTGGATTGTGGAGGCCAGGTAATCTAATGCAGCATTCCATCACTCTCCTTCTTGGTCAAATAGCCCTTACACAGCCTGGAGGTGTGTTGGGTCATTGTCCTGTTGAAAAACTAATGATAGTCCCACTAAGCGCAAAACAAATGGGATGGCGTATCACTGCAGAATGCTGTGGTAGCCATGCTGGTTAAGTGTGCCTTGAATTCTAAATAAATAACAGATTTAGTTAACTCTAATGAACTGATCCTTATGGATTTTGCGACTGCAGTTCTTAAAATTTTCCAGATTGACTGATCTTCATGTCTTAAAAGTAATGATGGACTGTCGTTTTTCTTTGCTTATTTGAACTGTTCTTGCCATAATATGGACTTGGTCTTTTACCAAATAGGGCTATCTTCTGTATACCCACCAGCCCCCCCCCCCCCCCCCAGGCACCTTGTCACAACACATCTGATTGGCTCAAATGCATTAAGAAGGAAAGAAAGTCCACAGTCCACTTTGAACAAGGCACACCTGTTATTCATTCCAGGTGACTACCTCATGAAGATGGTTGAGAGAATGCCAAGAGTGTGCAAAGCTGTCATCAAGGCAAAGGGTGGCTATTTTTAAGAATATCAAATATAAAATATATTTTGATATGTTTAACACTTTTTTGGTTACTACATGATTCCATGTGTTTTTTTCGTAGTTTTGATTTCTTCACTATTATTCTACAATGTAGAAAATAGTAAAAATAAAGAAAAACCCTTGAATGAGTAGGTGTGTCCAAACATTTGGTACTCTATGTATACAAAAAATATATATGGGGGATGCAGACAATATCATTGACGGAAGCCACAATCTATCTGCACTATTAAAGCTGATCTGACCCCTAACAAAATATAATAAGAAGATAGAAAAAAAAGAAGAGAAAAAGTAAATGTGCCAATTTGGTTGTATGATTTTATGGATGTTTGCTTAAAGCTGAGGTTCACGTGCAGGGGGCATGTGACCACTAACTCCTCTAGCGGTGACGTTGACCTTTGCCTCCTGTTGGTCTACTGATGTGCACAGATGATTTATTAATATCAATCGATACACTCGTTTAAGCATGTGATAGTTAATGTCGTGCAGTAAGTGTGGTGGGATCGAGCTTTGATTGATGACTGCCTAAAGTAAAATGGCAGACTTAAGACACTGCCAGCCAAGTAATTGTGTTAATAATGAAAGCCGAGGTGAAAGCTCTTTCGCTTCTGAGCCGATTTTGCACTCGGCCGACTGTGTCCTCTCCCAATCCGTCATGCCCTGAATATGAGTCTGCACGCGGTCTAAATTCATATCACGGCAGAGAAAATGACCGCATACCAAATGGCACCCTATTTCCTATATAATGCACGACTTTTGACCAGGTCTCAAAGGGCTCTGGTCAAAAGCAGTGCACTATAAAGGGAATAATGTGTCATTTAGGACATAGACATTGTTTTCGCCCGAGTCCAACCTTCTTCTCGCCAAATGGATGATTTTACCGTTGACGGCTTGGCAGTCAATGTCCACTGAACCCACAATGCATCAATTTCTCAGTCTGAGCAGCAAAATGAAATGGGAATTAATTCTAGTTCATTAACCACATTCTAAATATTTATCATAGCAACATCAGCGTTTCATTGTGGTACCTCTGGATATTGACTGTAATGGTTCTATAATGGTTCTGAATTCACAAGCACGCCCCTGTAAAGGTCCAACACATGGTTAAAACTTTCATTTTGATGTCCTGGATAGTTGGTCCTTGCATCCATAGCTGTCTATAAAGTGTTACATTTCTCTATGGCCATCCCTTAGCTGGTGACAAAAAACAGTTGCAGAATGACTGCTTTGTTGTTGTTTGAATCCCAGATTGCCCCTTTTAACCTGACCTTTTTCTTCCTTTTCAGATGTAATAATCGGACCCAGTGTGCTGTAGTGGCTGGACTAGATGTATTTCCTGACCCTTGCCCCGGAACCTATAAGTACCTTGAGGTCCAGTACGAATGTGTACCCTACAGTACGTATCTCTTCATTCTCTTGTGTTCTTCTAAGCAGTTCATGGATACTTCCTAAATTGCACTCTATTTCCTATATAGTGCACTACCTACTGTGTGTGACTCTGGTCAGTAGTGCACTATAAAGAGAATAGGGTGCCATTTGGGATGAAGCCCATGACATAGTGCATGATACATTTTGTATTGTAATGCTCTTCTTCGTCATGCTTAATTCCATGTTACAGCAATGCCACTTCACTCTGTCATATACAAAAATGTATGATTGTGTCCTTAACATGTCTTTATGTTGAAGTTAATGTTGTCCCTTTTAAGTGAGCTGCTGCAGTATATAGGAAGGTACAGTAGCAACTCGGGCATTGGAAAATGTCACTATCTGATTCTGGTACCTCTCAATGTATCCAAACGTGAAAAATGAACTTCCGCATGACAATATGGTTACCTTTATTCGAAACCAAGGTTCTTTGTCTCATATAATATCTGTTTGAATGTCAGATATTCTTCTCTTATATCCAACTCATAATTTAAAATGTTCATGTATGAATAACAGTGTCAATGATATTCTAGCAAATGCCATGTTGGACTTATAATACATATCTGTTAGTGGATTTCTAATGTTGACGGTATTGATTGCTTTGGGGATTTGATGTTAAATTGAGACATTGGATTCAAGGTAGATTCAGATTTAATGTAGTATTAGTCTTCAATTTATTACCAAAGGGCTATCATCCATAAGTAAATCAATATTGACATTTTGACGTTGACGTCATTCATATTCCACAAATTCTTGACAGTGTTTTCAGAAAACTGACAAGACTGACTGATTTCTGTCAGTAGAGGTAATTCTAATTATAAAACCACAAATATAGCCCTAGTTGATGATGAAACAAAACCAGATGCTCTGCAATTGGTCAATCAATTTGCTCACACACCTAAACGAGAATATTGCAGTATCAACGGATTATTTTCTGAGTATTCATCCTCTGTTCTAAGCATTCACGGTTCTGTCAGAGCTATTACCAACTGTCAAGTTAGAGCATTAGCATCAAAGGCAGTTCAGCTTTATTCAAAATGCAGTTGTGTTCGCTTAGATTCTAGCCAGTCCATTTTTCACACACACTTCCTTTAAGAGATGAGAGACCTAGGCCTGAACCTTCAAAACCTAAAAAACAGCATGCCTTTCAGCCACGGTGGCATCATAGCATGACCTAAGAACCCCAAAGGTATCCATGACTGAATTGGAAATGGAAATTGTTTGAGGTTTGAATGGAATACTCAGCGAGCAGACGAGAGTAAACAGACGAACAGGAAGAGAGGATGAGGTCACAGGAAGTGCACAGACATTATCGTGTGACGTCCCACATTGTTTTTCGCTGAACCTCGAAAAGAGATAGTCGTTTACTCTGAACGCCTGTGGAACCGAAGGTGTCTAACCAAATGGGATTCATAAACTACTGTAATTTGGAATGAACTTGAAGTGTCGTTTAAAGTCAATTATATTTGCTTCCATCCAGCTTGTTGCCTTTGAAGAATGGATTGCTGCTTGCTTGGCACCAAATGAAACAAATGTCACATATCAGATGTTATAATTTCATTTTGAGGTGCTTTATTCTATATTAACAAATAGTTATTTTCTTATAAAGAATATGCACCATATTTGACATATTTAGCTTGCTTCATTGAGCCTGGTTGTTTCCACCGCTGTCTTATTGACAACTCATATTAAGCACATAGTATTTTTTATTTATCCCTCTCTCTCTTTCTACCCCCCCCATCACTCTCTTTCACCCTCTCTCTCTGCCTATATCTATATCCCTCAATCTCTCTCTCTTCCTGTGCAGGACGTTTTCATCAGTATTCCGGTGCTGAAAGCAGGCACTGTCAGTATAAGTTACAGCTCCTCTCTCCATCTTCCATCAGCAGAGGAGAATGGCTCCATCAGACCCACACCTGTAAAAATAGGGAATGATACGCTGCAGAGAGCTTCACGCTGACGCGATATGATATTGATTTTATTAATTGGTGATTCGATTCGCGCCATGAATCGTAATGGAAATGCAATGGCGGTTATTCTGGGAGCCACACCAGTGTTTTCCTATGACGTGGGGCAATGCAGACCAAGCTCTTACTCAGCCTGTCATTTGGAATAATCACTGGCTTCCTTTTTCTATTTGGTCCAATACAACAAGAACGCGCAGCATTGAGGCAACCATGCTGCCCCTGAGCCTATGTGTGTCATGGCAATAGATCCATCATTCTGGGTAAATTAGTACATTCTGATATTTCCACATTTCCAAATATATATATAAGCCATCTTTGCGTTCGTGTCAGCGTGAACTGGTGTTTGTGGAATGTACTTCTAGTGTTTAGACGTGCTCTGCCATGCACTCTGAGGATTACCACGGCTACCCTTTGGAATGAGTGATGCACCCGTGGTCCCGTTGTGAGGATGACATAAGCGAGACAGGGATCAGATGGCCGATATGTCAACATCTCTCTCCGGTCCGCCTTCTAACCTTGACTCGCTTCCTTCATCCCTGAAATAATCACTGATATAACGTGGATGGATTGTTCAATAAAAGCTTGTCACTGCATTGCTTTCACCAATCACATCATGTCAAATCAGTGGTTACCTCAAAGGAAGGGAGGAATGAAGGAGGCATTTTGAGAGGATTCAAACAGGGCCCTGTAATCCTCCAAGTCTCATCTCCAAATTGATTCAGAAAGATGCCTGTCTTGTCCGTCCCCTCCCTCTTATTCAACCGGTCTCTGTAACACACTCCTTTTAACGGCCAGGTTCTGACCTCAGGGGTTGTATTTCTTTAGAGGTCAACACTGTTTCACGGTACCCTCTGCCCCCACTCTTTCACAGCTTTAATGAATCACCCATTACTCATAACAGAGAGCTCCCGAGACCCCTGCAGGGTCATGAAAGAAAACACATCCCCGGGTGAAATGGCCTATGTCCCTTGTGGAATGTTTCGCCAACCACCACCAATGTTTCGTCCTGGCATCGCCTCTCCCTACTCCCAACCTCTACCTCCCTTTCCTCTCTCGATTTCCCTATTATGACTAATTACATCTCTAATTGTGTGCTGTTACCATGGTGAATGTACTGACCTTGATTTTGGAAAATAAATCCCGACACGAGAACAGTGTAATTATAGCACTCACTTTAAGGAAGTCTTTTGTTCTGCTCCAAAATGCAAAATGGATACCTCTGTGAGAGCGAGCCAGAGAGAGAGCGAGAATATGCATAGCTAAACAATCTCCAGAGCTTCCCTGTTGTTCCACAGTAATAAAGACAATGTACAACCCCCACAATGCCAGCACCCAAAACAGCTTGTGTGTGCTAGCTAAGCCAAGATGTGTAATTCAAGGCTTGATTTGTCTCAAATAAGGATATCCGCAGCTATATGTCTAAGGCCTGGCGCCCCCGGTCAGGCTGAAATGACATTTTTGCTTCTACTTAGCAATTTTTTGTTTCATTGTATTTGGTCCAACAATATTAGTATTTAAAAACAAAAAAGCAAGACTCCACACATACATTTCTCATTTGCATATTGTAATACCATATTTCAGAAAAAAAGTTATATTTGCATCTACATTCAACTGGCAAAAGTTGATTGTGATGTGATTAAGGGAAAATAATTACCCTATTAAGTGGTGTGGTGCCTGGCCTTAATTTGCTTATAATTCATTCCGCATGGACAAGCAATCAGTCGTTAATAAGCAGCAACAGGTTCGGCGGCCTAATCGAATCAAGCGTCGGATTATTTTGGCACAACGCTCAGCACCTGCCGCAGTCGTCGCCCATCGGTCGGCATTGACCAAAGCTGGAAGGCAGATGAAAACTGTGAAATCAATGCGGCCACAGCGCGTGGGTGTCTTTTTACAATTCCGCCCCTGCTTCATGCTGTCATTACGGGCTCCGCTATGCCACAGTCACACCTTTAGTAAACAGCACCTGTGTGACTGTTTGGCTGACAAGACGCTTTGTCATACTCCATTGTGCTTGCCGAGGTTGATTCAAATTGGATTTGTTATAGTTATGAAAATGTATAATATATTAATGAAAAATGAGTGAGGATATACGTTTTTATCTAGATGCTTAAGAGGAAAATACTTTGTCTGTGTCGGTGTGACCGTTTGTCATTCACACAGTAACTAATTGCATCAACATCTAGCCTATGATGCTGCTAGAATTGGATTGCTGTATTTATCTGTATCACATCAAAGATGAACACGCCGATTGTATACATATAACTGGCTCAGTCAGTCAGCCATTAGTTGTATTTTTTGTGCATTCACACACCAGGTACAAATTCACCACTCACTCTTTCGCTCGTCGTACTTGATTGACCTAATGTGCTAGTCTATCCTACTCACTGACAGAGAGTCTCTACTCACCTGAATGACTAGGTCTATGTCTCCTCATGTGTGAAGGGAGATTGCAGTGCTATCACATCGTTTAGTGACAGCTGATCACCCTGTAACTGGGAAAGGCTTATGATGATGGCTTCTGATCTCACACAGTGTGTGCAAATGTGAGAGGGAAGACTAATCCCTGACCTGTATCACAAATTTCACAGTCATTGGTTTTAACATTGATCTCGAAACTGATTGTATGTCCATGGTTTTAACTGGTAGGCCCCCACATCCACAGTCATATTGTGTTTTGTGATGATTGATTAAAGGCAACATTCACTCTATTTCAACATCAAATTCATTATCTCCAGCGCTATGTAAAGACGCATGGTTTCTAGGTTTTGTAGTCAAAAAGATAGATATGTTTTCCCGATCTAGAGACTCTGATGACATCAACTAGAGACACTGATGACATCTGGTGTGGGTCATGTGATTTTAACCAACTGTGAGCAGGCAAAGGCTACTTACTACACTGAACAAAAATATAAACGTAAAATGCAAAAATGTCACGGATTTTCCTGAGCTACAGTTCATATAAGGAAATCAGATAATTGAAATACGTTCATTAGGCCCTAATCTATGGATTTCACATGACTGGGAATAGAGATATGCATCTGTTGGTCACAGATACCTTTAAAAAAAGATAGGGGTGTGGATCAGAAAACCAGTCAGTATCTGGTGTGACCACCATTTGCCTCATGCAGCGCGACACATCTCCTTCGTGTAGAGTTGATTAGGATGTTGATTGTGGCCTATGCAATGTTGTCCCACTCCTCTTCAATGGCTGTGCGAAGTTGCTGGATATTGGCGGGAACTGGAACACTTTCAGCTTCCAGGAATTGTGTACAGATCCTTGCGACATGGGGCCGTGCATTATCATGCTGAAACATGAGGTGATTAGCGGCGGATGAATGGCACAACAATGGGCCTCAGGACCTCGTCATGATACCTCTGTGCATTCAAATTGCCATTGATAAAATGCAATTGTATTTGTTGTCCATAGCTTATACCTGCCCATACCATAACCCCACCGCCACTATGGGGCACTATGTTCACAACGTTGACATCAGCAAACCAAACGCCCACATGGCTGCCATCTGCCCAGTACAGTTGAAACCGCGATACATCTGTGAAGCGCACACTTCTCCAGTCGGTTACTTCAGTGGGAAAATGATCCACAGTTTCATCAGCTGTCCGGATGGCTGGTCTCAGATGATCCCACAGGCGAAGAAGCCAGATGTGGAGGTCCTGGGCTGGCATGGTTACATGTGGTCTGCGGTTGTGAGGCTGGTTGTATCTACTGCGGAATTCTCTAAAATTACGTTGGAGGTGGCTTATGGTAGAGAAAGAACATTCAATTATCTGGAAACATTCCTGCAGTCAGCATGCCAATTGCATGCCCCCTCAACTTGAGACGTGTGGCATTGTTATGTGCCAACACTGTACATTTTAGTGGCCTTTTATTGCCCCAGCACAAGGTGCACCTGTTTTAATGATCATGCTGTTTAATCAACTTCTTTATGCCACGCCTGTCAGGTGGATGGATTATCTTGGCAAAGGATAAATGCTCACTAACAGGGATGTAAACAAATTTGAGAAAAATACGATTTTTGTGCATACGGGGCATTTCTGGGATCTTTCATTTCAGCTCATGGAACATGGGACCAACGCTTTACATGTTGGGTTTTATATTTTTGTTCAGTGTAAGAGGAATACATAATAATACATTGGTCAATGGACCTACCTCTTACTTCAAGAAGGATACAGAGTGAAGCTAGATTATCATAGGAGATACATGGAGAGGCAAGAGGGGAAAAAACACACTTCTGGAAATAGACATTAATGCTTGTATTTTCCTGCATTTTTCCAGTAGAGTGGGTCAGTAATTGCCCAGGAAGGGTGCGATTACCAATGTGGATGAATGGCGGTGTGAATGCTTTTTTCCCCCGTAATAGCCATGTGGGCCTGGTGTAATCTATCAGGTCCTCGTTCTGGGTGTTCTCTTTTTGTCCTACATGCGCACACACACACAAACACTGGCACGCAAGCAGACGCAGCCATTAACACACACACAAACACTTTTGAAAGGGGTTCTAAGTTCAGAGAAAAGAGAAACCAACGCACAAGGGCTGCTCGGTGCCATGGCTATCACTCTAATTGGAGATTGGCCTCTTTAGAGTCTCTCTTTGTGATATTGCCCTGCTAATCAAAGTTCCTACATTGTGACTCGTGTAATGAAGCCCCCTCTTTCTTCTGTGGTCTTTCACCAGACCCTCTTTACCACCAGACTAAAAGCTTTCTCCTTATGTCATCTCTGCATGCTTTCTCTTGCTGCCCTTCTGTAATATCAAGGTCTCTGGAATCGAGGCATCTTTAGGAAGTGCAATTAAGTTACTTCTGCTCCAATTCCGGTTCATGTTCCTGAAAATGTATTTCATGTTTTTTTTCTTCTCTTGCTTGTGTTTTCCCCTGTATCGGTCTGACGGCTGCCTCTCCCCGGTGGATGACTGATTGACCGTGCGCCAAGTCCTTGCACCTTTCTCACATGCAAACGTGCACACACACACACACATACTGAACATATACATACCCACACACATACACTGGCGGGTTCCTGCATCGTCAAGGTTATGAAAGAGCACAGCTACCGCTCCCAGGGAGGGAGAGCGACCAAGGGGAAACGGAGAGAAAGAGGAGAGGAGTGACGGCGGGAGGGAGCGAGAAAAATGGAGGACAGAGGAGAAGAGAAGCGGGGGAGAATACGAGAGGGACACGGGGCATGGAGAAAGCGGGAAGGAAATGGAGAAGACTGAGCAAGAGGTTTAGAGAGAGTGATGAAGGATGGATGGCTGGCTGGATGGAGAGAAAAAAAATAGGGCAAAATTGTACCCGTGACCTCCCACATGCTATTGAAGCATCTAATTTCTGTCATTAATTAAGAAAAGTGAATAGTCACCGTGCCCTCCCTCCTAGGTTCAGAGCACAGGAAGAGAGGAGGAGGAGAGGAAAGGGGGCGAAATATAACCAAAATGGTCTCGGCTCAACCATGAATCTCTATTAGCTCCTGATGATACCATTCAGCCACCTCACCGCCATTGGGAAGCGTTAATTATTGAAATGCACACCCATACAGCTGTCATTTACGGTGGGCAGGGCTAGCGAGGCTTAGTGTCACTCACTAAGGCCTTTTAGTATTTGCAGATAGCTGTATGCCTTGAATAAGGAAATGGCATTTAAGTAAGGTGATGTGAATTTTGAGGTCAAATAGGCTCCGATTCTGATTTTGTGTTCACTAATTGGTCTTTGGACCAATCAGATCAGCTCGGAAAAAGATCTGATGTGAAAAATATAAATGAGTGGGAAAAATATCAGAATTGGGCTGCCTGTATGAACGCAGCCATATGTACATGTGTAAGGGTCGACGCTGGACGAGACAAGAAGCAGGTACAGAGAGTGAACATTTAATGGCGACGGACATGGGACAGGACAGCGTCTGGACGTGAACACATAACATTAATGCAGACACAGGGGACAAACAGGGGAGCGGACAGACAGCCCTCGAGCACTAGACAGGGAGAGCGGAGGCAGGCGTGACAACATGTATGTAAAATATGTAGATATGGTGTGACACAACGCTTGATGTGTGACACAAGTACTTGAATTTCAGACTGTTTTGATGTTGGGAGAGTTGAGAGGTAGATTATATGCATACGTGTAACATATGAGGTTTGAAACGCCATATCTTCACAAACTGAGGAGTTCAGGAGAAGTTTATTTAGGTTGTCCATATTGCTGAAAATCAGCTAAATGCCTAGATGTGAACATGTATAAAAAGCAACGTTTTCTGTTTTACGATATCAACGTAAGTTTCCTCATATGGATGGATAGGATGTCCATGCAGCTTATTTGAATAGATAGGGCAGCTTAGCCAGTTAGATCCATTGGAGACCATTTGCCGTTTTTGTGTGTCTGCGTTTTGCGTGGTGAAATGCTTGCTGTTGAAATGCTATTGGCTGCCAACACTTGCCAGTGCGGTTACAGGCGTGTCCAAACCTGTAGAATAGTACACATCAAAGTCGGTGAGTGGTGATGACAATAAAACAAAAGATAAATGAACCCTAATTGTCATCATCATCATCACAGCCATCGACAAAATGTTTATTCTGTATATTTACAGGAATAACAAGTAGGTATCTATTTCTTGGATCATTTTATACGACCTATGCATCAGCAGATAGCAGGAAAGATATTGCTGTTTGTGCCCTTGGCCAAATATGAAAATAGACATCGACTATATCTACTCTAGTACAGCAGAGACTGTGTTTGGCCTGGAAGCCATTTTACATTCACTTCACTGTGCCGGAAGGTCATACGACCTGTGGACCTTCTTCCCCTAGTATACCACCAGGTTGTATAGACCGTATCCACAACCGTCTCTTGGCTAAACGTTGTTCAAGTGGCATTTCTCTCTGATACTCTCTTTGAACTGTCCAAATACATTTCAACCCGTGAAATATGAGTAGTTTGATTTGGAGAGGATATATTCATAACCATTCTGCTTTGAGAAGATTGCTTGGCTGAGCCAGTATACACTTAGTACACTCAGACAGACAGACTTTTAATGACTCTGTGACAACCATGACCAAAATCGTATTAAGGTCACAATGGGAAAAGGCGCATTTCAAATGAATCAATTATCTTGTTTCTCCATCCTTTTTCCTTTAATCTGAGTGGCCCTGAACTAAGATATCCTGGGTACGTCGCTAGCAGCCCAACCACGCCATTTCTAGATAAATAATTGCAAACAGCCAGAGTGATTTTACCTTGGGGACGTACACGGAAGATGACAGGGAACATGCGGAACGTGTAACCACGAAAGTGGCGGCGTATTGCGACAAGGATACCGGGCGCGTCCCACGGCTACTTGCTCGTCCATCTCTTCGCAATCCTGCCGTCTCTTAAAAGAGCTAATGGTTTTTGCTATAGATCATTACCCTCCCTCACAACCGCTAGCGATCACTCAATCAAATACAGTAACACCCTTCAGTACTGTTGTGTGGGAGCCAATGATCTGGTAATAGATTAGAAGAGTTCAATGTGAGAGGTTTTGTGTTTACCTAGATTCAGCTTGTAACCTGCGGCGTGAGATAACACATGTGTTTGAGGCTACATTGCAGTCGGACTGCACAGAATCACTGATCTAGAAATGCCCTCGCATCCCAAAAAACAAATCATTTTCGATGGAGATTCTCCATTGAGCATGGTTTTTAGTCGACGACTAGATAGAATCTGTGTCCGGAAAACAGACGCTCAATAATCAAGATTAGTCTGCGCCTCGCCTTGATCAACCTAATGCCCTCAAACACGCGGTGTTGTTGGTGTGCTGTTTGCATCCATTGACCGCTTCAGGCTGTTGTTATCATTGATATACTGTATCTGAAATATGGCTGAATAGATCATTCCTAACACTTCCTGAAGATCAATCCCAAACAACTAAAAGGCATCAGAATATCTATGCTGAGCGGCCATATCAGCCGTGCGTGGTCAGACACACACAGTATGTCTTTTGAAAACGGAATGAAATATTCTATCAATCTCTCCATCTCTCTCAATCTCCCCCCTCCCTTCGCTCATCTCTTCATCTTCGTCATCGTCTTCTTCTTTGTCTCCTTATTTCTTCCTCTGTCTCACTTTTCTTTTTCTGTGGTTCGCTCTTTCCTCCTCGCTCTCTCCCCGTTTCCTTTCCCTCTCACACTCTGTGCCTCTACCTCTTTCTTCCTCCCCCGTTTCCTTTCCCCCTCGCTGTGCCTCTACCTCTTTCTTCCTCCCCCGTTTCCTTTCCCCCTCGCTGTGCCTCTACCTCTTTCTTCCTCCCCCGTTTCCTTTCCCCCTCGCTGTGCCTCCACCTCTTTCTTCCTCCCCCGTTTCCTTTCCCCCTCGCTGTGCCTCCACCTCTTTCTTCCTCTCCCGTTTCCTTTCCCTCTCTCTGTGCCTCCCTCTCTCTTCCTCTCCGTTTTGAGGAGTTACCGCGTAAGCCCTGGGGTTAATCCGGTTTTATTAGATCCAGGATTAGAGGAGGGGAGCAGTCGCATGGGGGCAGATGCATGTCCTGCCGTTAACCCCACCAGGGAACCAGACTTGTAGACTAGAACCTTTTGGAGTATGGTGAAGTTGCCTCTAGACTCTGATCTTGGGTCAGTTTGGCAGTTTCCCCACTAATAGTTAATGTTTGGATTGGGGGGGAAAGCTGATCCTGGACCTAGGGGAAACTTCAAAACTGGAGTAGAACCTTATAGGCAGAGACAACAAGGATTTACAGCAAATACATGTCCAGACAATCATGTCATTTTTAAGTACAGCAATTGCTGAAATCACTTCGCTATATACAGTATTGATATTACATTTAGACTTGTTTTCCATTCTTAGATCAGTCAACAGGCATCTACAACAGGACATGTCCACACAATCATGGATTCCAATTGCTGCAATCAGTTTGCGATAGAGTATTACCGAAGGATAAGGGTCTGCGGCAAGGCTCGTAGCAGTAGGTGGCTGATGTGTGGGTCTCGCTCGACAGTCTTTGACACACATGGCTGGCTACATGACACTTGGCTTTAAAGTCCAGCCACTCTTCACCAGAAGACCTTAAATAAGCGATACGGTTGAGTAGCAACAGAAATCTGTACGTAATACAAGTTAACGGTGCAGAAACGTAAACATTGTCGGTCTGACTGCCTTCCCTGGCATAGATGGGTACAGGTTTGCGCATGCGCTTGTTTCATGTCGTTATGATTGATTGACCAATTACTCTTGTGATGGTTGTCGACATCTTTGCATGTACAAGGGGAATTTGCCATGTGAACACATGATTGAATTTGTGTCTCTTTCCTGATATCACTACAATAGAGATGGCCATATGCTAATCGTTAAAGCCTTATCAACCCACAGGTGATAAATCACCAATTATCAATTTCAAAATGGAAGATGTGCTGCTGTGGAGTTTCTGTCTTCCAATCTGCACGTGAGCGCTCTTGTTTCCCCCCTCGTGTGACTACTGAAGGAGCGTTCAGCCAGACTGAGGGAGTCTATACAGAATGCGACCATATGTTCCACTGTTTTTAATGAACACATCTGGAGTTGACTTCTGATCAAGTTAATTACTGTTCTCTCTCGCTCTCCCCCTATCTCGGAGTTGTCGTCACTTCAAAGCCGCATTCACACAATTCACATGTCTAAAGATATGATTTAATCTCTCTCTTCCCCCACAGGCTGTGTGTGACAAGCGGCACGTTTCTTTCCCAACGCTTTACGATTGAATGTTTTGTTCCAACTACTCCACCGCTAAGCAGCCTCATCATCCACAGTGCTAATGTTCCAATGTGTTTGACCTGCTGAAGTAAACTTGACTCTTTTGCCAGTTATCGCATCATTAATCTATTCTGTATCTCTCTCTCCTTTTCTCTCCTTCTCATGCCTAAAATAGAAGTGGAACAAAAAGGTAACTAATTGCCCACTCCTTTATTTTCGAGACTTCATTGGGGTTCATGCTTTGCTTGGTGATGGGGGTTGCCATAGCAGCTTTTCTCTTACGTCATCTGCTCTTTATTGACCTTCTAATGTCTGCTAATTCAATGTGTGCCCTAGTAGTGATGAACATGTCGGTAACACGCCATAAGACATTAGTAGAAGGTCATACATGCCTTTTGAAAAGTCTTACTACGCATTAAAACCGTATCATAATGCGTTTTAAGTGCAGGCTTCAGCATGTTTTGCATGGAAACCAAACTCATTGTCATGATCATCGGATTCATGGAAGAGTGACATACAATGACGACTGTGTTCTATCTTATAAAAAGGTGGGGTCCCACATCAAGTGACATCATGGGTCATGTAAACAGTCGTCCCGTTTTTGACAATGTACAAAGTGCTAGTGTCAATCTAGACCCAAACACTGCCAACAAAGACACTTTAGAATACAGAACCGATGACGAAACACGAAGACGTCCACGCGAGGCAAAGGTTATCTCAACAGTACAGACACAACGCACACATTTTTGTGTGTTTAGATTTTGGGGAAATAGCAAATGTCGTGTCAAGTGTTTTAACAGTACCACTGCTTTTAGATGGTCGAAATGATGTAAATGTTTGTCACGATTCACCTGAAAATATAAACTAAGTTTAACATCGGCGGTTCGTATATAGTCAGTAGCATAACTATCTTTCATCTAACTGCAGTAATACACCATATCTTTCTTCCACTATATGCATCCATCCAGAACATTTTCTTTCCCAGGTAATTGAAAGTTATTCTGTTCATGTTTGCCAGCAGCATCATATTAAAGGTGAGAGGCGTGGACGCCAATCAATAGCCTCGCTCAATAAACTGTCAGCATTCCAGATTATATATAGGCCTAACATGATGATGTTATAACCTTCAGGGACTCCCAGTCAATATGGCAGAATGCACAAAGACGCCCACTTGTTCAGATATTATTGGAATACTACCGTGCATGATACGATAGCCGACTACTGCACCTGGGCCCCAGTGTTGTGTAGCTGTTATGTTGTTTTTATGTTTTGGTACTGGCCCCTGAGACAGTCATGTTTAAAGCTAAGGGTGCACTCATATAAGTAACATTAACCCATAGATCAAATATCAAAAACTCTCCAAAGCGCAGGCTGCGTCCCAGATGAACCCTCTACCCTATATAGTGCTTTACTTTTGACCTCTAGTCCTTGGTTGAAAGTAGTGCACTAAATAGGGAACAAAGTGCCATTTAGGACGCAGACCCAATTTCCTTTCAGTAGAGGACTACCTACCGGGCATGCTAGATTCTGAAAGCCTCATTAAGCCGAAGAGCCCCTCTTAGCATTTTGGCTGTGTGCTAGTTTAGATGTGTGCAATGGGAGGCATCACGGTATGTTATTCACATGCAGGTAGACACACGTTTAATCTTAAGAGATGACAGAGTCAGGCTTGTTGTTTTTCTTCTCTGAACACACTGCTTTTACCTCCGCCTGAGTCCCCAGGAGCACCTGTCATCGGGGGTGTCAGGCTGCTCACCTGTCATAAATAAGGAAGCTTTCGCCCACTTTCCATTTGTTGCTATTGCTCATGTGCTGCACCCTGAATCCTAACGAACTTGGGTGGAAATGTTAGGTTGTCTTAATTCCTTGTTGTTTTCGTCTAGCGCTTGACAATAGCACTGCTCTTAGCATCTCATGCTATGGTCAAATCACAATTTTTGAAAGTGTAGACCTACAGTATTTCAAACCTTCCTACCTTCAATCCTACTTTATTATTGAGTTATCTGTACGTTTAACAGTTTCTGTGCGAATGTTACTTTTTAACCGGTATAAGAGTCTGTTTTAGGGAGCGTAAGTGAATATACGTCATTACATAAAGAGAATCTTTCAAGAGGCTGTCGATGATCCCGTTTAGATAATTATGTTTTTGTGTTGTCTCTCGGTCCAAATAAATTACGTGCTCCATATGTTAAATTCGTAAGAGTAGGACTTCAATTCAAATGTAATCTTTTTATCAAGACGGCTAACTTGAAATTGACTCAGTCGGCGGTCAAAGTGTAATCCATCTTGAAACAGAATCACCTTCGGCAAGGGATGCACGCTATCGACTCATATGCTGCATTACTTCATAAGATTTCAGTACAAACCAGTTAGGGTATAATTAGTTTAGAATGCAGGGGCATTGTAAATCATGATACCACAGACTGAAGATATCTCAATAATGGAAAAATATTCTCATGTAGTAATATAGATAGTCATTATTGTGTTCCTGGGCCCCAAATGCCAATAATTATGCTTGAGCTATTTATCAAGATCTTTTAATGTGTTTGTATTAGACATTCCCTATTAGATGTTATTTATTAACCAATGATACAGTAGCACTGAGGAGTTGGCATGGGTGAAATAAGTGTATGGAATGTATTGATGTTTGTATTACATTGCTCATGGTACTGATTACATGCCTATTGTAAATATGTGGCGAGTGTGGGTACGTGCATGTTCTGAAATTATAATACTCTCATACCTCGTTCATTGTATATTTAAGCAACATTGACAACTATTTTTCCTGTTCTATTTGTTATATAGCCTACATAAATGTAACTATTAAAGAACTAATGCATTGTAAACATTATCCTCATCAGGTAAAAGCAATGACTTCCTTTTACACTAGCCTTCTTTTGTTCTTTCTCCTTCCAGTTGCCGTAGTCCAATAATGAAGTCTAATTCATGCCAAAGTAACTCTCTGTGTTTGTCTTTCCTCCATTTTGGCTCCTCAGTATTCCTGTGCCCCGGCTTGCTGCGAGGGGTGTACCAGAGCGAACACCTCTTTGAGTCAGACCACCAATCCGGTGCCTGGTGTAAAGACCCCCTCCAGGCCTCTGACAAGATCTACTACATGCCCTGGACGCCATACCGCACGGACACGCTGACCGAGTACTCCTCCAAAGAGGACTTCATCGCCGGGCGACCCACGACCACGTACAAGCTGCCGCACCGCGTCGACGGCACAGGCTTCGTAGTGTACGACGGCGCTCTGTTCTTCAACAAGGAGCGCACGCGCAACATCGTCAAGTTCGACCTGCGCACCCGCATCAAGAGCGGCGAGGCCATCATTGGCAGCGCCAACTACCACGACACCTCGCCATACCGCTGGGGCGGCAAGTCGGACATCGACCTCGCCGTGGACGAGAACGGCCTGTGGGTCATCTATGCCACGGAGCAGAACAATGGGCGCATCGTCATCAGCCAACTGAACCCATATACTCTCCGCGTAGAAGGAACCTGGGATACCGCCTACGACAAGCGCTCGGCATCCAACGCCTTCATGATCTGCGGGATTCTGTACGTGGTGAAGTCGGTCTACGAAGACGACGACAACGAGGCGACAGGGAACAAGATCGACTATATCTACAACACAGAGCTGAGTAAAGATGGCTTCCTGGACATCCCCTTCCCCAACTCGTACCAGTACATCGCCGCCGTGGATTACAACCCGCGGGACAACCTGCTGTACGTGTGGAACAATTACCACGTGGTCAAGTACTCACTGGACTTTGGGGCCTTGGACAGTAAACCGGGTAGGACAGATTTTATTCTCTTTTCCATCTGTTCTGTTTCATGTCTGTCATTAGCTTGTTGGTAATTCAGTTATTTCAACTAACTGTCTACTAATCCTAGCTCTAACCTTAACCCAACCCTAACCTTAACCCAACACTAAACGTAACCCTAACCTTGACTGTTATTCTAGGGTAAACTTAGCAAACAGTTACTTATCAACAGATAGTTTGTTGATAGTCCATCTGTAAATGCTCTACAGATGATCATACTGTCTGGACTATCCCCCCCAAAAAGTGTAACCTTTTATGGGTATAAATGGTAGACGTTACGAGCGTTGGCAGTCGTTTTGATAGCAGGAGAAGTGAAGAGGAGGTTGTTGACGAGGAGAAAGTGTGTAGGTGGATGTATGGTTTGTTGTCATGAAAATGTTCTCAAAGAGCACACTAATCCTTTGCTTTCAGTCCGTGAAACACTGTTAAAGATGTATTCATTTGATCACATTTCAGTGTTGCAATATGTCTTAACATTTGGCATCATTTTCACATTATGGCCTATGAGCCCACCAATTAGTGTCAAGCAATCTAGGAACAAGTTTCAAGTTTTTATTAGTCCTATGTACAGGATACACTCTGTTCAACGAAATGCGAACCTGCGAGCAAATTGAAACTTTTTCCTAGATTGTTTGACACTATGATTGGTGGGCTTTTTTTAATTGGAGAGTAAAGAGCAGAGTAAATAAAGAGGAAGTATATGTATCGTTTTACTTTGGAATTTAGCACCATCGAGAGTGTGTGGGTTGGTGATAATTAGCTATGGAATATGATGCCTCAATGTGTCATCTTACTTTTTAATTAAACTCCTCAGATGAGAGAAAAACCAAGTAGACAACCTCACACCAGCTGTGGGAAAATGTAATAACTGCAGTAACGTTGTTGTTTTACGAGAAATTTCAAATTGTCGGGTCAGTGAAAAAAATGTTTTTGCATTTAAAAATAAAATAACAAAAAAATAGTTTGCTTTCACGTGATTGGGTTGTTATTTTTCTCAAGGGGATCGTATTTCAGGGTAGTTGTCATCCCTAGTTTCTGCTCTATGTTAGATATTACATTATTTTCTATGTAAATCTATGACAAAAGTTGTGAATAGAACTAAGAGTTTTTTGCTTTTTCAGTCTGCTTTCAGTCGTTGTCAGTACAGTACCCGTCGTCTTTGTCAAGGCAGAGATTTATTTAAACAAAAATCATTATTTCACCTTTATTTAACAAGGTAGGCCACTTGAGAACAAGTTCTCATTTACAACTGCGACCTGGCCAGATGACTGATTAAACTTGCCATAACTCTTTTTACCAAAGTTACATTTATTCCCTACGATATTCGTTCTATAAAAGTAGTAGTCAAGCCTACCCAAAATAATTTTGGCACGCTAATATAATTATTTGTGCCGGCTCATCAACAGCCTAGTTTAAAATGTCACAAGTGAAAATTGCAGCTTTTACCTGCTGTTTTTCAATTAAGTAATTATTTTTCTCTGAATCTCATCTGAAATGCATATCCACGAGGCCAGTCTATAACATCGAAGCTGGTAGCTATTCTCAGAGGTGAAAAATCAAGAGTTCTCAGAGTTCTGTTATGTGATTGCGCTAATGCCTGACCCTAGAGTATTCACTTCCCACAAGCATAGGGGCTACACGTAATTGATTCCCTGTTGTCGCTTAAGCAAAAACAAAACTTGTAAGGTGCGTGCCTTATTAAATGACGGTGTATCAAACAATGCTTTTACATGCATTTGGGAGGCACACTGTAGAACATTATCTAGCGACGCTCTGCTAACTTTCGCTGTCTCTCTCTCTCGCTCTCTCTCTCTCTCTCTCTCTCTCTCTCTCTCTCTCTCTCTCTCTCTCTCTCTCTCTCTCTCTCTCTCTCTCTCTCTCTCTCTCTCTTGCTCTCTCTCTCTCTCTCTCTCGCTCTCTCTCGCGCTCTCGCTCTCTCTCGCGCTCTCTCTCTCTCTCGCGCTCTCTCTCTCTCTTGCTCTCTCGCTCTCTCTTGCTCTCTCGCTCTCTCTCTCGCTCTCTCTCTCTTGCTCTCTCTCTCTTGCTCTCTCGCTCTCTCTCTTGCTCTCTCGCTCGCTCTCTCTCTTGCTCTCTCTCTCTCTCTCTCTCTTGCTCTGTCTCTCTCTCTCTCTCTCTCTCTTGCTCTGTCTCTCTCTCTCTTGCTCTCTGTCTCTCTCTCTCTTGCTCTATGTCTGTCTCTGTCTGTCAATTCAATTCACTTTATTGGCATGACGCAACAATGTAAATAATGCCAAAGCTTATTTTGGATATTTACTATATAAAAATGAGAATCAACATTGTCAACGGGACAACAGTAACAACAATACCCAAGGGTCAAAATAACCATACATTCAACAATAACAATAAGCATACAGTAGAGTACATGTGCAGGTTGATTGGTCTGTCAAACACTGTCCCTCAACTTATGGCAGGCAGCAATGTAGTGCGCTGCCAACCCACAGCTCTCTGCGTCCTCCCCCAACAGGACGGGTAGCCTATCCTCATCAGAGAGGTCTTTGAAACCTTGAATAAGGGTTTCAAATTTGGGAAAATGACACTCTCTAATTGTTTTATATTTTTGACATTTTGTCAGGAAATGCAGCTCCGTCTCAGGTTCTGCTGTTGTGCAGTGGTTGCACAGCCTTTCCTCTACAGGGAGCCAGGTTTTCCTGTGTCTACCCTTCTCAATGGCAAGGCTGTGCTCACTGAGCCTGTACTTTGTCATGATATGAGAGGGGGTCACTGTATTTTAGATGTTTCCAAAACTTAATTGCTATTTTTTGAGTTTTTATTATTAGTGGATATTGGCCTAATTCTGCCCTGCATGCATTGTTTGTAGTTTTCCTCTGGACATGTAGGAGAATCTTACAGAACTCTGCATGCAGGGTTTCAATGGGGTGTTTGTCCCATTTGATGAAATCTTGTTTTGCAAGTGGACCCCACACCTCGCTGCCATAAAGTGCAATTGGTTCAATGACATATTCAATTAGTTTTAGCCAAATCTTAACAGGTATTTCAATTTGAATTTGCTTTCTAATGGCGTAGAATGCCCTGCATGCGTTCTCTCTGTTCATTCACTGCCTCATTAAGGTGTCCAGTTGAGCTTATATTTAAACCTAAGTAATTGTAGTGTGTACAGTACTCTATATATTTTGTACCAATTGAGAACTTTGGTCTAATTCCCTGAGATCTGGATCTTCTCTGAAAAATCATTATTTTAGTATTTTTGGGGTTTACTGTCAGGGCCCAGGTCTGGCAGTACTGCTCTAGCAGGTCCAGGCTCTGCTGTAGGCCATGTGCTGTGGGTGACAGCAGGCATAGGTCATCTGCGAAGAGTAGGCATTTAACTTCTGAATTGTGGAGACTAACACCAGGGGCTGAGGATTTTTCTAGAATAGTGGCCAATTCGTTAATGTAAATATTGACGAGTGCAGGGCTCAGATTGCAACCCTGGCGAAGGCCCCGCCCCTGGTTAAATAATTATGTTATTTTCTTACCAATTTTAATGCTGCACGTATTGCCAGTAAACATTGATTTAATTATGTCATATGTTTTACCCTCTACACCACTTTCAATAACTTTGTAGAACAGTCCTGTATGACAAATAGAATCAAATGCTTTTTGGAAGTAAATAAAGCAAGAGTATATTTTGGTATTATTTTGGTGGACATCTATCAGGGTGTGTAAGGTGTAAATATGATCAGTTGTGCGACGTTTTGGTATAAATCCAATGTGGCTTTTACGCAAGACATTGTGCTTATTAAGGAAGTTTAGAACTCTTACATTTATAATACTACAGAAAACCTTCCCCAGGTTACTGTTCACACAAATGCCTCTGTAATTGTTAGGGTCAAATTTGTCTCCGTTCTTAAAGATTGGGGTTATAAGTCCTTGATTCCAGATGTCAGGGAAATAACCTACACTCAGGATCAAATTAAACAGTTTTAATACAGCCAATTGAAATTTTGCACTAGTGAGTTTGAGCATCTCATTTAGGATGCCATCAGGTCCGCATGCCTTTTTAAATTTGAGAGCCTGAAGTCAGTAATTGGGGAGTCCAGTGGATTTTGGTTGTCCCTTATAGCTTTTTCTAATTCATTCAACTTCTCATGAATTTGGTGTTGTTCTGCGTTTGTGTCAATTTGAACGGTGTTGTAGAGTGTTTTAAAATGGGTTGTCCATATGTCACCATTTTGTATCGCTAATTCCTCTTGTTTAGATTTTTTTTGTTTTTTCCAATTTTGCCAGAAGTTGTTTGTGTTTATGGACTCCTCAATTAGCGTCAGCTGCTTGCTGTTGTATTGTGCTTTTTTGGTTCTGAGTGTACCTTTTATAGAGTTTTAAAGTCTCACAGTAATGAAGGCGTAATTCACCATTATTTGGGTCTCTGTGCTTTTGGTTGGATAGTGTTCTAAGTTTTTTCCTTATAATTTTACAATCTGCATCAAACCAGTTGTCATCTGTGATCTTTTTTGTTTTGTTTTTTATCAATTTCAATTGTGCTTCATTTGCCGTTTGCCTGAATATATATTTGATGTTTTGTACTGCTAGATTGATGCCTTCTTTACTGTGAGTGAATGTGGTATCCAGAAAGCTTTCTAAGAGTGTTTGGATATTTTGGTTTCAGGTTGCTTTCTGGTATTCTTCTGTGCTGTTTTGGGCCCATCTGTATGCGTTTCTGATGTTGTACAGCTTACTGGGCTGTGAATGTGTGGTTGTTTCCATGTCTGTTCTTTTGAGGAACAATGTAATTTGGCTGTGATCAGACAGAGGTGTTAGTGGCTTGACAGTGAATGAGCTGAGAGAGAAAGGGTCAATGTCTATGATCATATAGTCTACTGTACTGTGGCCAAGAGGTGAGCAGTAGGTGAATCTCCCCAAAGAGTCCCCCCGTAACCTACCATTGACAAAGTACAGACCCAGGCTTCTACAGAGCTGCAACAGATCCCTTCCGTTGTTGTTGACGGTGCTGTCACTGTTGTTTCTATGGGGGAGATTAAGGCATTTAGAAACAGTATGGCCTGTAATAAAGCTGTCCCCTCGTGTGCTCGTTAGATCAGGTAGTGTTCCTGTGCGCGCATTTGTGTCCCCACAGATGAGCACATTTCCCTGGGCCTGGAAATGGTACGTCTCTTCCTCAAGGGTGGGGAAGATCTCCTCTGAGTAATATGGGGATTCTGAGGGGGGGATATATATTGCGCAAAGGAACACATATTTGTCTGTCAGTACAAGTTATTTTTTCAGTTTTAACCAAATGTGATATTTGCCAATTTTGAGGGGATCAATTAGATGTTGTTTTTGTTTTTGTGATGGCACAATTACCTCTTTGTAGCCTGTGGGGCAGTGAGTGACAATGTCAGCCTTACACCATGTCTCCTGCAGAATGATGACGTCAACATCTTGAAGATTTTTGTTGAACTCCAGTGTTAAACTCTTCAGTCCAAAGGTTGATGAGTTTAGGCCCTGAATGTTCCACATGCTAACTGATAGTGATTTCATGTTGCAAAAAGAAAGAATAGCAGTCAGAAATACAGTAACTACTAACTAATAAGTTGTTAAGAGTGAGAGAAACAGGATGACAGCTAACATTTGTTCTGTTATATATATAAATATTCCTATTCATTGAACAAGTAAATTCTAGTACAGTAATTCTAGTGTGTGTGTGTGTGTGTGTGTGTGTGTGTGTGTGTGTGTGTGTGTGTGTGTGTGTGTGTGTGTGTGTGTGTGTGTGTGTGTGTGTGTGTGTGTGTGTGTGTGTGTGTGTGTGTGTGTGTGTGTGTGTGTGTGTGTGTGTGTGTGTGTGTGTGTGTGTGCGTGTGCGCTTAGTGCAGATGTATTGGAGGAGATGTTTAATCTCACTTATTCCTACAGGGTTTTCCTGTCCTCTGACGACCTCTGCGTAGCTGCGCTGGTCCTGCTGTTGGGCCCTGTTGAGTGGAGGAGGGCCAGTTCTGGGCCGTGGAGTAGGCTGGGCCCGGTCCGGTCTGGCTAAGCCGATGGAAGTGGTGATGCTCTAGTGGTGGGTGGGGCCTGTGGGCTGCGCTGGGTCTGGTGTGGCGTTGAATGGGCCTGGGGCTCCTTGGTGGTGCAGTGGTCTGGTAGGGGTCTCTGGGTGGTCCTTGGTGGTGCAGTGGTCTGGTAGGGGTCTCTGGGTGGTCCTCTGTCCAGTGCGGCATGGGGTGTTTGTCTACCAAGTGCCACGTCCTTTAGAGACTTGACAAACATCCCTACTGTCTGCTTCCTCAGGTGGGAGTGGTCGTGCAGATACTCTGGGGTGATTGTTGGGTGGTGAGCAACGTGTACGTTCGGGAGTAGGCCACACCCTCTGGTGATGTTGACTTTCTGAATGGTACGGTGATGAAAGTCTTTGCGGGGCAGCAGAGTGGAGATGGTGATGTGGGAGTTGGGGAACCACTCAGAGGCCCTCACTGCTACTCTGTTGACCAGGCTGCCTGCTCTCTCCTGCTCCTCTCTCTGCTACTCTGTTGACCAGGCTGCCTACTCTCTCCTGCTCCTCTCTCTGCTACTCTGTTGACCAGGCTGCCTACTCTCTCCTGCTCCTCTCTCTGCTACTCTGTTGACCAGGCTGCCTACTCTCTCCTGCTCCTCTCTCTGCTACTCTGTTGACCAGGCTGCCTACTCTCTCCTGCTCCTCTCTCTGCTACTCTGTTGACCAGGCTGCCTACTCTCTCCTGCTCCTCTCTCTGCTACTCTGTTGACCAGGCTGCCTACTCTCTCCTGCTCCTCTCTCTGCTACTCTGTTGACCAGGCTGCCTACTCTCTCCTGCTCCTCTCGCAGGTTGTTGGTGCCGGTGTGAATAATGATGTGGCCTGGTGTGCCAAAGTCAGTCTGGGACAGGATGTGGAGTGCATCTTGTGTTTTTGGGCACCATATTTTGCGCACCTTGTGTTGGGGGAAGAGTTTATCTTATTGGATGAATTTCCCATTTGAGTCAATGAGGATGGCCACCTCAGTGGGTTTTACCAGATTAGTGCGTTTACGGTCGGGGGCTGGAGTACACAGGGCCTGTGTACATGGAGGGGTGTGTGGGGGTGTGTCAGGGGGGGCCAGAGAGCTTCTCTCTGTAGTAGGTGTCTCCATGTGAGCCTCCTTGTTGACTGGGGGCGTGGGTAAAGTGTTGTCGGTATGGGGTCGCTCGCTCTGTCTGGCTCGCCCGCTCTCTCTGTCTGGGTCGCTCGCTCGCTCTGTCTGGGTCGCTCGCTCGCTCTGTCTGGGTCGCCCGCTCGCTCTGTCTGGGTCGCTCGCTCGCTCTGTCTGGGTCGCCCGCTCGCTCTGTCTGGGTCGCCCGCTCGCTCTGTCTGGGTCGCCCGCTCGCTCTGTCTGGGTCGCCCGCTCGCTCTGTCTGGGTCGCTCGCTCGCTCTGTCTGGGTCGCTCGCTCGCTCTGTCTGGGTCGCTCGCTCGCTCTGTCTGGGTCGCTCGCTCTCTCTGTCTGGGTCGCTCGCTCTCTCTGTCTGGGTCGCCCGCTCTCTCTGTCTGGGTCGCCCGCTCTCTCTGTCTGGGTCGCCCGCTCGCTCTGTCTGGCTCGCCCGCTCGCTCTGTCTGGCTCGCCCGCTCGCTCTGTCTGGGTCGCTCGCTCGCTCTGTCTGGCTCGCTCGCTCGCTCTGTCTGGCTCGCCCGCTCGCTCTGTCTGGCTCGCCCGCTCGCTCGCTCTGTCTGGCTCGCCCGCTCGCTCGCTCTGTCTGGCTCGCCCGCTCGCTCGCTCTGTCTGGCTCGCCCGCTCGCTCTGTCTGGGTCGCCCGCTCGCTCTGTCTGGGTCGCCCGCTCGCTCTGTCTGGCTCGCCCGCTCGCTCGCTCTGTCTGGGTCGCCCGCTCTCTCTGTCTGGGTCGCCCGCTCTCTCTGTCTGGGTCGCCCGCTCGCTCTGTCTGGGTCGCTCGCTCTCTCTGTCTGGGTCGCTCGCTCTCTCTGTCTGGGTCGCTCGCTCTCTCTGTCTGGGTCGCTCGCTCGCTCTGTCTGGGTCGCTCGCTCTCTCTGTCTGGGTCGCTCGCTCTCTCTGTCTGGGTCGCTCGCTCTCTCTGTCTGGGTCGCTCGCTCTCTCTGTCTGGGTCGCTCGCTCGCTCTGTCTGGGTCGCTCGCTCTCTCTGTCTGGGTCGCTCGCTCGCTCTGTCTGGGTCGCTCGCTCGCTCTGTCTGGGTCGCTCGCTCGCTCTGTCTGGCTCGCCCGCTCTCTCTGTCTGGCTCGCCCGCTCTCTCTGTCTGGCTCGCCCGCTCGCTCTGTCTGGCTCGCCCGCTCGCTCTGTCTGGCTCGCCCGCTCTCTCTGTCTGGCTCGCCCGCTCGCTCTGTCTGGCTCGCCCGCTCGCTCTGTCTGGCTCGCCCGCTCGCTCTGTCTGGCTCGCCCGCTCGCTCTGTCTGGGTCGCTCGCTCGCTCGCTCTGTCTGTCTTGGCTCGCTCGCTCTGTCTGTCTTGGCTCGCTCGCTCTGTGGCTCGTCTTGGCTCGCTCGATCTGTCTGTCTGGGTCACCCGCTCTGTCTGTCTGGCTGGCTGGTTCTGTCTGGCTCGCTCGCTCTGTTTGTCTGGCTCGCTCGCTCTGTTTGTCTGGCTCGCTCGCTCTGTCTGTCTGGGTCACCCAGTCTGTCTGTCTGGCTTGCTCGCTCAGTCTGTCGCTCTCGCTCTGTCACGCTCTGTCGCGCTCTCTATCGCGCTCTCTCTCGCTCTCTCGCGCTCTCTCTCGCTCTCTCTCGCTCTGTCTCGCTCTGTCTCGCTCTGTCTCGCTCTATCTCGCTCTGTCTCGCTCTGTCGCGCTCTCTCTCGCTCTTTCTGTCTCGCTCTGTCTGTCGCGCTCTGTCGTCTGTCGCGCTCTCTCGCGCTCTGTCGTCTGTCGCGCTCTCTCGCGCTCTGTCGTCTGTCGCGCTCTCTCGCGCTCTGTCGTCTGTCGCACTCTCTCGCACTCTGTCTGTCGGGCTCTGTCTGTCGGGCTCGCTCTCTCTCAAGCTCTGTCTCTCTGGCTGTGTCGCTCTCTCTTGCTTTCTCTTTCAATTCAATTTCAATTCAATTTAACTTCTCACGAGTCACCAACCCTGATCCGGTAGCACCCCCCACCCTCCACCCCACTGAGTAGCATAGCTAGCATAGCGTCACAAGTAACTTGTAGCATCTAAATATCATTAAATCACAAGTCTAAGACACCAGATGAAAGATACAGGTCTTGTGAATAAAGCCACCATTTCAGATTTTTTAAATGTTTTACAGGGAAGACACAATATGTAAATCTATTAGCTAACCACGTTAGCAAAGGACACGATATTTTTACCAGGCAGATTCGGCTAGGCGCCCACGGCCAGTTCACATGCACAACAGATATGATATAACATCGTAAATTGGGTCTTACTATGGCTGATCTTTCATCAGAATGTTGATCAAAGTGTCCTTTGTCAAGATGAGTCGTTGGTTCCGTTCAGAATTGTTCGTTGCCCACTCCATTTAGCACAGGTACCGGTCGAGTGGCACGGATTTCTCAAACGTAAATACAATCCGACAACGGAACACCGCAAAACTCCCGGAAAAATTCAAATAATCTGATTAAACTATATTGAAAAAACATACATTACGATGATATGGTCACATGTATCAAACAAAATTCGACACGGAGATAGTTTTCATACATAACGCCAGCAAAACAGTACACAATCGCAGCTCAAATTCGAGCGATTCAGTAAACCGGAAGTTGTCGGTCACGCCAAAGAAATGGGTCCTATTTCACGTCAGTCCCAGATAAACAAAGAATTTCTCCTCTGACGTCCTCTTGACAACCAGAGGAAGGCGAATGAAGTGTGTTTCTGGTCATAGGGGGCACGACCATATATAGGCAGAGCTTTGAAGCCAGCATAACACATCTTGATTTTATGTTCTTGGTCATGGAAAGTGCTGTGGAATGACTTCTGTATCACTCAGAGACAAAATTGAAACGGTTTTAGAAACTAGGGATTGTTTTCTTTCCAATGGTATTATTTATATGCATATAGTAAGAGCAATAATTGAATAAGAGGCAGTTTAATCTGTAGAGCAAATTATGCTAATGCGAAAATAGCACCCCCTGTATTCTCAAGAGGGGCTTTATTGGCATGGGAAACATGTTTACATTGCCAAAGCAAGTGAAATAAATAATACAAGTGAAATAAACAACAACAAACAATAACAGTAAACATTATACTCCAAAAGAATAAAGACAATTCAAATGTCATATTATGTCTATATACAGTGTTGTAAGGTTAAAGTACAAAAGGGAAAATAAATAAAAATAAATATAGCTTATATTTCAATGTTCTTCACTGGTTGCCCTTTTCTTGTGGCAACAGGTCACACATCTTGCTGCTGTGATTGCACACTGTGGACTTTCACCCAATACATATGGGAGTTTATTAAAATTGGATTTGCTTTTCTAATTGTGGGCTGTGTAATCTGAGGGAAATATGTGTCTCTAATAATTGTGGGTCAGTCACAGTGGTCAGGTATTCTGCCACTGTGTACTCTCTGTTTAGGGCCAAATCGCATTCTAGTTTGCTCTGTTTTTTGTAAGTCTTTCCAATGTGTCAAGTAATTATCTTTTTTGTTTTCTCATGATTTGGTTGGGTTTTAATTGTGTTGCTGTCCTGGAGCTCTGTGGGGTCTGTTTGTGTTTGTGAACAGAGCCCCAGGGCCACCTTGCTTAGGGGACTCTTCTCCAGGTTATCTCTCTGTATGTGATGGCTTTGTTATGGAAGATTTGAGAATTGCTTACTTTTAGGTCATTTTAGAATTTAATGGCTCTTTTCTGGATTTTGATAATTAGTGGGTATCGGCCTAATTCTGCTCTGCATGCATTATTTGGTGTTTTACGTTGTACACAGAGGATATTTCTGCATGCAGTCTCTCAATTTGGTGTTTGTCCCATTTGTTTTGCACGCTCTCTGTCTCGCAAGCTCTCTCGCGAGAGTTTTCCTGTGTCTACCCTTCTCAATGGCAAGGCTGTGCTCACTGAGCCTGTACTTTTTCAAGGTTTTTCTAAGGTTTTAATCAGTAACCATGGTCAAATAGTTAGCCACGGTGTACTGTCGATTTAGGGCCAGATAGCACTGTGTTTTGCTTTGTGCTTGTGCTTTTTTCCCCAATAAGTAATGTAGTGTTGTTTTGACTGTGTTGCAATTTGGTTTATTCTGATGATTGGATGTTCTGGTCCTAAGGCTTCAGTGTGATAGTAGAACAGGTTTGTGAAGTCAGCCCCGCTCTCTCACTCTCTGTCTCGCTCTCTGTCTCGCTCTCTGTCTCGCTCTCGCTCTCTCTCTCGCGCTCTGTCTCTCTCTGGCACTCTCTGTCTCTCTCTCCCGCTCTCTTGCCTCTCTCGCGCTCTCTTGCCTCTCTCGCGCTCTCTTGCCTCTCTCGCGCTCTCTTGCCTCTCTCGCGCACTCTTGCCTCTCTCGCGCACTCTTGCCTCTCTCGCGCACTCTTGCCTCTCTCGCGCACTCTTGCCTCTCTCGCGCTCTCTTGCCTCTCTCGCGCTCTCTTGCCTCTCTCGCGCTCTCTTGCCTCTCTCGCGCTCTCTTGCCTCTCTTGCGCTCTCTTGCCTCTCTCGCGCTCTCTTGCCTATCTCGCGCTCTCATGCCTCTCTTGCGCTCTCTTGCCTCTCTCGCGCTCTCTTGCCTCTCTGTCTGTCTCTGTCTCTCTCGCTCGCTCTTTCATATTCTCGCTTTCTCTCTAATGAACCTTTCCTTCTCCAGGAGTACCAGTTCAGTATCCCTTGGTGCGGAATGGGGTGACCTCCAAACAGGCGAGCAAGGAAGCGAGAGTGATTGAGAGACAGACACAGTAGATGGATGCAGTAAACTGATAGATAAAGTAGGTAGTGTCCGAGGCAAACAGCACCAGATAAACAGACGGATCAGGAGTGAATGATTGACTTGATTGCCGCACTATAGATTGGTCGATAGATGGATTGACGTGTACTGTTTGGTTTCGGATGTTACTTTTTTTTTCTTTTTTTTTAGATGGGTAGATTGCATGTCTCATTTCATTAAGGATTAGGCAAGAAATGTCTTCCTCAAAGTGATCGGAGTAGATATAATGGGTTAGCTATCATTCTGGTTTCGGTACTGTATAAGGAAGGGATTCAGTTGATTTGCTATAGAACCTACAGGACTGTGACCTTCCATGAAATGCCTTGGCTACAGCTGTTGCTCAACACCTTTGATGTAGCTCATACTGTATCTCCACTAGTCAACCTCACCTGGACCTTACTGCAGCAAACCAAGACACCATTAGAAAAGGCATACGTATGGAGGTGAAATACACAGGTTATGGTCTTTCCCTGACCAGACCACTCATGAAGGGGTTAACACCACCGGAGAGGTGATGTTTAGTAAGATTCCCGCCACAGAGGCTCGATACCACCTGTGGCCCCACCTCCCCCACCCCCATAGGCACGCGAGCTGCTATGGCAATGGAGCATGGGAAATGGGCAATGGAGCAGGGGAGCCATGTCCATGCCCACAGCTGGGTCTTGGCTCAGCACGCCATGCCATGTGACTATGGGCACAGGTGTTTTGCATGGGATTCTGGGAATGTATTTTTGGAATGGTGTGGTTTTTCCCTTTTGTGGTGGGTTTGAATCATGGAGGTGGTTCGCTGCATCGTCTTATCATCCTGAACGGTGATGCATTTGTTTCTGATTGGTTGATGTATGAAAGCGACATAAGATGATGAAAGAGCTGTGGATCCTGTATGCAGTGGCGATTCTGGCTTGTATAGAATCTAGCCCCCCCCCTTGGCGCGTTTGGAACAACTCAGACATTTGGAACAACACAAATAAATAATCATGACATTTAAAACTATATAAATACAAAAATAAGACTCATGAATATCAAAAAGAAGTAACAAAGACAAATAGAAACAAATTTGTGTTGATTTGGCATTTGAGCATCAATACATTACCCATCCCTCAACACTGTTGACCAAGAGTCAAGACTAAACCAATACACCTTGGTGGTGTGCAGACTGCTTTTATATTATTCTTAACGATTTTGCACAAACCAGAAAAAAAATGCAACGATATGTCTGTGAAACTATATATTCACAGTATTATGAATGAATTGTGGTTTATTTGGTAGCATTTCGTAGTGTGACTGATTTTACTAATCGCAATAGTACTGTATTCCCCCGACAATATTCCCCCACTCCCCCTACCTCGGGCTTCCAGTGGGGTGACCTGAGGTCAACCTACCACCGCCCCCTCCCCATCTTGTACTTCTGAGTGGGAGACCTTCCCAGGCAGTAGCCTGCCTAGCTCACAAACTAGAATCAGGGCGCCCACGCCGACAAGGTTAACTGACCCACAGTCCCACACGGTGGTGACATGACATCATTGACGTGCAAATGAGCGATAGAAAACCGATCGTGCAAATGTCACCATTCCGAATTTCTGGGTGCGTGCGCCCCATACCGCCCTGGGTAGTTGCCCATGTCACCTATACCTAAATCCACCACTGACTGTATGTGCAGTATGTTTTATGACAGATGTTTATTCCATCTAATGTTGTGGAAATAGTCCAAATATATTGCAGAAATGTTGCAGCCAGACTTATCTCATCATGTTCCTTGTTTCATGCTTGAGAATGAAATGGTACAAATTGAAAATAATCAATGCTTAGGGGACATCCATTTGTATGTCTGTAGGCAAGGCAGTGGGACAATTGTCAACAATTCTTTACAAGAGCATAATTGGTCTTATGGAGCAGGTACTTTAATCTCTCAAGAGAACAAATCGAGGATAGAGGACACCTCCATTCAAAGCATGTTTCTATGACAACACTTATCGATAATTGTATTTACTGAATTTGATTGAAAAAGCGAAATACAGGTTTTCCACGCAGACAACATTAAAAGCCCACATCTCCTTGCCCTCTCCTGGCATATTCTTTCAATCAAATTCAATAGTGTGCGAGCGCAAATACAATTAATTGAAATGGTCTTCTTTACAAAGTGGCAGGGGAAAAAATATGAGGAAATCGAAAAGTGGAAGAAAGAGGAAGGCCTTTTATTCTGACAGGATATTTGTAAGCCCACTTCACCAAGGCTGAATACAAATCTGAGACAAAATAGCTGGAGAAAAAGCAGCCCCAGAATGATCAATGTACTGTAACATGGGAACACTTCAAATCAAATTGTATTGGTCACATACACATGGCTGGCAGATGTTAATGCGAGTGTTAGCGTAATGCTTGTGCTTCTAGTTCCAACAGTGCAGTAATATCTAACAAATAATATAACAATTCCCACCAACTACCTTATACACACAGATCTAACAAGTAATCTAACAATTCCCACCAACTACCTTATACACACAGATCTAACAAGTAATCTAACAATTCCCTAACAACTACCTAATACACACAAATCTAAAGGGGTGAATGAGAATATGTACATATAAATATATGGATGAGCGATGGCCGAGCGGTATATGCAAGGTGCAATAGATGGTATATACATGTAAATACATGTGATATAATGTAAGATGCAAACATTATTAAAGTGGCATTATTTAAAGTGACATTGTTTAATGTGACTAGTGACCCATTTATTAAAGTTGCCAGTGATTGGGTCTCAATGTAGGCAGCAGCCCCTCTGAGTTAGTGATGGCTGTTTAGCAGTCTGTTGGCCTTGAGATAGAAGCTGTTTCTCAATCTCTCGGTCCCAGCTTTGATGCACCTGTACTGACCTCACCTTCTGGATGATAGCGGTGTGAACAGGCAGTGGCTCGGGTGGTTGTTGTCCTTGATGATCTTTTTGGCCTTCCTGTGACACCGGGTGGTGTAGGTGTCATGGAGGGCAGGTAGTTTGCCCCCGGTGATGCGTTGTGCAGACCTCACTTCCCTCTGGAGAGCCTTGCGGTTGAGGGCGGTGCAGTTGCTGTACATCTGTAAAAGTTTGTCAGGGTTTTGGGTGTCAAGTTAAATTTATTCAGACTCCTGAGGTTGAAGAGACGCTGTTGCGCCTTCTTCACCACCCTGTCTATGTGGGTGGACCATTTCAGTTTGTCTGTGATGTGTACGCCCAGGAATTTAAAACATTCCACCTTCTCCACTGCTGACCCTTCGATGTGGATAGGGGGGTGCTCCCTCTGCTGTTTCCTAAAGTCCACGATCATCTCCTTTGTTTTGTTGACGCTGAGTGAGAGGTTGTTTTCCTGACACCACACTCCGAGTGCCCTCATCTCCTCCCTGTAGGCTGTCTCGTCATTGTTGGTGATCAAGCCCACTACTGTTGTGTCGTCTGCAAACTTGAGGATTGAGTTGGAGGCGTGCATGGCCATGCAGTCGTGGGTGAACAGGGAGTACAGGAGAGGGCTGAGCACGCACCCTTGTGGGGCCCCAGTGTTGAGGGTCAGTGAAGTGGAGATGTTGTTTCCTACCTTCACCACCTGGGGGTGGCCCGTCAGAAAGTCCAGGGCCCAGTTGCACAGGGAGGGGTTGAGACCCAGGGCCTCAAGCTTGATGATGAGCTTAGAGGGTACTAATGGTGTTGAATGCTGAGCTGTAGTCAATGAACAGAATTCTTACATAGGTATTCTTTTTGCCCAGATGGGATAGGCCAGTGTGCAGTACGATGGCGATTGTGTCATCTGTGGACCTTTTGGGGCGGTATGCAAACTGAAGTGGATCTAGGCTGGCCGGTAAGGTGGCGTGATATGATCCTTGACTACCCTCTCAAAGCACTTCATGGTGACAGAAGTGAGTGCTTCGGGGCGGTAGTCATTTATTTCAGTTATCTTTGCCTTCTTGGGTACAGGAACAATGGTAGCCATCTTGAAGCATCTGGGGACAACAGACTGGGATAGGGAGCGATTAAATGTGTCCTTAAACACACCAGCCAGCTTGTCTGCGCATGCTCTGAGGACGCGGCTAGGGATGCCGTCTGGGCCAGCAGCAAAGCGAGGGTGAACATGTTTAAATGTTTTACTCACATCAGCCACTGAGAAGGAGAGGGGGGAGCACAGACTTTGTTAGCGAGCCGTGACGGTAGCACTGTATTACTCTCAAACCTGGAAAAGAATGTGTTTAGTTTGTCTGTAAGCGTGACGTCGGTATCCGTGACATGGCTGTTTTTGTCTTTGTCGTCCGTGATTACCTGTAAACCCTGCCACATACGTCTCGTGTCTGAGCCGTTGAATTGCGACTCCATCTTGTCCCTGTACCGGAATTTCACGTGTTTGATTGCCTTGCGGTGGGAATAACTACACTATTATTATTCAGCCATATCGCCAGACCTCTTTCCATGGTTAAATGCGGTGGATCGTGCTTTCAGTTTTTTGCGAATGCCACCATCCATCCATGGTTTCTGGTTAGCGTAGGTTTTAATAGTCACAGTGGTTAACGACATCTCCAATGCACTTATTTATAAACGCACTCACCGAGTCAGCGTATAGATCAATGTCATTCTCTGAGGCTGACTGGAACATGTTCCAGTCCGTGTGATCAAAACAATCTTAGAGCGTGCCTTCCAATTGGTCAGTCCCAGCGTTGAATGGTTCTCATCACTGGTACATCCTGTTTGAGTTTCTGCCTATAAGCTGGGACGAGCAAGATGGCGTTGTGGTTGGATTTGCCGAAGGGACGGCGGGGGAGGGCTTTGAATGCATCGCGGAAGTTAGAGTAGCAGTGGTCGAGAGTATTAGCCCTACGTGTCGTGCAATCAATATGCTGATAAAATTTAGGTAACATTGATCTGAAATTTGCTTTGTTAAAATCCCCAGCTTCAATAAATGCAGCCTCCGGGTATATGGTTTCCAGTTTACGTGGAGTCGAGTGAAGTTCCTTGAGGGCCGTCTTGGTGTTCGCTTGAGGGGGGGGATGTACACAGCTGTGACTATAATTGAAGAGAATTCTCTTGGTAGGTAGAATGGCCAGCATTTGATTGTAAGGGATTCTAGATCGGGTGAGCAGAAGGACATGAGTTCCCGTGTGTTATGATCGCACCATGAGTTGTTAATCATAAAGCATACACCCCAGCCCTTCCTCTTCCCAGAGAGGTGGTTATCTCTGTCGGCGCGATGCATGGAGAAGCCCGGTCGCTGGACCGATTCCGACACCATATCCCGAGAGAGCCATGTTTCTGTGAAACAGAATGTTACATTCTCTGATGTCTCTCTGGAAGGCAACCCTTGCTCGAATTTCGTCTACCTTGTTGTCAAGAGACTGCACATCGGCGAGTAGTATACTCGGGAGCGGTGAGCGATGTGCCCGTATACGAAGCCTGACAAGAAGACTGCTCCGTCTGCCCCTTCTGCGTCACCGTTGTTTTAGGTCAGCTGCTGGGATTAGATCCATTGTCCATTGTTCTTCCAGGCTGTATGTAATAAAACTTAAGATTTCCTGGGGTAACAATGTAAGAAATAATACATCAAAAAACTAAATACTGCACAGTTTCCTAAGAACGCGAAGCGATGGCGACAGAGTATGGCGTCTCTGTCGGCGCCATACTGCTGCTAAAATGTTTGTGTGAATTTCCATGGATATGTAGACCATTGTGTATAGGTTTGAAATAGCAGACATGGAACTAGATGTTAACATACATATTTGAAATAGCTAATGATCACGAAAGAGGAATAGAAACCAAGATGGTGTCAGTGTGGGTTCAGCTGGACGTTCAGACTGACCTTACTAATACACATTTCTGCCACAGTGAGCGGAGGAGGAAGAAAGTCCCCAAGGCTACTTAGTGCAAGCAGTCACTTGAGAGAATTTGTCCTGCCTCAGACACCTGCCACTGGTGCCTGCTGCCTGCCTGGTGTATGTGGGTGGCAGGGGGAGGAGTCCGTGCTGTGTGCATGTATGAGAGAGAGCTCATAGCTGTCTTACAAGAGGCATGTATAGGTCTAAAAAGGGCCTTTCATCATGATTTTCTCAGAAATGGTTTGTGATACGTATGTAAAAAGCATTTCAAATGTCCTTCCTCCCATTGAAGTTTCTATGTGAACATTTCCAGAACAATCTGAGATAGCCAAAATATTTTTCGCTGGCATGGAATCGTCCATATTTATCAAGGTGTTTTTTGAAAGGAGGACTTGTTTAATTAGAACATTTTAGAAAGAGAACACCACGTGTACATTTAACCATTTATTGAAAAGATAACAAAGCATGTCTCTACTCCTTCAGGATAGCTCACTGCCAGAGCGAAGCATCATGGGAATATGATAATATAACTACAGGCAGTGAGCACAATACTCTATATCGTTATCCTCTGAAGGAAGAGAAACAGAACCCAGGTGGGGGCTGGGGTGGTGATGGAATATCAGAAAAGGAAAGAACAGCTAGTTACAGCAACATGGCAGCAAGAGACACCAGCACATGCGAGCGTGTGACATCCGGGCATTGAGGAAGCATGTGTAGAACTGGTCAACTTATTTAGACCACGTGTAGACCACGTGTAATTAGTGTGAATCCAACTGGTGCAATATCCGCTGACATCACCACACTCAGGTCTCCCTTCTGAACTGGCCATGCCTTGTTAATTACATTCAGGTCATTTAGCAGGCGCTCTTAGTTGACGGTTGTCCAGTGTTATGTCTCTAAATGAATATATATCCCTAGAGTCAATGATCCCTCTCCATGTGATCTGCTTTGTTGGTTCACTGCAAGCACCGTTGATCTCCGGATATCCCACATGGGTCGCAAAACCTCTGACATTTCTCTGTCATCTCAAGCCATCTGCGGATGACGGGTACTGTGGCACAGGCGGCACAGTTGGCATCACCGATACCCTCCACTGTCTGACGTGCCTGCTGTAGTCGTGCCACATGTTGCCATCTGGCCGGGGCAGAGTTCCAGCGTGTGCCAGAGGGTGCCTGAGACATTGGCATCAACCTTCATACTGAGGCTGGCATGTTTTGGGCAAGGCCTGACAGTCTTTGCCCTGTCAGTAGTAACAGAGATTTGCTTAATTGAATAAGAATGGCTAACAGGTAGATGCAGACTGACCGAGCAACTCTTGTTTGGCCTTGTTAACCAGCTGGTTACTTAGGACACAACTTTTTGCCCTTTGACCTCCTCTCTCTGTGTGTGTGTGTGTGTGTGTGTGTGTGTGTGTGTGTGTGTGTGTGTGTGTGTGTGTGTGTGTGTGTGTGTGTGTGTGTGTGTGTGTGTGTGTGTGTGTGTGTGTGTGTGTGTGTGTGTGTGTGTGTGTGTGTGTGTGTGTGTGTGTGTGTTTACTACCTGCTTAAGTGTGCTATTATTTGCTCTACGCCTGAATTCTTGGAATGCATTCATGAATGCATTGTTGCCTTACTATCTAGTTCCAATGCTCAGCTGAATTCAGAATTCTCAGAATTCTTGTTTTCTTTCATGGTGTTTTATGATCTTGTCAGCTTGGCAACATGGCCTAGATGCATATTAAACACGTGGCATACTCCCAATGAGGTAGGCTAACCATGTCCAGGGTTTAGGATTACAATAGCAGTGTATTAGTCTTATGGACACAGGCTTGTCCCCAACCAAGGGAGTGGAAACACAATGGAAACTAACTTGTTAGGTATGTAACTTGAGATTTGTCGCATGGCAGTGCTTTCTGCTTTCTAGTTCTTTGCTTGGCTTTAAAATGCTGCATTGCTCATGCTGTACTCCGATACAGTGTACAACCTACTATAGATGATGTTGTTCCTCTATCCACACTACGTCCTGCACAGCTTTCAAATGTAGCCAAGTTCCTCACGGTTGGTAGCAAACATCATGTTATCTATTTGAACGGCAAACCAGCTTAGTTCTCGCCGCGGCCAGCAGGCGAGTTGCTATGTCATCCTTTTGAAACATGGCATAAACGTTCCATTTGACTATTTAGTATTTTATTAGTATCCCCGTTAGCTGCTGCGAACACAGCGGCTACTCTTCCCGGGCCCCAAAAGTACATGCGGTCCCATTTATGCGTCACGTGGTGCACGTTTTGCTTCCTCAACCGGAGGAGTCATTATTCATCATCTACAACGGGCTGTACCTTGATCCAGAAATCATACACAGCTCATCTGTGCGGTTCCAGGGAATGCCAGGTGATCCTTCACTTCAGACCACCACCCTATCCGTCTCCCCTGACACATGCAGAAATGAAACAACAACCACGTTATGCCCGGAAGAGAAGCAGAGACTGGTTTGACTCCGCTGGTCTGAGACACGTTCCACCGCAGATGCAGAAGGCCAACATAAGCAGATAGCTCTAGTTTAAACTGATGGATTTTGATGGGGATTTTTTTATTGTGTTACTTAGATTGACGCACAGGTTTGTCTTGTCAATATTATTATTAACAGCCCCAAATGTTATAAAAAATAAAAATAAAAATAAAATGTTTATCAGTGGAGTGGATCAGGGCCACTGTCGTTTCCTGTGAAGAATCCCCCTGGTAACAGCAGTGTTGGAGTTGTCACTGAGAGGCTTTGTATTATCCAATCGGCCCCGGTTCAAAATCCAGACTCGAGGCTTCTTGACCGGGAGCGAGACACTGTGTCCTGCTACCCCTTTTCCCCTGTCACTCCCCTCCTTCCCTCCCTGCTTTCAACCTCTCCACGGTTATTTAAACATGTGCAGGTTTTTCAGAAGCCCGTCTGACTCTGTCTCTGGAAATGAGAATGAGCTAGTGAGCTCTCAGCGTCCCTCATTTCAGGCCTCACAGGGCCCTGTTGTCATCGTGTGTGCACACTGTAGGTTTGCGTACATGTGCGCAGATGTGCACGAATGTCCATGTAGCTCCATTTGTATTTGTGTGTGTGTACGCTATCAAGTCCATTTGTGTATGCGCATTGAAGAAGCTGAGTGAGCGGCAGGATGCTCCCCCATACCGGTGCATACGGCCCTGTCGCAGTAACCGCCACAGCTGCCCTCTGTAGTCTCTGGGAGCCGGGATGAGGAATTAGTTTCCGAACAATGGCCACCATCCATCCATTATGGCTTCCTGATGTCAGATGATATCAGGGTATTACCGGATGTTTCCATGCATCATTTACCACCGGACCCCACTGACAGATTTGTGGGCCTGCCACAAAAGGCCCATTAAACGACAGGAGTTTCATCATCATTTACCTACCCGCTCCAGTACATGCACAGCATGTGGGGGGGTGTGACCAGAACATATAGGGGGATATGTGTGGCTTACCACTGAATGCGTTATCATTATAGAGAAAGGATGGATTGAGACAGCGAAAATAGTTTTGAGTTGTGTGTCATTGACTGCTGTTCGATTGGTATGAACGGTTGTTGTCATGGCTACAGTATAATTTGGTTAGTTGGTTTATAAGAGTATGTCAGAGGAAGGAGAGAAAGGGGAAATAAGCACAATACTAAATACTTCTCTCAGGGTTTAGTGGCTATATTGCAGCCACATGAGACTAAAAAAAATACATGGAAACCCCCCTCCATCAAGACCACAATAAAGTGATCACTTCTAATGTTAGTGGTCATTTGTTAAATTCAGCCATACATGCTCTGAAATCCAGAACTTCAAAACCCCAAAATGATTAAAAATAAAAAACACAACCCTGCAGACTTCTTATCTTAATCTTTAACCTCTGCACTGTTGGAAAAGGACCCCTAAGTCAGCATTTCACCAAAGCCCCATATACTACCCACCACTGTGACCTATATGCTCTCGTTGGCTCGCCCCAACTACATATCCGTCGCCAAACCCACTGGCTCCAGGTCATCTATAAGACTCTGCTAGGTAAAGCTCCGCCTTATCTCAGCTCACTGGTCACCATAGCAACACCCACCCGTAGCACGCGCTCCAGCAGGTATATTGCACTGGTCATCCCCAAAGCCAACACTTCCTTTGGCCGCCTTTCCTTCCAGTTCTCTGCTGCCAATGACTGGAACGAATTGCAAAAATCTCTGAAGCTGGAGACGTATATCTCCCTCTAACTTTAAGCGTCAGCTGTCAGAGCAGCTTACCGATCACTGTACCTGTAAATAGCCCACCTCATCCCCATATTATTACTTACCCTCTTGCTATTTTGCACCCCAGTATCTCTACTTGCACATCATCACTCACATCTATCACTCCAGTATTAATGCTAAATTGTAATTATTTTTTACCTCTAGGGCCTATTTATTGCCTACCTCCCTACTCTTCTACATTTGCACACACTGTACATAGATTTTTCAATTTCTTTTCTTTTGTGTTATTGACTGTACATTTGTTTACGTGTAACTCTGTGTTGTTGTTTTTGTCGCACTGCTTTGCTTTATCTTGGCCAGGTCGCAGTTGTAAATGAGAACTTGTTCTCAACTAGCCTACCTGGTTAAATAAAGGTGAAATAAATCAAATAAAACATTTCACTGTCAGTCTACACCTGTTGTTTACGAAGCATGAAATTCGATTTTATTTACGTAACATCGCTCCCTTGCAACACGCCATGACACCTGCTAATGTTTCGACCTCCGCAGAGCTGTGTGCAATGTTTTGACGAGCGAACATTCGCTTCCTTAGTATGTTGAACCTGTATAACAATAGGTCATATGTAGTTCATGAAAACCAAATTCAACCAACGATGCAATGATAAAAGCATCAACAATTCAATCAATTATTCACCACTGTCTTCCTTACTCAAAGCACCTATTATGCAAGTGATATTATGACACAATTCACACTGTCATAATTGTCTTCCTTTTTAAAAATAAGGATTTGTTGATTCTGGTTGACAGTATCTCTACACTTGATTGAGGTGAATCCCAGTGGAAGTTTCAGTTTCAAGACGTACCCCCAACAGACGTGGCCAAGCAGAAACCTGTGAACAGAGCTCAAATATTAACAATGTATAATTGAGTTTAACCTTACACTGACAGTCCCTATCCTGTGTGACGCTCCCCCCCCCCCAAGCCTACTTCTCTTCTTTAGATCCCACCAATAGAAAATGATGTCATTAAAAGCAACTTCATTTCAAAATAACGGGCCCATTCCTGAAACCGAGTGGAAGGTTCATCTAATTGTAACTACCGTAAAGCCTGGGGAGAAAAAGGAGGACGACTAATTATGCAGGAAGGACTGCTTTGAAATGAAGCACACAGCTCTGTCGGAGGTCGAAACATTAGCAGGTGTCGTGGCGTGTTGCAAGGAAGCGATGTTATGTAAATAAAATCAAATTTTATGCGTCACATGCTTCGTAAACAACCGGTGTAGACTGACAGTGAAATGCTGACTTAGGGGTCCTTTTCCAACAGTGCAGAGTTAAAGATTAAGATATGTAGTCTTCAGGGTTGTGTGTTTTTTTTATTTTTTTTATGTATTTACTTTTTGTCATTTTGGTGTTTTGAAGTTCTGGATTTCAGAGCATGTATGGATGAATTTAACAATTGACCTCTAACGTTAGAAGTGATCACAATATTGTGGTCTTGATGGAGGGGGTTTCCATTTTTCTTTCGTCTCATGTGGCTGCAATTTTTAAACTTTGAGAGAAGTCCAAAAGCATTTAGTATTGTGCTTATTTCCCCTTTCTCTCCTTCCTCTGACATAATGTGTACTCTGCACCTGTGGAAGTTTGCTGGATGTGCTTAGTACCTTGTGTACATTCCTTTTTAAACAAACCTCTTTAGGAATCATTTAAAAACAATGTCTCCTCCAAGTGATGGCATCCCACAATTCCAAGGTTTTACAAACCTAGTGAAGCTTGAAATAGGAACACTAAACTGACAAAGCAAAAATAAATAGGTCGCTCGAGCCCTGCACAACAATCATATCTCCAAGGCCATTTTTGGTTTCTTTCTTCCCTCTACATGATCCACAACAATTAGATACCAAGCAGAATGTTTTAGGCATTAAAACTACCGTGTACGGTTAAGGATGACTTTCTCTGAGAATACAAAGTTTCTACTCACATAGCCGCTGAACTTGAACCCTGAACCATGTTTGTTGCTTCCAGATAAAATTAGGGAACCAACAGAGCACAACAAAATGTCCTTGTAGTGGTTGTGAGACAAGACTTTCCCAAAACATGAGTGTCTACTGGCCCGTTTGTCCTTTTGTAATCGCTTCATGCAAAATACACACCTTTGCTCAAGGACATAGTCGAGCTTTCTTTATTTTTCAGAACTCTCTGGGAACAGGTTTTTAGAACAAAACATATCTCTAGCAACGTTGTTATTTAGAATAGCAGTTAATTTTTTCAAAAGCGTACTGGCTATCATGTAGCCCTTATTTTATTTGTATCACTCACCTGGTGCTGTGCTGGTTTTTAATTCTAACCATAATTGCTGACTCTCACACAATCTACTGTAGTGACTTTGTTGTCAGTATTTCCCTATAACGAGGGGAAAGGACACAACCTATGGAGGTATACTCTAAACGTGGAGGTATACTCTAAACGTGGAGGTATACTCTAAACGTGGAGGTATACTCTAAACGTGGAGGTATACTCTAAACGTGGAGTATACTCTAAACGTGGAGGTGGACGTATACTCTAAACGTGGAGGTGGAGGTATACTCTAAACGTGGAGGTATACTCTAAACGTGGAGGTATACTCTAAACGTGGAGGTATACTCTAAACGTGGAGGTATACTCTAAACGTGGAGGTATACTCTAAACGTGGAGGTATACTCTAAACGTGGAGGTATACTCTAAATGTGGAGGTATACTCTAAATGTGGAGGTATACTCTAAACGTGGAGGTATACTCTAAACGTGGAGGTGGACGTATACTCTAAACGTGGAGTGATACTCTAAACGTGGAGGTGGAGGTATACTCTAAACGTGGAGGTATACTCTAAACGTAGAGGTGGAGGTATACTCTAAACGTGGAGGTATACTCTAAACGTGGAGGTATACTCTAAACGTGGAGGTATACTCTAAACGTGGAGGTGGAGGTATACTCTAAATGTGGAGGTATACTCTAAACGTGGAGGTGGAGGTATACTCTAAACGTGGAGGTGGAGGTATACTCTAAACGTGGAGGTATACTCTAAACGTGGAGGTATACTCTAAACGTGGAGGTATACTCTAAACGTGGAGGTATACTCTAAACGTGGAGGTATACTCTAAACGTGGAGGTATACTCTAAACGTGGAGGTGGAGGTATACTCTAAACGTGGAGGTATACTCTAAATGTGGAGGTATACTCTAAACGTGGAGGTGGACGTATACTCTAAACGTGGAGGTATACTCTAAACGTGGAGGTATACTCTAAACGTGGAGGTATACTCTAAACGTGGAGGTGGAGGTATACTCTAAATGTGGAGGTATACTCTAAATGTGGAGGTATACTCTAAATGTGGAGGTATACTCTAAATGTGGAGGTATACTCTAAACGTAGAGGTGGAGGTATACTCTAAACGTGGAGGTATACTCTAAACGTGGAGGTATACTCTAAACGTGGAGGTATACTCTAAACGTGGAGGTATACTCTAAATGTGGAGGTATACTCTTTACTTTTTATCATTTACGGAATGGTTGATAGATTTTCAGGTTCATTCTATCCTCGTGAAGGGTTTTCAAATTCTCTTCTACAAGAAAAAGACCCAATCACTGAGATTGTAGAATCGGAAACTTGGAGCATTTCTTTGACATAGCAAGAGCGTTAGGTCTACTTGCTGTTCGATAGAAACTCAAGGCTATACAGTAGATGTAGATTGAATATCCGCTATTGGAGCATTGTTAGTATGATATGTGGGGAAGTCAAATGTATATGGTCATTGTAGCAATAGTCTCATTGTGGTATTGCGCAACTTGAAAAGGCTCTTTTTTGAGGGTGTGAACATTGTTCCGGGTTTGGGGTCATGGTTTAAGGTCACGGTTGCCTGCTCCCTCTTTGAAAATACATCTCTGAAATAGGAAATAATTGGCCTGTAACATAAGAAATGGGAACGGTACTGTATCACAAATACTGACTTAACAAGGTCCCAGGGAATTCAAAATAGCCACCCTGCATGATACCAATCATGGGCCGAACTTTTATCATTATCCCAATTGGCCACTCTGCGCACCTTGCTCTAGTCAAAAGTAGTGCACCACGTAGGGAATAGGGTGCCATTTGGAACAGAACCCTCAGCCCAAGAGAGGTCCATCACAATGCGTTTCAAGGGAAATTAAAACCGGCCTCGCCACACAAGTGTTAGTATGTGATAGGAGAGAGACTCGTCCCAAAATGGATGAATAAATAAAAAGTACCATGAGTAAGTTAATGGAAAGATCTGCTCTGTGATTACATCATTTTTCTTTCACCTCAATGTCCATATAATCATTTCTGCAGGAGTCGACGTTGTGCATTGTAGCACAGATGAATGTTTGCGTGTTACTGTCATTGCAGATGGCGACGTCTTTCACGCAGGGGGAAATGTTAAACACCTATTTCTGCGTTCATTCACTTTTGACTGGCCTGTATCAGGAGAGTTGTTTGGCACACTAGGGCTGATGAGAGGGTGTGTTTGTGTGTAAGTGCGTGCGTGAGGGTGCGTGTGTGTGTATGTAATGTGTGTATGAATTACATGCTTGCGTGCATATTTTGTGTGTGTAAATGTGTACACATTGTGTTTTGTCAACAATGGCTGTATATACCATAGTTAACTTTGATGTGCGCGAATGCTTTGTGAGCAGGCGAAAGCAAGTCATGAAATGTGCATTGCGAACGAGGTAAAACGGTGTTATTTACCTCTGATTATGTGTTATTTACCTTTTGATTAAAAAGGATGCTTGTTAAGGCAATGGAGGCTCCATCGCAGTCCACAGATACCTAGAGATCTTAAAAACACACTCTTTTTGTTGGAGAGAATAAAGCCTTGATCCATCTAAAGTATTCACACAAAACAAAAAGAAAAAAAGATAATGTATTTAATCAAATAGTGGGACATGTTTGTTTACTACTGAATGTCCTTGAATGTGTTTTACCACAGCTGGGTGTACCAACGGGGGTCTCGGTAAGCTAATAGCCCCAGCTCAACAAATGTTGTTCGTGTGCTGCACTCATGTGTTTTGCTATAGTACTAGCCCATAACAGACAGGGGCATAGTGTTAAACTGTACCAAGGATCATTTTTTTCGTGACTTTTTTTCTAAATTTTACAGCGAACCATCCTCCTCTTCCTCAATACACCAACCTCCAAAGACTGCCTCACTTAAAAAAAAAAAAACAGATCAAATCTACAGGCCGACACATGGTCTGGTGTTTTTGTAGCACTCTAACGAAGACCAATTACTTGAATCCTGCATTATCCACATTTATGTTAAAAATGGAATTATCATCCACCACACTTGTCACTTATGCTGCAGGTAACTATTGGAAAACCAAACGTCAGCTTCATGATTGCATTTGGAATGGATTGCTGCGTCACAGTGGCTAAGGGAACTAACCTCCATTCTCCAGAGAGCTAGGTTCCACTATGGTCCCACCTCCAATTATCCTGGCTTCCACTAAGACAAAAGATAATGGCCACTGCGGCGTTAGAGAGTGGTCTGTTTTTCCATTATAGAACCCCCCCCCCTCCCTTCCACTTTGTGTGCGTGTGTTGTCTCATTGATTTGCCTGCCCACTCACTCTCCCACTGTTTGCTGGAGTGTTATGAGCCCTGACCTATCTCTCCTGGCCCCGGCTTCTTTGCGTCTGAGCCTAGACCACACATTCATAAGATGCTCATTGCTAAATACATTTTGGGCCCTTATTATGTGTGTGTGTGTGTGTGTGTGTGTGTGTGTGTGTGTGTGTGTGTGTTGGTGATAGTTAGGGGCGATGGGGTGTGTGTGTGTGTTGGTGATAGTTAGGGGCGATGGGGTGTGTGTGTGTGTGTGTTTGTGATAGTTAGGGGCGATGGGGTGTGTGTGTGTGTGTAAGCCCTTTCCTCAAGACCTCAGGGAAACAAGATCATAAGAGAGAATCAGGAGGCCCCCGAGTGGCGCAGCGGTCTAAGGCACTGCATCTCAGTGCTAGAGGGGTCACTACAGACCCTGGTTCAATTCCAGGCTTTATCACAACTGGATGTGATTGGGAGTCCCATAGGGCGGTGCACAATTGGCCCAGCGTCGTCCGTGTTAGGGTTTGGCCCGGGTAGGCCGTCATTGTAAATAAGAATTTGCTCTTAAATGACTTGCCTAGTTAAATAAATAAAATAAATAATGTGTATCCGTGGGGAGACAAAGAAAAACAATGTCCTATACGTCACCATTGTCTTCCTCCACACCCAGAATTTCATACACACATACTGTTATTGACTTGGTACACACACACACACACACAAACAAACCATAGCTGGAAATGGATGCCTGTGTGTCTTTGCTAGCTGCAGGAGTCTGCCAGCTCCTCGGCAGAAACCGAGCCTGCCAGATCCAATTGATCCAGTTTGAACTATCGCCTCTTAAACTGACGGGACGGGGGGTGGTGGAAAAATGGAACACCTATTTTTGCAACCAGGCCTGAAATAAATTTGCCTCTTGAGATAAATTAACTGTGACTGAAGAACTAAAGAAATCTATTTTTTCTCTCTCTTTCGCTATCCCTCTATCCTTATTCCATTTAGAATGCTATGTTATTTCTCACTTAATTCTAGAGGAAAGACAGGGCTTTTTATTTGACTCTTTCTTCCCTCCTAATACAGAATCGTCTTCATCTGTGATTGTATTTATGGATACCACAACAACACGGACTACACCTCGACCGACGATGGTTTCCACGACGACCACATCAACAACCAGCACCACCACGACCACCAGGGTTTCGGCGATGACTCCCGTTGCCCAGCGACCGCGACCCACCTCGACTACCCTGCCGCCGCTATTTCCGCCAGCGGACGGCAATATCCCAGAGGGCAATACAAGGACGTCCCCGTCCTCCAAGCTCCCCAACGTCAGCGTTGACTACTGTAATCCCATGATCATGTCGGACGTGTCCTGGCCCAAGATGAGACAGGGACTGGTGGCGAGGCAACCCTGCCCGACTGGAACAATAGGTAATGGGCTTGTTCTACATAAGTCTGTGGCTCCCGTGCCCATTCACTGGGCCCTGGTAAAAGTATGTCAACCAAAGGCCTACACTGTGGTAATAGCCAAATCTAGCTAATCACTGTCCGTGATACATTTCCTTACCAGTGCAACAAATATGTTGGTTTAAATGTATGTATGTGTAACATATGTTGTTGTGAGTTCAAGCGATGTCTTAAAGCACTACGTAGTACATGCAATGTACGGAATGTCTGAAGTATCACAAAAATAGATTAGTGATCACTGCAGGAATCGAACCAGCAAGTTTCAAGTTTCAATGTCGCGTGCAGCGAAATGCCGTTCTCGCAGCTCCAAACCCAACAATGCAGTAATCAATAGCAATGTAATGCTAAAAATGACATAAGGTAGACCAAAAAAACAGGAGAAATAAAAACAAGACCGAAGAAGAACACGAGAAAATATTGAAATTGTACATAATGATGACCATTGACAGCCATGGCCCTCAGACAAACCAGAATCCTCCGCAGGCTCCTGAATTGGCCTCCCTCGGGAATGGATCATGATCGGAAAAGGATGAGCTTAGCCATTAAATCAAATCTTTCTCACATGAGCTGAATTTCTGAATTTAAGTCTTACAATTAACTCAACTAATCCCTTCAGTTTTCCAACCGAAATCTGTCATCAAACACATTCTGGCGTTGCTTATCTCAACTCTGTTCGGCATATTGAAGTGTGATGTTTGGCACGGTCGAATGTTATTTCCAGGTTTGTTGTTTTGTTTGTATGCATTCGCCCCCCCCCCGACTCTCTGAGAGAGGAGAGCTAAAGAAAGCCACACATATGGAACCACGAGGCGGAATCCTCCCCTCTGCTTCTTCACTCCCAGGAAACAATTAGCCTAATTAATTAACACTAAACACAGTTGTGTGTGTGTGCTCTTTAACGAGGGCCAGGCACTTTGTGTTCATAAGGCGCCACTTCACTCGTTTCTTTCTCTACTCCTTTGTCACAGACCAAAAGGAATGGATACCAACCTATTAAGATCCATAGGAGATCAAGGGCCTCTTTTGAGGGAAATGGTTTCTCGAAGTCAATAGTAAACAGACTGCATGCGCTATATAAACAAAAGTATGTGGACACCCCTTCAAATTAGTGGATTCGGCTATTTCAGCCACACCCATTTCTGACAGGTGTATTAAATCGAACACACAGCCATGTAATCTCCATAGACAAACATTGGCAGTAGAATGTCCTCACTGAAGAGCTCAGTGAATTTCAATGTGGCACTGTCAAAGGATGCCACCTTTACAACATCTCAGTTTGTGAAATTTATGCCCTGCTAGAGCTGACCTCGTCAACTTTAAGTGCAGTTATTGTGAAGTGGAACCGTCTAGGAACAACAATGGCTCAGCCGCGAAGTGGTAGGCCACACAAGCTCACAGAACGGGACCGCCGAGTGCTGAGGCGTGTAGCACGTATAAATTGTCTGCTCTCGGTTGCAACACTCACTACAGAGTTCCAAACTGCACCTGGAAGTAACGTCAGCACAAGAACTGTTCGTCAGGAGCTTCAAGAAATGGGTTTCCATGGCCGAGCAGCTGCACACAAGCCCTAAGATCACCATGTGCAATGCCAAGCGTTGGCTGGAGTGGTGTAAAGCTCACCGCCATTGGTTCTGTGGAGCTGTAGAAACGCGTTCTCTGGAGTGATGAATCACGCTTCACCATCTGCCAGTCCGACGGACAAATCTGGGTTTGTCAAATGCCAAAAGAACGCTACCTGCCCAATGCATAGTGCCAACTGAAAAGTTTGGTGGAGGAGGAATGTTTTTCATGGTCCGGGCTAGTCTCCTTAGTTTCAGTGAAGGGAAATCTTAACACTACAGCATACTATGACATTCTAGACGGTTCTGTGCTTCCAACTTTAAGGTAACAGTTTGGGGAAAGCCCTTTCCTGTTTTAGCATGACGATGCCCCCGTGCACAAAGCGAGGTCCACACAGAAATGCTTTGTCGAGATCGGGTTGGAAGAACTTGACTGGCCCTGACCTCAACCCCATCGAACACCTTTGGGATGAATTGAAACGCGGACTGCGAGCCAGGTCTAATTGCCCAACATAAGTGCCCGACCTCACTAATGCTCTTGTGGCTGAATGGAAGCAAGTCCCTACAGCAATATTCCAACATCTAGTGGAAAGCCTTCCCATAAGAGTGGAGGCTGTTATAGCAGCAAAGGGGGGACCAACTCCATATTAATGCCCATGATTTTGGAATGAGATGTTTGATGAGCAGGTGTCCACATACTTCTGGTCATGTAGTGAAACCAAAAGTAGAGCGTGATACCAAGGACAGATGGAAGAAATTATTGTACATGTTGCCATTAGAAACAGTATCAATATAGTTTAAGTTTTGCGTTGTGACTTGGCCCATACTCATAAAGTCAAAGTGCTGAAATAGGGTCATTTTTGCTGTTTAGATCATAATGAATAAGATTGTATGGACAGGGGGTACCTGATCCTAGATCAGCACTTAAGACATTTTTTGAATACGAGCACAGAAATGTTACAACCAGGGGTGGGGAACGTTTTGTCTCTCGCCGCCTTCTCCTCGTTTAACTGGCGACACTATCCAGACGATGGCTGGCGTACAGCAGGATGTGGGACACACAACCCCCACCGCTCTGCGCGTCTCTCTTTAAAGCCCACCACACTTCAGACGACTTTGCCGACGCATGGACGGCTTTGAGTTTCCTCAAATCCCTACCATCTCTCTCTCTATTATTTTCTCTCTCCCCTCTCTCCATCTTTTTTTTTCGGTCTCTCTCTTTCTCAGTCACTCTATCAATCATCCTCACTCCACCTTTCTCCCATACTCTCTCCCCCCCTCAGGTGGAGGTCTATCTGATAAACCCATCAAACGTAATGCCGTCCAAGAAGGAAACGATGTGTCAGTCAAAGTTTATATCAGTTAATGTTATCAGTCTGTCTCCTCCTCCTCTAGCCCATAGACGTGTACAAATCGAAGGCCAGCGTTTTTCCTTGACAGAGTCATGAAGTTAAAAATACACAGATTGAATATAAACACTATCAATGCCATAGCCCACATTTGGAACCCAATTTCCTCTCTCTCTGTATCCCTTTACCATAACATGCCTCCCAAATGGCACCCTATTCCCTTTATAGTGCACTACTATAGAGGGAATAGCACCCTAAGGGAATGGCACCCTAATCCCGGCCCATAGGTTTCTTGTTAAAAGTAGTGTACTATGTAAGGAATAGGGTGCCATTTGGAACACTGCTGTGTACTGTTTTAGGCCGGCCGATAGTGTCGTTGATTAGATGATAAAGACACAATCCCCGTTTATACACAGAGTAAGTAGAAGCTCTGATGGGGCACAGTCCCATTTTTGGCCTGGTTTCAGAGGCCAAAAGACATACACACACACACACACACACACACACACGTCACTCCACATCCCCGTCAGTAGCAGTCCTCCCCCTCGGGCACCCTTAATTGACCTTTCGTAACGAACTCCAGGATATCTGACTTAATTGGAACACAGTTTGGTGTATTTTTGCACGGAGTTCAACTGTCTCACCCGTTTAACACATGAAGAGGTGCTTCAACTCTTAATTACTAGAAACACACACTATCCAGGATACCTCTGTAGGCCCTGAAGTGCTACCACAAAACAATTAGGACTTCATTTAACATGTGGAGATGAAACCAGTAGATTCTATTCCTTTGTCATATCCCAATTATATGTATTTGTAGTGTGTTATTATTGAAGTGGAACTGACAGCATTTTAGAAACATGAAATCTTATTCAAATCTCTTCATGTACATACCCAGGAAGAATGTGACCGTTTACGTGTAAAAAAAAAAAAAATCTGACAAGTGAGCGTGTACATATGGTCAGGTATTCATACATTCATAGAATGTTTGGGAATGACAGGGGAAGGCATTGGTGAACATTCTATAGCAATACAGAGAGGGAAAGCAGCTGTGCTTTTGGACAATTAATAGACACTGCAGTAAATAAAACCTCATAAAAACATCTGTCTTGTCCAGGACCGGAGTCTACACAGACTGAACTTTGAACTGGACTGTGTGTTTACAGGCAGTAGCGTGACTTTAGATTATTAGAATGCCTTCCCCAAAAGCCACAAAATGCACCTGAATGGATTTCTGCAAATATGTAAATACCATGGGAGTCCTCTTATTGTCAACTTAACAGTTCTATTGATCATGAAAGCATCTCTCTCTCTGTTGCCTATGCACATCATCAACAACAAGATGAACGTCTGTTAGCCAGAGCCAGATGAGCTCAAATCTGACCAGGGAACAGTAGATAAACCTTCTCAGCTTATAGTTGGCCATCAACATTTCACTGCTAAAATGATAGGGAATAGTAGCCTGCTCGCACTTCTGCAGCTTGCCTACCAATGCATGCTAACCAGATGACACCTGCATCTCTAGCTGTAGCCACAGAAAAACGATATGGGGGGGAAAAGTCAGCCACTCACCCATCGTACAATGACAACATCCTCCCAGTCAGTACATTAGGCTCTGTGTTTATCTTGCTAAATAAATAGCTACATAAATAGATATGCTAGCCTATTAGCCATGCTATGACTAACTAGTGATCATTACCCTTGCTAGTTTGATTGTATTGACATTCCCAGCCTTAGTTACATTTGTCCGTTTTTGTCCAGAATATTGAGTCATTGAAACTGAAACAGTGCATCCCGAATGGAGGCTGCAAACAATGTACCAGGCCAGCTGGGATTTACAACCTGATACCAATATTTTTTTGGACTACCAACAATGACGAGACACCCTACAGGGAGGAGGTGAGGGCTCTGGGAGAGTGGTGCCAGGAAAATAACCTTTCACTCAATGTCAACAAAACAAAGGGGCTGATCGTGGAGGGAGCACGCACCTGTCCACATCGACGAGACCGCAGTGGAGAAGGTGGAAAGCAAAAGTTCCTCGGCGTACACATCGCTAACGTTCTGAAAAGGTCCACCCACACAGACAGTGTGCTGAAGAAGGTGCAACAGCGCCTCTTCAACCTCAGAAGGCTGAAGAAATTTGAAGATCTGGTACAACGATGTTCTTCTCTCTTCACAGAACAGCGCAAACTAACCAGAATAGAAAGAGTGGGAGGCCCCGGTGCACAACAGAGCAAGAGAACAAGTACATTAGAGTGTCTAGTTTGAGAAACAGACGCCTCACAAGTCCTCAGCTGGCAGCTTCGTTAAATAGTTCCCGCAAAACACCAGTCTCAACGTCAGCAGTCAAGAAGCGACTCCGGGATGCTGGCCTTCTAGCCAGAGTTCCTCTGTCTGTGTTGTTTTGCCCATCTTAATATTTTATTTTTATTGTCCAGTCTGAGATTTGGCTTTTTCTTTGCAACTCTGCCTCGAAGGCCAGCATCCCGGAGTCGCCTCTTCACTGTTGACGTTAAGACTGGTGTTTTTGCGGGTACTATTTAATGAAGCTGCCAGTTGAGGACTTGTGAGGTGTCTGTTTCTCAAACTAGACACTCTAATGTACTTGTCCTCTTGCACAGTTATGCACCGGGCCTCCCACTCTTTCTATTCTGGTTAGGGCCAGCTTGCTCTGTTCTGTGATGGGAGTAGTTCACGGTGTTGTACGAGATCTTCAGTTTCATTGGCAATTTCTCGCATGGAAAAGCCTTAATTTCCCAGAACAAGAATAGATTGACGAGTTTCCGAAGAAAAGTATTTGTTTCTGGCCATTTTGAGCCTGTAATCGAACCCACAAATGCTGATGCTCCAGATACTCAACTAGTCTAAAGAAGGTCAGTTTTATTGCTTCTTTAATCAGAACAACAGTTTTCAGCTGTGCTAACAAAATTGCAAAAGGGTTTTCTAATGACCAATTAGCCTTTTAAAATGATAAACTTGGATTAGCTAACACAACATGCCATTGGAACACAGGAGTGATGGTTGCTGTTAATGGGCCTCTGTACGCCTACTTAGATATTCCATAAAAAATCTGCCGTTTCCAACTACAATAGTCATTTACAACATTAACAATGTCTACACTGTATTTCTGATCAATTTGATGTTATTTTAATGGACAAAAACATTTGCTTTTCTTTCAAAAATAAGAGAATTTCTAAGTGACCCCAAACTTAGTGTACATATTTCTTAATTCCATTATTTTACTTTTAGATTTGTGTGTATTGTTGTGAATTGTTAGATACTACTGCACTTTTGGAGCTAGGAAGACAAGCATTTCGCTACACCCAGCAATAACATCTGCTAAATATGTGTGTTTGTCCAATAAAATGTAATTTTATTGGTCAATTATATTAGTCATGCGTTAAACGGATCCATCTAGTCTGCCAACAATGCCTTACTCTACGTCATAATAATTATTTTCAAATAGAACCTCTTCAAAACGTTTTATAAAGTTGCTTTTGTAGCACAAACTGGGAAGTCAATATTTTTTTACTGATGTTATGCTGGTCTGTTTCATATCTGCAAAGTAGTTTAAAACGCTGTCAGTTCCACTCGAAGGGGAATTGGTTTTAAGGTACATGGTAGTTTAATTCGGATATGAATTATAGTGACACGCTGTATATGTTCACACAGACAAACACCAACAGATTGTATGAGGATGAAAAAAAAGAAGTTATTTATAACAAGGCTGTTGAATGAAGTTGTTTGGAAGCACACGTGTCACCGTTGGCAGCGAAAGCTTTTTAGATATGAATCCCTGTATTCTTGCTCTATTGCCTCTAACTCTGAGTCTTGTTTTCTTCCACAGGCGTGGCCATGTATCTATGTATGGGGCCCGAAGGATACTGGGACCCTCAAGGGCCCAACCTTAGCAACTGTACGTCCCCGTGGGTCAATGTAATCACCCAAAAGGTAAGGGGGCCCCCAAAGGGGACCAACACATAGACGCACACACACACACACACTTCACGCTTGGCAATTCACACTTGTTCACTTTGCAACAATGGAAACCCCTTAGACTAAGGGAAGACTATGCCCATCGTCCCATCCTCTAGGATCATTGTGCTCCACGGGTTTCCTTTGTCTCTGCTCAGATAACGTAATTGGTCAATTAATGTCAAGTCTTCCACTCGCTCCAGGTAAAGAGGAATAGCAGTCGCCACTTCAGACATAAAAACCACAGTTGAAACCAGAGGTCTTAGAGTACTGTCCTACCTACTGCGTCGAGTTCACAATGGTGGCCAATACACCCACTACACAATTATGGCCCTCTCATTCTTCCATTTTCTTTAGCCCCAGAGGAGGTCTGTCTCATTCCCCTTCTGTGTTTAAATCTCTAATGGAATCTCCCAGACAGAAGAGATGGTTATTGGGACTGTAGCAGTACTAGTAGCAGCTCTCTCCCTGTTTGTGAATTGCATCAGATGTCAAAATGCACTCGCTGAAACTCGCAGGAGCCCGAGGCATGCCAGCAATAACACTTATGATCCACTCCAGACTGGCAAAAGCCCGTTAACCAAACGGCACTTTGTGGTTCTGGATGGAGAACGGGTGGTTGGGAAAAGACAAGTGTGGGGTAGAGGTAGAGAGATCAGGTGTATTTTTTGTTTTTTGTTTGACCGTGGGCTGATGTTTTGGTTGTTAACTAAAGCTCAGTGCCGTTCTGTTTAAATCGATATGGAGACGATTCTATCTTATCCTTTACCATAGTGTCACTATTTCCTGACTCAAACTCATAGTCCGTTATAGTATACATCCTAACTTTCTCCCAAGCCAAGCAGCACAAAACTTGACACAGTCTTGCCCCTTGTGGGAGTGACTATTGGAAAATGGGTGCATTTTTTTTTACAAAAGTGTTATTCATCTTTATTACGCAAATTAGGCATGAGCGATGTGCCTGTCATCCCTCGTTGTCACCGGGGAATTTAAATGAAGATCAACCTATCAGGCATCCCAGAATTCAGTCTGCCGCTCCACTGTCGCTGGTTCTTCTCATTAACAGGAAGACGCAGAGAGGGAGACAAGCGAAAGCGGGACTATGAGTGAAATAGGGAGAGGCTGGAAGAGAGGTGGAGAAAGCGAGGGAGAGAGAGACCAGGATTGAGAGCGAGAGAGACATTGACAGACTTAACTCGTTCTTACTGTGGCCGTAACTCTTTTCATTAAGAGAAAGAGGCTAAGCGAGAGGGCTTCTCTACTCTCCACACACTGTCCACACAGGAACAGGGTTCTCGAAGAAAGGCCAATTAAGCCGGTGTAATTGGTTCTGCTAATAAACACAGGGGCAGGGATTGCAAGCGATGGCCCAGTAAGTCGTGTGAGGCCCTGTGCCGCGGACACCGTAGTCTCCCCCTAATGCGTCTATTTACAATGCGTTGGAGGTCGCCGGGACGAAGGCCTCATCGCGCTGCATGCATATTTTTGGGCGTTTGCGTCCCAAATGGCACCCTCTTCCTTTAATAGTGCACTACTTTTAACCACAGCCCTTTGAGCCCTGGTCAAAAGTAGTGCACTATATAAGGGAGTAGGTTGCCATTTTGGGGCGCAGTTCCAGACTTTGAATCCAGCAGCGGTTCTGTATAAAATATCAGAGGAAAGAAGTGGATGGAAGGAGAACCCAGCGGACTATAAACAGATGTCTGACTTCCACGGATGCCTCGGGCAGGGTTAGACTCCTAAACGTAGCCCAAATGCTACGTCCCTTGGTATTCACTGAACCCGAGGCTAATCAAATGTGCACAAAGCTATTAGCATTCCAAAAAGGGAGGACATTAGTAAGAATAGCGGCGTGAATACAAATCATACAAATAAGTCATACAAATATGCCGCCGGTACTGTAAAGTACCAAAACAGATCCAACCTCGCCTCTTCAATGTCCCTGTGGAATTGAATACATCCAGAAGTTTTATTTCTGAGGGCTGTGTTTAGCATTCTGACCCTGGGATCAGTCTCAGTAAATGTTGTTTTCGGGAATGGCAGCCCAGTGATCTGCATGTGAAAACATGACCCATTTGATGAATAGAACAGGTGCTTTTTCAAGGCCCTTTTCAATTGGCTGGCCAGCTAGTAGAAACAAAGAGCTACAGTACACACAAGTCCCTGTTTTTCTTCATAATCCAATTCCAGATAAATGAAAAGCCTAGAAACACATTGCACTATGAAATGAGACTCCTTTACATCATTAGGCCTCTCTGCTTGGCGGAATTATACATTGTAATTGAAAAGCCAAGAGACAAGAAACTCCCAAACTACAAAGCGGTTGTTAGTTTGTGGGCAAATGGAGACTCTTCATTAGCAAATTAACAGACTCATCCGTGGCTTAAGAAGATTTCTATTGAATTGTTTCCCCCGGAAAATAAAAATAGGTACACTCTCCAACTAAGTGGCATACATTTAGGCAGTACAACACTTAGCGTACACCCTAAGGGTTCGTGGTTGTGCTTTGGAAATATTATTTTTCTTCCTCCAAGTCTAAAGATGGAGCTGCTACGCACAATACAATGTGATAGAGAGAGGCGCGAGAGAGAGAGGAACAAGAGAGAGAGAGAGGCGCGAGAGAGAGAGAGAGAGAGGAACAAGAGAGAGAGAGAGGCGCGAGAGAGAGAGAGGCGCGAGAGAGAGAGAGAGAGAGGCGCGAGAGAGAGAGAGAGAGGCGCGAGAGAGAGAGAGAGAGGCACGAGAGAGAGAGAGAGAGAGAGAGAGAGGAACAAGAGAGAGAGAGAGGCGCGAGAGAGAGAGAGGCGCGAGAGAGAGAGAGGCGCGAGAGAGAGAGAGGCGCGAGAGAGAGAGGCACGAGAGAGAGAGAGAGAGAGGCGCGAGAGAGAGAGAGAGGCGCGAGAGAGAGAGAGAGAGGCGCGAGAGAGAGAGAGAGGCGCGAGAGAGAGAGAGGCGCGAGAGAGAGAGAGGCGCGAGAGAGAGAGAGGCGCGAGAGAGAGAGAGGCGCGAGAGAGAGAGGCGCGAGAGAGAGGCGCGCGAGAGAGAGAGAGGCGCGAGAGAGAGAGAGAGAGGCGCGAGAGAGAGAGGCGCGAGAGAGAGAGGCGCGCGAGAGAGAGAGAGAGGCACGAGAGAGAGAGAGGGAGAGGCGTGCGAGAGAGAGGGAGAGGCGTGCGAGAGAGAGGGAGAGGCGTGGGAGAGGTAGACAAAAGCCTCTCTCTCCCTCTCTCTCGCACGCCTCTCCCTCTCTCTCTCTCGTGCCTCTCTCTCTCTCGCGCGCCTCTCTCTCTCTCTCGCGCGCCTCTCTCTCTCGCGTCTCTCTCTCTCTCGCGCCTCTCTCTCTCTCTCTCGCGCCTCTCTCTCTCTCTCGCGCCTCTCTCTCTCTCGCGCCTCTCTCTCTCTCTCGCACGCCTCTCCCTCTCTCTCGCACGCCTCTCCCTCTCTCTCGCACGCCTCTCCCTCTCTCTCTCTCGTGCCTCTCTCTCTCTCTCGCGCGCCTCTCTCTCTCGCGCCTCTCTCTCTCTCGCGCCTCTCTCTCTCTCGCGCCCCTCTCTCTCTCTCGCGCCTCTCTCTCTCTCTCTCTCTCGCGCCTCTCTCTCTCTCTCGCGCCTCTCTCTCTCTCTCTCGCGCCTCTCTCTCTCTCTCGCGCCTCTCTCTCTCTCTCTCGCGCCTCTCTCTCTCTCTCGCGCCTCTCTCTCTCTCGCGCCTCTCTCTCTCTCGCGCCCCTCTCTCTCTCGCGTCTCTCTCTCTCGCATTGTATTGTGTGAGGGAGATGGAGAGGTGGGCGAGAGAGAGATGGAGAGGCGGGCGAGAGAGAGATGGAGAGGTGGGCGAGAGGGAGATGGAGAGGCGGGCGAGAGGGAGATGGAGAGGCGGGCGAGAGGGAGATGGAGAGGCGGGCGAGAGGGAGATGGAGAGGCGGGCGAGAGGGAGATGGAGAGGCGGGCGAGAGGGAGATGGAGAGGCGGGCGCGCGAGAGAGAGAGGGAGAGGAGCGCGAGAGAGAGATGGAGAGGCGAGCGAGAGAGAGATGGAGTGGCGGGCGAGAGAGAGATGGAGAGGCGGGCGAGAGAGAGATGGAGAGGCGGGCGAGAGGGAGATGGAGAGGCGGGCGAGAGGGAGATGGAGAGGCGCGCGCGCGAGAGGGAGATGGAGAGGCGCGCGCGCGAGAGAGAGAGAGAGAGAGGAGCGCGAGAGAGAGAGGAGCGCGAGACTGATTCTTCTGGAACTTATGTTGTAATGTTCACTGTTAATTTTTATTGTTTATTTCACTTTTGTTTGTCTACTTCACTTGCTTTGGCAATGTTAACATATGTTTCCCATGCCAATAAAGCCCTTGAATTGAATTGAGAGAGAGGCATGAGATGGGGAGAGAGAGACATGAGATGGGGAGAGAGAGACATGAGATGGGGAGAGAGAGGCATTTTACATTTACATTTAAGTCATTTAGCAGACGCTCTTATCCAGAGCGACTTACAAATTGGTGCATTCACCTTATGATATCCAGTGGAACAACCACTTTACAATAGTGCATCTAACTCTAGGCATGAGATGGGGAGAGAGGCATGAGATGGGGAGAGAGAGGCATGAGATGGGGAGAGAGAGTCATGAGATGGGGAGAGAGAGTCATGAGATGGGGAGAGAGAGGCATGAGATGGGGAGAGAGAGGCATGAGATGGGGAGAGAGAGGCATGAGATGGGGAGAGAGAGGCATGAGATGGGGAGAGAGAGTCATGAGATGGGGAGAGAGAGTCATGAGATGGGGAGAGAGAGGCATGAGATGGGGAGAGAGAGGCATGAGATGGGGAGAGAGAGGCATGAGATGGGGAGAGAGAGTCATGAGATGGGGAGAGAGAGGCATGAGATGGGGAGAGAGAGGCATGAGATGGGGAGAGAGAGGCATGAGATGGGGAGAGAGAGGCATGAGATGGGGAGAGAGAGGCATGAGATGGGGAGAGAGAGGCATGAGATGGGGAGAGAGAGGCATGAGATGGGGAGAGAGAGGCATGAGATGGGGAGAGAGAGGCATGAGATGGGGAGAGAGAGGCATGAGATGGGGGGAGAGAGGCATGAGATGGGGAGAGAGAGGCATGAGATGGGGAGAGAGAGGCATGAGATGGGGAGAGAGAGGCATGAGATGGGGGAGAGAGAGGCATGAGATGGGGAGCGAGAGGCATGAGATGGGGAGAGAGAGGCATGAGATGGGGGAGAGAGAGGCATGAGATGGGGGAGAGAGAGGCATGAGATGGGGAGAGAGAGGCATGAGATTGGGAGAGAGAGGCATGAGATGTGGAGAGAGATGCATGAGATGAGAGAGGCATGAGATGAGAGAGTCATGAGATGGGGAGAGAGATGCATGAGATGGGGAGAGAGAGTCATGAGATGGGGAGAGAGAGTCATGAGATGGGGAGAGAGAGTCATGAGATGGGGAGAGAGAGTCATGAGATGGGGAGAGAGAGTCATGAGATGAGAGAGAGTCATGAGATGGGGAGAGATGAGGAGAGAGAGGCATGAGATGGGGAGAGAGAGTCATGAGATGGGGAGAGAGAGTCATGAGATGGGGAGAGAGAGTCATGAGATGGGGAGAGAGAGTCATGAGATGGGGAGAGAGAGTCATGAGATGGGGAGAGAGAGTAATGAGATGGGGAGAGAGAGGCATGAGATGGGGAGAGAGAGTCATGAGATGGGGAGAGAGAGGCATGAGATGGGGAGAGAGAGGCATGAGATGGGGAGAGAGAGGCATGAGATGGGGAGAGAGAGGCATGAGATGGGGAGAGAGAGGCATGAGATGGGGAGAGAGAGGCATGAGATGGGGAGAGAGAGGCATGAGATGGGGAGAGAGAGTCATGAGAGAGGATCGCGGGAGGGAGAGAGGGGCATGAGATGGGGAGAGAGAGGCATGAGATGGGGGGAGAGAGTCATGAGATGGGGAGAGAGAGGCATGAGATGGGGGGAGAGAGGCATGAGAGAGGATCGCGGGAAGGAGAGAGGGGCGTGAGAGCGGGAGGGAGAGAGGGGCGTGAGAGCGGGAGGGAGGGAGGGAGGGGCATGAGAGAGAGGGAGGGAGGGAGGGGCATGAGAGAGAGGGAGGGAGGGAGGGAGGGGCATGAGAGGGAGGGAGAGAGGGGCATGAGAGGGAGGGAGGGAGGGCATGAGAGGGAGGGAGGGGCATGAGAGGGAGGGAGGGGCATGAGAGGGAGGGAGGGGCATGAGGGAGAGAGGGGCATGAGAGAGAGGGGCATGAGAGAGAGAGAGGCCTGAGAGCGATAGAGAGGCCTGAGAGCGATAGAGAGGCATGAGAGCGAGAGAGGCATGGGAGCGAGAGAGAGGCATGAGAGAGAGAGAGAGAGGCATGGGAGCGAGAGAGAGGCATGGGAGCGAGAGAGAGGCATGGGAGCGAGAGAGAGAGGCATGAGAGCGAGAGAGAGAGGCATGGGAGCGAGAGAGAGGCATGGGAGCGAGAGAGAGGCATGGGAGCGAGAGAGAGGCATGGGAGCGAGAGAGAGGCATGGAGAGAGAGAGAGAGGCATGAGAGAGAGAGAGAGAGGCATGGGAGCGAGAGAGAGGCATGGGAGCGAGAGAGAGAGAGGCATGAGAGCGAGAGAGAGGCATGGTAGCGAGAGAGAGGCATGAGAGAGAGAGAGAGAGAGGCATGGGAGCGAGAGAGAGGCATGGGAGCGAGAGAGAGGCATGGTAGAGAGAGAGAGAGGCATGGGAGCGAGAGAGAGGCATGGGAGCGAGAGAGAGGCATGGGAGCGAGAGAGAGGCATGAGAGCGAGAGAGAGGCATGAGAGCGAGAGAGAGGCATGGGAGCGAGAGAGAGGCATGGGAGCGAGAGAGAGGCATGGGAGCGAGAGAGAGGCATGGGAGCGAGAGAGAGAGAGGCATGAGAGCGAGAGAGAGGCATGAGAGCGAGAGAGAGAGAGCGAGAGAGGCATGAGAGCGAGAGAGGCATGAGAGCGAGAGAGAGGCATGGGAGCGAGAGAGAGACATGAGAGAGAGAGGCATGGGAGCGAGAGAGAGAGAGGCATGAGAGCGAGAGAGAGGCATGGTAGCGAGAGAGAGGGATGGTAGCGAGAGAGAGGCATGAGAGAGAGAGAGAGAGGCATGGGAGCGAGAGAGAGGCATGGGAGCGAGAGAGAGGCATGGTAGCGAGAGAGAGGCATGGTAGCGAGAGAAAGGCATGAGAGAGAGAGAGAGAGGCATGGGAGCGAGAGAGAGGCATGGGAGCGAGAGAGAGGCATGGGAGCGAGAGAGAGGCATGGGAGCGAGAGAGAGGCATGGGAGCGAGAGAGAGGCATGGGAGCGAGAGAGGCATGGGAGCGAGAGAGAGAGAGGCATGGGAGCGAGAGAGAGAGAGGCATGAGAGCGAGAGAGAGGCATGAGAGCGAGAGAGAGAGAGCGAGAGAGAGAGGCATGAGAGCGAGAGAGGCATGAGAGCGAGAGAGGCATGAGAGCGAGAGAGGCATGAGAGCGAGAGAGAGGCATGAGAGCGAGAGAGCGAGAGAGGCATGAGAGCGAGAGAGCGAGAGAGGCATGAGAGCGAGAGAGCGAGAGAGGCATGAGAGCGAGAGAGAGAGAGAGGCATGAGAGCGAGAGAGCGAGAGAGAGAAATGAGAGCGAGAGAGCGAGAGAGAGGCATGAGAGCGAGAGAGAGAGAGAGGCATGAGAGCGAGAGAGCGAGAGAGAGGCATGAGAGCGAGAGAGAGAGGCATGGGAGCTAGAGAGAGGCATGGTAGCGAGAGAGAGGCATGGTAGCGAGAGAGAGGCATGAGAGAGAGAGAGAGAGGCATGGGAGCGAGAGAGAGGCATGAGAGCGAGAGAGAGAAAGAGACATGGGAGCGAGAGAGAGGCATGGGAGCGAGAGAGAGGCATGGGAGCGAGAGAGAGGCATGAGAGCGAGAGAGGCATGAGAGCGAGAGAGCGAGAGAGAGGCATGAGAGCGAGAGAGGCATGAGAGCGAGAGAGCGAGAGAGAGGCATGAGAGCGAGAGAGGCATGAGAGCGAGAGAGCGAGAGAGAGGCATGAGAGCGAGAGAGGCATGAGAGCGAGAGAGGCATGAGAGCGAGAGAGCGAGAGAGCGAGAGAGGCATGAGAGCGAGAGAGCGAGAGGCATGAGAGCGAGAGAGGCATGAGAGCGAGAGAGGCATGAGAGAGAGAGAGGCATGAGAGAGAGAGAGGCATGAGAGAGAGAGAGGCATGAGAGAGAGAGAGGCATGAGAGAGAGAGAGGCATGAGAGCGAGAGAGGCATGAGAGCGAGAGAGGCATGAGAGCGAGAGAGGCGAGAGAGAGAGAGAGAGAGGCATGAGAGCGAGAGAGAGAGAGGCATGAGAGCGAGAGAGAGAGAGGCATGAGAGCGAGAGAGAGAGAGGCATGAGAGCGAGAGAGAGAGAGTGAGAGCGAGAGAGAGAGAGGCATGAGAGCGAGAAAGAGAGAGAGGCGAGAGAGAGAGGCATGAGAGCGAGAGGCATGGGAGCGAGAGAGAGAGGCAGGCATGAGAGAGAGGCAGGCATGAGAGAGAGGCAGGCATGAGAGAGAGGCAGGCATGAGAGAGAGGCAGGCATGAGAGAGAGGCAGGCATGAGAGAGAGGCAGGCATGAGAGCGGCGAGAGAGAGGCATGAGAGCGAGAGAGAGAGAGAGGCATGGGAGCGAGAGAGAGAGAGAGGCATGGGAGCGAGAGAGAGGCATGAGAGCGAGAGAGAGAGAGAGAGAGTTATGGGAGCGAGAGAGAGGCATGAGAGCGAGAGAGGCATGGGAGCGAGAGAGGCATGGGAGCGAGAGAGGCATGAGAGCGAGAGAGGCATGAGAGAGAGAGAGGCATGAGAGAGGCATGAGAGAGAGAGAGGCATGAGAGAGAGAGAGGCATGAGAGCGAGAGAGGCATGAGAGAGAGAGAGAGAGGCATGAGAGCGAGAGAGGCGAGAGAGAGAGAGGCATGGGAGCGAGAGAGAGGGATGAGAGCGAGAGAGAGGCATGAGAGAGAGGCATGGGAGCGAGAGAGAGGCATGGGAGCGAGAGAGAGGCATGGGAGCGAGAGAGAGGCATGAGAGAGAGAGAGAAAGAAAGAGAGGCATGAGAGCGAGAGAGAGGCATGGGAGCGAGAGAGAATCATGAGAGCGAGAGAGAGGCATGGGAGCGAGAGAGAGGCATGAGAGCGAGAGAGAGGCATGGGAGAGCGAGAGAGAGGCATGGGAGCGAGAGAGAGGCATGGGAGCGAGAGAGAGGCATGGGAGCGAGAGAGAGGCATGGGAGCGAGAGAGAGGCATGGGAGCGAGAGAGAGGCATGGGAGCGAGAGAGAGGCATGGGAGCGAGAGAGAGGCATGGGAGCGAGAGAGAGGCATGGGAGCGAGAGAGAGGGAGGCATGAGAGCGAGAGAGAGGGAGGCATGAGAGCGAGAGAGAGAGAGGCATGAGAGAGAGAGTCATGAGAGCGAGAGAGAGAGAGGCATGAGAGCGAGAGAGAGAGAGAGAGAGAGGCATGAGAGCGAGAGAGAGGCATGAGAGAGAGAGAGAGTGAGAGCGAGAGAGAGGCATGAGAGCGGCGAGAGAGAGGCATGAGAGCGAGAGAGAGAGAGAGGCATGGGAGCGAGAGAGAGAGAGAGGCATGGGAGCGAGAGAGAGGCATGAGAGCGAGAGAGAGAGAGAGAGTTATGGGAGCGAGAGAGAGGCATGAGAGCGAGAGAGGCATGGGAGCGAGAGAGGCATGGGAGCGAGAGAGGCATGAGAGCGAGAGAGGCATGAGAGCGAGAGAGGCATGAGAGAGGCATGAGAGAGAGAGAGGCATGAGAGAGAGAGAGGCATGAGAGAGAGAGAGGCATGAGAGCGAGAGAGGCATGAGAGCGAGAGAGGCATGAGAGAGAGAGAGGCATGAGAGCGAGAGAGGCGAGAGAGAGAGAGGCATGGGAGCGAGAGAGAGGGATGAGAGCGAGAGAGAGGCATGGGAGCGAGAGAGAGGCATGGGAGCGAGAGAGAGGCATGGGAGCGAGAGAGAGGCATGAGAGAGAGAGAGAAAGAAAGAGAGGCATGAGAGCGAGAGAGAGGCATGGGAGCGAGAGAGAGGCATGGGAGCGAGAGAGAATCATGAGAGCGAGAGAGAGGCATGGGAGCGAGAGAGAGGCATGGGAGCGAGAGAGAGGCATGGGAGAGCGAGAGAGAGGCATGGGAGAGCGAGAGAGAGGCATGGGAGCGAGAGAGAGGCATGGGAGCGAGAGAGAGGCATGGGAGCGAGAGAGAGGCATGGGAGCGAGAGAGAGGCATGGGAGCGAGAGAGAGGCATGGGAGCGAGAGAGAGGCATGGGAGCGAGAGAGAGGGAGGCATGAGAGCGAGAGAGAGGGAGGCATGAGAGCGAGAGAGAGAGAGGCATGAGAGAGAGAGTCATGAGAGCGAGAGAGAGAGAGGCATGAGAGCGAGAGAGAGGCATGAGAGCGAGAGAGAGAGAGGCATGAGAGCGAGAGAGAGGCATGAGAGAGAGAGAGAGTGAGAGCGAGAGAGAGGCATGAGAGCGAGAAAGAGAGAGAGGCGAGAGAGAGAGGCATGAGAGCGAGAGGCATGGGAGCGAGAGAGAGGCAGGCATGAGAGAGAGGCAGGCATGAGAGAGAGGCAGGCATGAGAGAGAGGCAGGCATGAGAGAGAGGCAGGCATGAGAGAGAGGCAGGCATGAGAGAGAGGCAGGCATGAGAGAGAGGCATGAGAGCGGCGAGAGAGAGGCATGAGAGCGAGAGAGAGAGGCATGGGAGCGAGAGAGAGAGAGAGGCATGGGAGCGAGAGACAGGCATGAGAGCGAGAGAGAGAGAGAGAGTTATGGGAGCGACAGAGAGGCATGAGAGCGAGAGGCATGGGAGCGAGAGAGAGGCATGGGAGCGAGAGAGAGGCATGAGAGAGAGAGAGAGAGGCATGAGAGAGAGAGAGAGAGGCATGAGAGCGAGAGAGAGGCATGAGAGCGAGAGAGAGGCATGAGAGTGAGAGAGAGGCATGGGAGAGAGAGAGAGAGAGGCATGAGAGCGAGAGAGAGAGGCATGGTAGCGAGAGAGAGGCATGGTAGCGAGAGAGAGGCATGGGAGCGAGAGAGAGAGGCATGGGAGCGAGAGAGAGGCATGGGAGCGAGAGAGAGGCATGGGAGCGAGAGAGAGGCATGGGAGCGAGAGAGAGGCATGGTAGCGAGAGAGAGGCATGAGAGAGAGAGAGAGAGAGAGGCATGAGAGCGAGAGAGAGGCATGGGAGCGAGAGAGAGGCATGGTAGCGAGAGAGAGGCATGGTTGCGAGAGAGAGGCATGGGAGCGAGGCATGAGAGCGAGAGAGAGGCATGAGAGCGAGAGAGAGCCATGGGAGTGAGAGAGAGAGGCATGGGAGCGAGAGAGAGAGGCATGGGAGTGAGAGAGAGAGGCATGGGAGCGAGAGAGAGAGGCATGGGAGCGAGAGAGAGAGGCAGGGGAGCGAGAGAGAGAGGCAGGCATGAGAGAGAGGCAAGCATGAGAGAGAGTCAGGCATGAGAGAGAGGCAGGCATGAGAGAGAGGCATGAGAGCGAGAGGCATGAGAGCGAGAGAGAGGCATGGGAGAGCGCGCACGAGAGAGAGAGAGGCATGAGAGAGTGCGCGAGCGCGAGAGAGAGGCATGAGAGAGAGAGAGAGAGGCATGGGAGCGAGAGAGAGAGAGAGGCATGGGAGCGAGAGAGAGAGAGAGGCATGAGAGAGAGAGAGAGGCATGGAAGCGAGAGAGAGAGAGAGAGGCATGAGAGAGAGAGAGAGAGAGAGAGAGAGAGAGAGGCATGAGAGCGAGAGAGCGAGAGAGAGAGAGGCATGAGAGCGAGAGAGAGGCATGGAAGCGAGAGAGAGAGAGAGAGAGAGAGAGAGAGGCATGAGAGCGAGAGAGAGGCAGGGAAGCGAGAGAGAGAGAGAGAGAGAGGCATGAGAGCGAGAGAGAGGCATGAGAGCGAGAGAGTGGCATGAGAGCGAGATAGAGAGGCGAGAGAGAGGCATGGAAGCGAGAGAGAGAGAGAGGCATGGAAGCGAGAGAGAGAGGCATGAGAGAGAGGCATGAGAGAGAGGCATGAGAGCGAGAGAGAGAGAGGCATGAGAGCGAGAGAGAGAGGCATGAGAGCGAGAGAGAGAGAGGCATGGGAGCGAGAGAGAGAGAGAGGCATGGGAGCGAGAGAGGCATGAGAGAGAGGCATGAGAGAGAGGCATGAGTTCGAGAGAGAGAGGCATGAGAGAGAGAGAGGCATGGGAGCGAGAGAGAGGCATGAGAGAGCGCGCGCGAGAGAGAGAGAGGCATGAGAGCGCGAGAGAGAGAGCGAGCACATCACAGCAAGTCAGACAAAATTAATTTCAAACAGGCGTCATCCTCTGTGTGTGACATGTTCTCCCCCTATACTGTAGCTAGCAACCGTTAGTTTCATGCTGCTGATAGACTATCAGGGGAGAAGTCTGTCGATACTCTGTTGTCCCGGTGTGCATTCACCTATAAAATTCCAGGCGCTAGTGGTTTAATCAGAAAATCTGCGCACGCTAAACAACATTATTTTCTAACAGTTTGTATAATGCCATTTGTCATGGTTGAAATGTGTATGCTGAAAAGAATTAGTTCAAGGCGGAGTATGTGTTTGGATAAAGGGAGACGGATGACTGTAGTTTGTTTCCCCCTGATGTAATAGTGTATGACTGGAATTGATTTGATTTGATTCTAGCTACTTTAAGTAGAATGAGAGAGAGTATACACTGGTCATTCAGTAACATTGGATGGGATATTGAATACTCATATCAATGAACCAATCATATAACACAATAACACACTGGACTATTTTTTTTCAAGTTTGACCAGCCCGTCTGGTATTTGCCTGATCTGCCCTATGGCCAGTCCTTTTCTGGTCCTACTATAGCCACATAGCATGATGGTCAGTTGTTAATTGCATACTATGTGCGTGTCAATGAGTATCTGTATGCAATCATGCATGGTTCATTTGTGTGTATGTTGTGGTTTTGCCAGCTCAAAGCCGGAGAGACTGCAGCCATCATTGCCAGGGAGCTGTCGGAGCAAACCAAGAGTAACCTTCAGGCGGGGGACATCACCTACACAGTCAAGGCCATGGGTCAGCTTGTGGACCTACTCGACGTGCAGCTTAGGAACCTTACCCCTGGAGGCAAAGATAGCGCAGCCCGCAGCCTCAACAAGGTATGTGTCTGGGGAAAAGCAATGGCTGTGTGCCAACACTCATTACTGATTTCCTCTTCTCGTCTCCTTCCCTAGGTGACTACTGATCTTGACGGGTGAGAGCAACATAACCAGTGAGCTTTCCAACCTCCTGCCTTGGTTATCCAGATTGCTCAGATCAGTGGTCACCAAGGACACAAGATGAAGAAAGGAGGATATACACGGGAATATATTCATAGGTGGAAGAAAGAACTGACTTCACTCAACTTTCTCAACCTGTAGTTAGCATGTGTTTCCTTCCTCTGAAACTTGTATTTTCCCACCAGCCTGACAAGGCCTTCACACCAGGCAAACCTGAACAGTAGGCATTGTTTTAATGATCTCTGCTCCGGCCCCATACCGATAACCTGCATTATTTCTCACATGTAGCGGTGTGCTGCTGCTCAAGGAAAAACAACAACAGCCAGCCAACATGGGGGATGGGGGGTGTATTTTGAAGCCTCATAGGCTGTACTGCTTTACGACACCAAAGTCGGTTGTGGTAATCACTAATTATACCAGCAGACGCATAGATAGGATTATTCCAAACTAGGCAGATTTTTTAAATTTTTTAATTTAAAAAAATGTACGAGGTTGTACGGATATGCCAGGCACGTCTGAAATGGTGCTCATGCCGCTTGTTTTCTTCTAGACAGAGGAAATATTAGATATGGCTGTTTCCTAGACCCAGGAGTGTAGGAGATTTTTGGAGCCTCAAACGAATGCAATTATTCCCGAATTCACAGTTGGGTACACCAAGGGCCACTCGGGCAAGGTAAGATAAAAATAATACATTATGTCTGTCGAAGCAACCAACGGAAAAGCAAGCATCGGTAAAATTCAAAATGTCAGCCGTTAATTTGTTTGAGCAGCTTCACTTGTAGTGTAACACAAACACCTGTTTCCCAATAGCTTTTCTTCACCGACTTAATTTCATTGCCGCATGCAGCCAGATGTCCCCTTTGAGGTTTTAGTGTTGTTCCCTCCATTGGAGAGCAGGACGATAATGATAGCCAACGGGCTGAGGAGAAAAACCTGACGTCTTGCACTTGTGGTCACTTCATCCATGGCTTTTACGAGGTAGCCATTTTGAGAGAAAAAAAATGAAGAACAGGTCAAATTCAAGTAACGCTTTAGAGGAGAGTAACCTTTTCATTTGTTGTCATCACATTATCCTGAAACTGAAGCCAATGTACTGTGAATATATTTCAAAACAAACAATAGCCTAGACTTGCGTCTTCTCTTTATGACGATATCCCTAAAAAGATACTCTAGAAAAAGCAGTGCAGCTCAAATGGGAAAGGAATGCTACATTTATCTCTGATAAATACTCTAACTATCTAGTACATCAAGGAACTGCTAAATTCTCCCCTCGCACTCTCTCTGTACTATTCAAGGTTGTCCTCTCCGCTCTGTCCTCCATCCTTTCCCCTTTAATCCATGGTGACTTACTGTAGCAGCCCCTAGCGCCATGCTCCCTCCCTCCTCCCATTTCTCTGTCTCGCGCGCGCGTGTGTTTACCTCGGAGCTCAATCATTTTGACACAATCTGCTAAGAGCTAACGGAATGAAAGATTCCTTTGATAGCAAGCACAAAGTCTCTCTGCCGGCAGACAAAGAGCCGATTGAGTTGGTAAACGCCATGATACGTACCACTTTCATGACCGAAGGGCCATGTGGAAGGCGCTAAAAGACCACTTCCAGGAAAGTGCATTAGCATTTCTTCAAAGCTATGCGCTAGGCTAGGCTAACAGAATAGGCCTCTGTTTATATATTCTGTTCCCAGCCCAGTGTTACGTGCTAGGCTAGGCTAACAGAATAGGCCTCTGTTTATGTATTCTGTTCCCAGCCCAGTGTTACGTGCTAGGCTAGGCTAACAGAATAGACCTCTGTTTATGTATTCTGTTCCCAGCCCAGTGTTACGCGCTAGGCTAGGCTAACAGAATAGACCTCTGTTTATGTATTCTGTTCCCAACACAGTGTTACGTGCTAGGCTAGGCTAACAGAATAGGCCTCTGTTTATATATTCTGTTCCCAGCCCAGTGTTACGTGCTAGGCTAGGCTAACAGAATAGGCCTCTGTTTATGTATTCTGTTCCCAGCACAGTGTTACGCGCTAGGCTAGGCTAACAGAATAGGCCTCTGTTTATGTATTCTGATCCCAGCCCAGTGTTACGTGCTAGGCTAGCCTATCAGAATAGGCTTCTGTTTATGTATTCTGTTCCCAGCCCAGTGTTACGTGCTAGGCTAGCCTATCAGAATAGGCCTCTGTTTATGTATTCTGTTCCCAGCCCAGTGTTACGTGCTAGACTAGGCTAACAGAATAGGCCTCTGTTTATGTATTCTGTTCCCAGCCCAGTGTTACGTGCTAGGCTAGGCTAACAGACTAGGTCTCTGTATATATCTAGTGTTCTCCTACTCCAGGCAACTAGCTAACTTTATTTCAGATTGTATAATTCCTATTGGGGACACGTGAGTGGTTATGTAGCCTAGCCAGCTGTTAGTTCTCCAGTGCTACTTTGAAATCTCAACCTACTGGATTGACCCGCTAACATCAGTCCCAGGTGTGCCACATTTCAGGTTTAGCCCTACTCCTGCAGTGACGAGGTCTCCAGGTTAAATAGTTCCTCTTTAGTTCCTTTCTCTCCACTTACTCGCAGGAACAAGTGGTAACCTTGAAACTCCAACTTGAAAGCGGAGCTACGTCTCAGCCCCAATCCCCACTTGGACCGTGTGTCTCGTTTCAGTGCTAATTAAGACTGATTCTTTGTGATGTTTTCTATGAGAGGGAATAATTAATGTGCATGCCGTTTTTTCACAGTTTATATAAAATGAGAAAGTCTTAATTAGCCAAAGTCGAGAGGTGACATTTTGTGCAGCGTTTTTTTTTTTTACACAAATCAACTGGTACTAGTTGTTCGGGCTTGGACCATCTTGATTACTGTCCGGTAACATGGTCAAGTGCAGCAAAGAAGACCTAGCAAAGCTGTAGCTGGCTCAAAACAGAGCAGCACGGCCTGAACTGCACATACACAACTAACATCAACAACATATATGCCCATCTTTCCTGTTTGAGGGCTGACACGAGATGCACTGCTTCTCTTCTAGTTTTTATGAGGGGTATTACAGTAATAAAATGCCAGATTGTCTGCGTAATCAAATGACATTCAGCTCAGACACCCATACATACCCCACAAGACATGCCACCAGGGGTCTCTTCACAGTCCCCAAGTCCAAAACAAATTCATGGCAACGCAGAGTATCATACAGAGACATGGTCGCATATTTAGGTTTATTTTATTTAACCTTTAACCAGGCAAGGCAACTCCCGTCTTCAATTACTCAAGCAAACAGCAAAATGACCTTATTTGATTTTGTTGTTTGTATTATTATATTTGTTTGTTGTGGTGTTTGTGTATTGTTGTGCATTTAATGTGACTGTCCTCGTGCATCAGTGTTTTGTTACTTGTCATGTTTTGTGTTTTTTGTGGACCCCAGGAAGAATAGCTGCTGCCTCTGCAAAAGCTAATGGGGATCCATATAAACAAATCAAATAAACAAATACAAATGATACATTTCTTTTCTCTCCATCCACACTGAAAACCATGCTAATAGAACTTGTATGTGTCTACCGTTTGCTAACTGTAACATGTTTTGGTGGTTTGCAGCTGCAGAAAAGAGAGCGCTCATGTAGGATTTACGTGCAGGTATTTTGACTCTTGTCTTTCACCCAGCATCCTCCCACCCAACCCATCGAAATGTTTCTGTTTTGGTGTAAGCATGATTGTGACTTGTTGCCGCACCCTAACGTCATGCTTTGTGCTCGTGATATTCCTGCCTGTGGAGGCATGTGTTGCTCAATGTTGGGTCTGCTAAGTAAACTTTGACCTTGTAAAATTGTATAAAAAAAATTGGAGCCATTTATAACACTTAGTTAGGCTATGTTTTGGTCGGGATGCAACTATGGCTAGTTAACGTTTTTGATCCACAGGTCAAATTTTGGGGTCCTCACTTTCTTACCCACATCCTGATGCCCTAATTCTAACGGCAACCCCCAGCCCTGCAACCAATTAAACACTCCTTCCCAGCATGCTTTGCCTCTTAATGCTGTTTTCATACCCCTGTGTTGGTGTTGTGATGGCTTTTGAAAGAAGAAACTATACATATGTAATGCATATGATGTGCTAATAACATTGGTTGCTCATGGATTTCACATGAACATTGGTTGCTCATGGATTTCACATGAACATTGGTTGCTCATGGATTTCACATGAACATTGGTTGCTCATGGATTTCACATGAACATTGGTTGCTCATGGATTTCACATGAACATTGGTTGCTCATGGATTTCACATGAACATTGGTTGCTCATGGATTTCATATGAACATTGGTTGCTCATGGATTTCACATGAACATTGGTTGCTCATGGATTTCACATGAACATTGGTTGCTCATGGATTTCACATGAACATTGGTTGCTCATGGATTTCATATGAACATTGGTTGCTCATGGATTTCACATGAACATTGGTTGCTCATGGATTTCACATGAACATTGGTTGCTCATGGATTTCACATGAACATTGGTTGCTCATGGATTTCATATGAACATTGGTTGCTCATGGATTTCACATGAACATTGGTTGCTCATGGATTTCACATGAACATTGGTTGCTCATGGATTTCACATGAACATTGGTTGCTCATGGATTTCACATGAACATTGGTTGCTCATGAATTTCACATGAACATTGGTTGCTCATGGATTTCACATGCACATTGGTTGGTCAAGGTTGGATAGGTTATGCTCTGGATATGCATGTTAAACAAGATATCATGTTTTTGCTCGAAGGAAATGTCAAGCATGGTTTCTCTGCTGGCGATACCAACGACATCAAACAACACATTTTAGTTTTTTCTTTATTTTGAAAAGGCTCTCAGAGGATATAAAATGAACCGTCTTTAATCATCTGTAGTCGTCTACGGCAATGTACTTGCTGACATCACCAGAGATGTGCTCCGACGATCACATGATGATGTAATGGTAGCATATACTCACAGCTGTGAAACGATTAGTACATTGCAATAACCTTCACTGGCTATGCAGTCGCTCAAAGCTACCATCAAGTTAGTTGACTGGCATTTAAATCCGCCACCGACTTCCACGGTCAACAGCCGAAAGTGACCTCAATAAACCTGGAGTCAAAACCCACCCTCCACCAGAACTCCCCTGACAGGCAAGACTCATATAGGGGGGGTTATGACTCTTCCTGATGCATTATGCATGTGTGTCCCAATTTGTAGGGACTCTGCCGCCATTTCTTGAGCTCCAGTGTGGAGTTGATATCCAGGCTTGTCAGTAAAATGACATGAATATCGGCTCTGCCTTGAAAAGAGCTGCCGGACGAGTTGGCACGCCCGCCCGCTTCCCCACCACAGATGTTCCTATAGCTTCCAGATGTTCTCCGTATCTGCGGTGGCGTCACATCTGTCAGGCGACGTGCATTGGTTGTTTCAAATCCTCGGAGTTGTGTCTGAAGTCACTTCAATATGTAGTGGCGGGTTTATTGTGCGTTTTCCACCGGATGAAGTGTGTGTGTGTGTGTGTGCGTGTGTGTGTGACACAGCGTATGGCGTATGTATAAGTGTGTGTGTACGCATTTGCATCAGTTCACGTTTGCTTATTGTTTTACATGCACTGACTAGGAAATACATTCTTTATCGATGATACTGTGAGTCGGTGTGTGTGTGTGCGTGTGTGTATACACATGTTTATGTGCACACTAGTATCTACATGTGTGTGTGTGTGTGTGTGTGTGAGCACACAGTTGAACCGTGTACATGGCGTCGACGTGCACCTGACCGTGTTAAACGAAAGGGGAAGGAATCTTGCTCGACGAACTGGAATAATGGAACAACATCTACCAGTCTTCCGTATACACAGACTTTGATTGCGCGGCGCTATGGCTTTGAGAGACTTTCATTGATTAAGGAAATTGGGCAGTGTTTTCTCCAACCAGAACCCCTGGTAGTCATCATAAGGGGTATAGTGAAGGCATACAAAAGAACCCAAGGTAGATGCCTCTCTCTGCAGCACCTGCCTGCACAGACAGAGATGTACACACACACACACACACACACACACACACACACACACACACACACACACACACACACACACACACACACACACACACACACACACACACACACACACACACACACACACACACACACACACACACACCCTCTGTTTTGGACCCGGGCTGAGCACACCATGCGCAATGATCGTTTTCAATAAGGTAAAGACATTATGTTAAACGCTCAGCCAGACTTCTCATGGTGAGAAATAACTTTAGAAAAAAATCAAACAAACAGATTATAGCAGTGCGAGGATGGGCTTGGGTGAATTGACTGCCAGTGCACGTCAGGGGGCGCGGATGTTATTGAGATTGGTGATCAGGTATGCACCCCCAACTGCTCGTTAGCACCCACGCTAATGGGCGATTGGGAGAACGGCGCTGGTGTTTGCTCTCTAATGGAGATGAGACGAGCCTGGTTCACCATCTTGATTTAGGGAGTCCGTCTTGTTTTATGTGGAGCGGATGACGGCACCATTCGCATGCCGCCGGGTCTATGTGGGACCATTACGGAATAACACCTTAGAAAGAGATTCAAGGTTGTCTGTAGTAGGCCAATATTTATAGATACCGTAATTCAACATGTCACATTGTGGAGACGTCTTACTGGAAAGGGTTGGGAATATTGGATCCCAATTTAAGCAAAACGTATCTTTGAAAGCTTAATATTAATTTACTCTCTCGTCAGTAGTTTGTGAACAATTGCCTTTGCAGACTACATCAATATAGTGTAGAGCATCATGGGTATTGTCAGTAGGTCCTCTTTGGTCCCTTTTTACAATGATTTGTTAACTTGATTTACTACAATCATTCAGTGAACCCCCCCCCCCAGCCTCTGTTTTCACCCTAAAGGATAATGTCCCTATCAGATACATAAAAGGCTTCTGCTCTTTTATGTCAAACAAACATAATCAAAATGGCTCCCAGCTTTCTATCCTCTTTGGTGTATTAAATACTCTCTGGTTTAGTGGCTTTAACACCGTGGTTGTCCAATTACTGTGATAACATCCCCTTTGCTTCAAACTAAGGTCAAACGCCTTCTCTTTAAAATGGCCGCCGACACGTAACATTTCCAAAGGGAGACGATTCTCTGCTAAGTGTATGTGGAGCGAAGGGATTTATCACATGGTAGAACTTTCCTACGCCATTAAAGATGACAATTGTATCTCGCGTGCGTGAGTGAAGATCATAGACCAAGAAATCCCGGGAATATTGTTTGGATATTGGGTACTGACCCCTTGTTCAACGTAACCCCTTCTCCCCTTCTTTCTCGTATATGGGGGGTAATCTAGTGAACGTGTCACTGCAGAAGACGACCTTAGAAAGGCCGGAAGTGAAGCGTTGCCTTGTCCATGAGATTCTACGATTTTTATTGCTGGCCAATTTGTTAAAAGATGAGGTATGTTAGAATGACCACATAGTCATAAAGACCGTTCCCCCTCTACCCAACCCCCCAACCACCGTTCTGTCCTGCAGTTTACTGTCTACCGACTCGACCCTCGCTATGTTATATGGGCCGTGTCTGTTCACGGTCAGAGTCCGACAGGGATACTATGAGATCATGGCCATTCAGCGTAAAAGTACCTCTGTCTCAGAGTCGTAAATTCTTAGTTAATTTACCTATAGACCCTTGGACTGGTCATGCAGTGTCTTCCTGCTGTGTTCAGTTAATTTGCAGGGTGAATAGCCTTGACTTGGAGTCATAGTTGACTTTGTGACGAGGTGCTGTTTGCACATTATTTGACAAGGGAGACACAATGTTCACATTGACACTCACCTTTGGATGACCTTTCTTGAGTGTGTGTTTACCTGTTAGTCTTTGTACTGTGATCTTAACTTTTATCTCATGTATTGTGTGTTTGAAAGCCCCACACATTCACTAGTATAACTGTCGATTGCGGATATAGTAGTAGTGACTTTCAACGTGGCACCGTCGTAGGATGCCACCTTTCCAACAAGTTAGTTCATCAAATTTCTGCCCTGCTAGAGCTGCCCCGGTCAACTGTAAGTGCTGTTATTGTGAAGTGGAAATGTCTAGGAGCAACAACGGCTCAGCCGCGAAGTGGTAGGCCACACAAGCTCACAGAATGGGGCCGCCGAGTGTTGTCCTCGATTGCAACCCTCACTATCGGGTTCCAAACTACCTCTGGAAGCAACGTCAGCACAATAACTGTTCATCGGGAACTTCATGAAATGGGTTTCCATGGCCAAGCAGCCACACACAAGCCTAAGATCACCATGTGCAATGCCAAGCGTCGGCTGGGGTGGTGTAAAGCTCACTGCCATTGGACTCTGGAGCAGTGGAAACGTGTTCTCTGGAGTGTTGGTGGTTGCCAAAAGAACGCTACCTGTCCCAATGCATAGTGCCAACTGTAAAGTTTGGTGGAGGAGTAATAATGGTCTGGGACTGTTTTTCATGGTTCGGGCTAGGCCCCTTAGTTCCAGTGATGGGAAATCTTAATGCTACAGCATACAATGACATTCTAGACAATTATGTGCTTCCAACTTTGTGGCAACAGTTTGGGGAAGGCCCTTTCCTGTTTCAGCATGACAATGCCCCCATGCACAAAGCGAGGTTCATACAGAAATGGTTTGTCGAGATTGGTGTGGGAGAACTTGACTGGCCTGCATAGAGCCCTGACCTCAACCCCATCGAACACCTTTGGGATGAATTGGAACGCAGACTGCGAGCCAGGTTTAATCGCGCAACATCAGTTCCCGACCTTACTAATGTTCCTGTGGCTGAATGGAAGTCCCCGCAGCAATGTTTCAACATCTAGTGGAAAGCCTTCCCAGAAGAGTGGAGGCTGTTATAGCAGCAAAGGGGGGACCAACTCCATATTAATGCCCCTTATTTTGGAATGAGATGTTCATGCAGTGTATGTTATGTTATTACCATACTATATTGTAGAGGGAGAGAAAGAGGGGTACATATAGAGAAGGACCAAATGAAAGACAGAACTCAGAAAGACGGCAACCTCTCCTATATCACAACTGAACATGTTGCAGAAAAAAGACAGAGTCAACAAAGATAGGGGGTGAGAGGAAAAGCGTGTGGAATAAGGAAGTGGAAAGTGAGAAAGTGAGGGCCACTAGTGTGACTCGCGCTCCATCCTTCTTCCATTCTGCTAAGCCGGTGACGGGAGTTTGAGCTCAGCCAGAATCAATTTCCCCGACCTCGAGTTCATTTCATCAATCAGCACACACACCACACGGGCTGACTTGGACCAGTTCCAGGCCCCATACTAATATCCACCCCTTCCTTCCCCCTTCATTGGTATAAATGGCCGCAGCACGATACATTGGCCCTGTTCAAATCCTTCTAGATTGCATCATTCCTTCATCCCTTATTTGGAATTATCACTGGTCTGATATTGATCTGGATTGGTGAAAGCTATGTATTGGAACCTGTGCTTTAACCTAGTAGAATTAGATCAGTAACTACTCAAGGAAGGGAGAGGGGGATTAAGGAAGGATGTAATTCACAAGTATTGGAATGGGGCCTTTTTCTTGCCCAGTCAACAGCTTGTCACAACCATAGCATTTGGGGGCGGAGGCTAGCTAGTTGATGATTAGCCTTTCCAGACCAGCCAAGAACCAGAAAGTATTGGTTTCCCTGGGTGGCTTGGATCGTTCAAGAGAGCAGAGGAAACTGGGGGGTGGGGGGGCAGAAACCTAACAGTGGTTGAAAGTTTAGAGCTCTATGAGCCGAACCAGTGCTTTTGACAGATGGAGAACCAGCCTGGCTGCAGTAAGGCATCCACACTCCTCTACCCCACTACACTGAGTGTGTTGTGCTGCTTGGGTGCATATCTCTCCTCTCCCTCACTCCCCTCCACTCTCCCCTTTGGGAATTAGAGGCATTCGTGAAAAGGGTGTGGGAGTTTGTGTGTGTCATCCCCAGGGATATAGCGTCTATCTCAATTGTCTCTGAAGGCTGCCGGCTAGACGGGTAAACTCAGTGCTAAACGTAATTGCTCAAAGTATTCAGACCCCTTTACTTTTTCCACATTTTGTTGTGTTACAGCATGTAATAAATATTTATTACATTTATATTTTGTGTCACTGATCTAGACACAATACTCCATAATGTCAGTGGAATTTTGTTTGTAGAACATTTATGAAATTAATAAAAAATTCAAAGCTTAAATATTTTGAGTTTAGTATTCAACCCCTAAATAAATCCAGGAGTAAAAATGTGCTTAACAAATCACGTATTAAGTTGCATGGACTCATTCCGTGTTCTATAATAGTGGTTAAAGTGATTTATTAATTTAACATTATTATTATTTTTTAAATAAAAATGGGAAAATATTGTACAATCCAGGTGTGCAAAGCTCACAAGACCATGTGATCACTTTGTCATTATGGGGTATTGTGTGTTTATGGGTGAGGGGGGGGGGAAATCATATTTAATCAATTTTGAATTCAGGCTGTAACACAACAAAATGCAAAACAAGTCAAGGGGTATGAATACTTTCTGAAGGCACTGTATATATTTATTCCCCAGCATCATTAATCTTGCTTGCCACACTCTTCATAAAGTGTTATACACTGTTGATGTTGAATAATTATGACTCAGGATTTCTATGATACCCGCCCAAGTAATCCAGATTTATATTCGTAATTGATTGATTCTCTATTATGTCCACAGATAAGCATCGTAACCCCATATTAAGCAGCTAAGCCCTGTCAAAATGTGACTTCCTGATTCAAAATGAGGGGCTTTATACTTGAATCCGCACACTAGTCAATGCCCTATAATTTCTGAGTATCCCTATCCAAAATACGACTTTATGTCGCATTGACTTGCAAATGCTTCCCTATTATTTGCCATACCCAAAGACTGCAACTAATTCAGTGACTTAGCACAAAATGATGAGCGTATCATGTTGATGATGGATCCAGCATGTAATCTCTGGAAGGACAAATTGCGTACTAGATAGACTTCATAACATCCTAGAAATATGTCCACTTGTGGTTTGTTGCCGATACTCCAAGCTTTCTACTGTCTTTCTTTTATGTGATTTTCATTCATCACTTGGATTTCGTTTGCTGTATGTACTGTACCTGAATCTGTCCATGCTACATTTTGTGGACGGTCCAACACTTAATTATGCATATCCACCCATCTAACTCACAACCACTGATGATTCATTCTTTCAATATTTAAACCAGACCTGGCAAAGGGGGAAATATGCCAGCGCCGCAGAGAAAGACCTCCTTAATTGAGAGCGAATCAACCTCGCCGTCTCCGTTGATGTCAAAAGGTGCGATCGGCTGGAGATAATGAATAATTACATCAAAGTTGGGTGCCTGCCTGCCTTTAAAAAAAGCCTTAAAAATGACAGCGTCTGTGCGCTGAGGACTGTGGAAAAGCCAGCTGCTGCTATTTGATATTCCCTTCATCGCAGCCCGCTACGGAGTTGAATACGATCACCACTCTTCCTCTTGCTCTTGTCTGTTCCAGAGATACTCTAGTCTAGCTGCCACTCAGTCCAAAACTGAGACAGTTGGAGGCTGATAACTCTTGTGTGTGGAATATAATGTCTATAATGTTTATAGAATTACTTCATTGTAATCAGTTGAGTTCTGCAGGGCAGCTCCCAATGTGCTGTTATCGAATAGCATTGCCTGAGGTTTCGTCCCCCAGGTGCTCTAATATCATCTCGAAAACTCCTATTCTCTTTCATAGTCCATTGATCAAAACCAGAACCTGCTGTAGCCGCGGGGATCACACCAAGGTATTGCCATATGCGACGTTGGAGGAGATTGTTCTCCCCCCTCTTAAAGGGCTTAATGTTTCTCCCTCAGATTCTCGCCGGGGTGCATTTACGATTAAGCGCGGCTTCCATCTTTGCAAACGAGGACGAGTAAATTGGCCTTTGAAGTTGTGGAATATCAGAAGAGGCTGTGATGATTTCTTTAAAATTCGTATTTTTCCCCCCACTCTTTTCTGTGCTCTTTGAAAGCCACTGTTCAATAGTCCTTGTCAATGTTGGATTATTAGGTTTTGAGATGAAAGAGCAACTGTGACTGCTGTGCGAACACCTATTCATGGATGGCGTTTTATTTTCAGTTATGATTATGCATTTTCTTCTGTTGCATCAGAGGGATAGAATGGTTCAGCTTGACCAATTAATATTCTATTCAAATGTCTTGCCATCGGCGTTTCTACGTCTTTAATTGCTCTAAATTGTTCATCTTCTCCGGAGAATGCTCTCTTTTCTTTCTCCTTGGCTTATTGGTTTCTGACTGTTAATTTATTGTGGGATTAGGGAAAACATAATTGAGGTTAAACAATATTAATAGACAATAGTGTTCCTCCGAGAGTGGTCGTCCTGAGGAGCCGACAACAAAATAACCTGTACGCTATTGGCTGCCTGTACTGAATAATATATTAGGATTATTTCAACGTATTCTGTTTCATTGTAATTGTATATATGTGATACTGTAGCATGGAGCAATATGGGGATTTTTGGGGCTGAATACATTCATGGGACATTCATGGAAATGCATCAGCCACAGCCTGGCTTTCACCTGTTCTATTATTTAGATAATGTCATTGTTTCTCTTGGAAATATAAGAATTGCCATGGCCAGTTTGTCTACACGTATTCACCTTAGCGCAATGTTGCTATGAGCTATTTGAGATTTTCTCGAAAATCTCTGGTAATATCTAACATCTCCCAAGATCCTGCAAACATCTGTGACTAACCTTCCGTAATATGTCCTGAAAAGTCCTGGCATAACTTAATTGACATCCCTAATAACCTGTTAACTACCCCTTTTGGTCCATTATTAATATCATCGGTGATAATACAGTGCTTCCATAACCCATACTGATCCCTTCCCTTGCTACCTCCATACTGATGCTCTGGTTGGTTAGCCCCCTCCACCTTCTTCATGTCGCTAACTCTCCATGTTGTCTGGTGCAGGCCATGGTGGAGACCGTGAACAACCTCCTTCAGCCCCAGGCCCAGTCGGCGTGGAGGGACCTGAGCACCGGGGAGCAGCTGAGAGCAGCCACAATGCTGCTGGATACGGTGGAGCAGGGGGCCTTCATCCTGGCCGACAACCTGCTCAAGACGGACATCGTGCAGGAGAACACAAACAACATCCGTGAGTACAGACTTAAAGCTGTACACACCCACTAGCACGACACCAACTTGAAATTAGATCTTAACGCACGCACGCACACACACACACATACATACACACACACAGCGATAGAACTGATTGGTGTGGTAAAAAGAGAAATCTTCAGACACTTAAATGTACACTGGTGAAGACAAGATCATCTGTCAACCTGGCAAAACATGATTACTAGGATGTGTAAGAAATACAATTGACTGAATGTTTTGCAAACCTTTTCATAGACATCATAGGACAGTGTGATCGCAAATGTTGTCTCATCTCTTGATACCTAATATACTTCTGGAATATATACTTCTGGAATATATACTTCTGGAATATACACCATTGGGTTTGACTTGGTTTACTTATTTTCAACATTTTTTTTTAACCTTTATTTAACTAGGCAAGTCAGTTAAGAACTAATTCTTATTTACAATGACGGCCTACCAAAAGGCAAAAGGCCTCCTGCGGGGACGGGGGCTGGGATTAAAATAAAAATATAAGACAAAACACATATCACGACAAGAGAGACAACACAACACTACATAAAGAGAGACCTAAGACAACAACATAGCATGGCAGCAACACATGACAACAGCATGGTAGCAACACAACATGACAACAACATGGTAGCAACACAACATGGGAGCAGCACAAAACATGGTACAAACATTATTGGGCACAGGCAAGAGCACAAAGGCAAGAAGGTAGAGACAACAATACATCACGTGAAGCAACCACATCTGTCAGTAAGAGTGTCCATGGTTGAGTCTTTGAATTAATCGGGAATAGCAAAGCGTATTTAGCTAAGCAAGATGGAGCATGGCCCTTGCAACGCCATAATTGTGGGTTTGATTCCCGCTGGGGCCACCCATACGAAAATGTATTTATGCTTTCACTTTCAACAAAAGTGTCTGCTTAATGTCATGTATTATATTATAATATTACAAGATATACAAAGAGCTTTTTGATTATTTTAAATGATAAAAGATTAGACAATTGTTCAAGGCAAAGCGAGCAGGAAAAGTGTCGAGTCTGAAAGAACAGTGGCTGTTGTCTCATCACATCTGATTAAACAGATTACTACATTTTCAGCTTCGCCTCCAATTGCCATTAATATTAGCATTAGCCATCCTAATGTGATTCTTTTGGTCGTCCAGGGGGAACCAGTTGGGACAAACTAAATTCCTGTATCATCGTGCTGCGTCTTGGTAAAGAGAGGGCTTTGCTATTCCCGATATAGTGCACTTCTTTTGACCAGAGCCCTATGGGCCCTCTTCAAAAGTAGTGCACTACACAAGGAATGCCGTTTGAGATGCATCCACAGTCTTAGTGATCATTGTTTGAGCTTAGTTTAATGAGCAATTCTGTGTTCAAGTTAATTCAGAACCTGAATGTGATCCTACAGATAATAGGATATACTGAACAACTTATCCACTGATTGTTCCATACGTCTAACGGAGACAAGATGGATATTGATGTAGTACTCTTTAACTACTCTATATTGCTGTTGTATAGCTATTCAGATGACCAAATGGCATGATGTATCAATTTTAACTATGAAACAGAAAGCATATGTGTTGGAACACGGTAACAGTTTATTTTTATAACGACAAAATAAACAAAACCTACCCCGACCACCAAGATGCACGGTCAAGACGCGAGTCAAATTATGAATACATCAGTAGCCTAAACATCATTATTAGTGCCATGTGGCCATGATAAAGAGTGAAACTCTGCAAAAAAAAAAGCAATAATTGCATTATAATGAATGTAAGGGCTCTATTTTCAGCTGGCGTTAATTCGGCACTATTGTCAAACACATGTTAGTTTGACTTTTCCATCCCATAACGCCAGGTTTGACAAAGGTTCAACAAACTACCTGTCTTATATCAACTCGCTAGTGCTCAGATGGGCAGGGTTTAAATATTTGTCCTTAAATACATGATCCAAAGTGCTAATTTCAGGCAGCGCTGAAATTTAGACCAACCAAAACGTGGTTTTAGCTGTAACGCAGTGGGTTATGGCATGAATGGGGTTATGGCATTCATGCATGAATGGGGTTATGGCATGAGTGGGTTATGGCATGAATTTTGACTGCAGAAATGCGCACTGCCCATTTCAAATCAAGTCAAATCAAATTTTATTTGTCACATACACATGGTTAGCAGATGTTAATGCGAGTGTAACAAGAGTAACCTAATGTGCTTTTGGTGCCTGTATATTTTGTATTTAGAAACATAAAAACAAATGTTTTGTTGTATTTTATTCAAAAAGAAGCATATTCTACCCTCCTCTCAATGTAGTCTTTTTTATAAAAAATCTGCCCAATATAATTGCGAAGTAGTCAAGACTGTCGATAAAGGGTTTGGCTCCTGAGACAGCTTGGAAATACATCTTAATCGCCAAAGCTTTATTAAAAGATCACGTTTGAGAAGAGTAAAACAGTGAGCTTTGTATCTATGCATTGTAGGCAGGGCCACATTATTTTAGCCATGCAGGTCCTGTTTTGGACGTGCGTAAAACCTCCATGATGTAGGCTACGTGCCCGTCATGAAAGGAGAGAGGAGAACCTCCTGAATACCAGTGAAACTCGTGTTTACCTGTAAAAATGGCTAGCTTTCCGTTTCATATGTTAAAAACCCAATCCCTCCCTTTGGCCGACTATAAGAAAGGCTGGTTCAACAGCAGTGCAAGTCTTGTTTTATCCTGGTGATTTTATGATATCATTACATTTGACATATTATTATTATTAGTTTTTTTTTTTACTGATTGCTTGTTTTTCGTTACATTTTATTACAACCGAACTTATTAGAATGATACACCTTCCTGGTTTTATGGTGAAAACGCGCTTACAATGCAACTTCTGGAGATGTGTGAATGCAATCTGTAAGATGGTCCCGTTTATGTTCACTAAACATAGGCCTATTTGGGAGCAGTAGAACAGTGTGTGGATGTTCTCCCTTTCTATTTATATTGGATCTTTGTCCAGCTACTGTGAAACATTTGGATGTGCGTTAAACCCTCCATAGTCTGCGTTGTTTCAATAGTATCTGTACACAGGGAGAAATGGTGTCTAAGTGTGACATAGCCTACTTAAAACAAGTTGTTCATTGTGCTCATTTGTTCTCGTTTTAGGCCTTATGCATCATTTATTTAATCTTGTTTATTGACCATTTTTGGCCTGTTCATGCTCAGCCATAATGCAATTTACAGTAGGCCTGGCCCCTATATCATTGTGAATGCTATTGAAGCCATGCAATTATTTCTGGACTGCAAATGGTTTCAAGTGAAGGTATTTAGCAAAGATGGGTCTACACTTTGTTATATCGTTTCTGGAAGCCATTTAACGAACTGTAACGGACTAACATTGGAATTGGAGTTGATTCCAAGGCAGTACTGTACATGAAAGACCGTAAATACACAACTTGAAGCAACCATATATTCAGCCATGGAGAATGTTCTGATTGGCCAGTGAGGGGCCAAGCCTCGACACACCCACAACTTGTTTATTCATCAAACCCAGCCCTTTCATGCCAATGCCAGCAAGTTCTCCGATAGTGAAAATAGCTCAAATATTTCAGACGCACACCTGGACCAGTAGAGCTACCACCTGCGCTTAGATTTACCTTTAGGTTTGTTAAAATAGAGCCCTAGGTGTCGATATGACAGAAGTCCAAAATTGTCAGTTATTGTCAGCACGTGCTCATGTGCTTCTTCACACAATGGCATCAGGTGGATTTCATTCTACTGTTATCCCTTGTCCTAACAGTTGACACCATTTACGTAGCTTTCGCTTGCTTGACACTTTGACATACCTTTGTTTGGTTGTAGTGCGTAATATTCTCATATTCTCCGGTTCGCTCTTCATTGGGTCCCCTTCCTCTTGTCATTCTTCAGCACTGTTGTGGAGTACAACCGCTGTTCAGGTGTCTTATTTTGCACAGAGGGAGGGAGCTCCAGTCTCACTTTGTTCATGCGGGCTCGAGTGTTGGAGAATGTGGTGATGAGGCTTGTGGAACCTTACGTTGGCAAGAGGAGCAATGTCTCCATGGACTATTTCTGCACTTCACTGTCATCGGCGAACAAGTTACTTGCAAAAAAAACCTACGTCTGGCCAAGGAGGCAAACGGGGAAAACCATTCAAAAAAGGACATGCCCTCCTTAAACTGGTTATATCTCCAGTTCTGTTTGTGATAATACGATTCTAACACCGACAGTGTGTTATATAGACTTATTTAGGAAAAGTCAAGGATGAATGGGGGCATGTCTTAAAAAAATGTCAGTAATAAATTAAGTGGTTCTAGTGTTGGTTTAAAAAAATACTTGATTTAATTGTGTTGTTCTCCAGAATATTTGATTAAGTTGTCTTTCAAATAAGTATAGCTATATCAAGTGTCTCATCTCTGGTTCTACTCATTAGTTGCGTACCAAACTGTACCCTATTCCCTATATAGTGCACTAGTTATGTCCAGAACCCTATGGGCCCTGTTCAAAAGTAGTGCACACAATTCGGAATGGGATGCCATTTGGGACGCATCCATAGTTCAGGTTACTTCTTGCTATTGATCCTGGGTGCTCTAATAACGACCAATGCGCTCTTGAGAATTCCAAACGAGATCAAATGTCAACCACTAAACATTCCCAGACTCTTAGGGGGCAAGTTCATCCCAGTTGGGAGTAGGTGACCTCTCCGTTGGTGGTCACCTGTAAATGTACCTAATTATCTTAAATTACCCTATTTATATCTGTACGAATTCCTTAACTTGAGTTAACCCCGGTTCTATGCATCCTGGTCTTTTGGGGATTGAAATATACAAATAGCAGCTGAGTGAAAGTGGAATGTTGACACTCTTCTCCCACGATAAGCCCTTAGCTGTGTGTTTGTGAGACATGTTCTTCCTCGTGCCCCTGGGAGATGAAACAGGAAGATCTGTTGGATGACACAAACATTTTGAACCACTGGCTTCATCAGTTGTTGAATTGTGGACTTAACAAATCAGCAGTTCACATTTAAAACGGTTGCTGAAAACAGTTGTAAGGAACGGGGAAAGGGAAGGGGAAGGAGGCGAGTAAATGAAACATGTTTGCGAGCTGAAGAAACGGCCAGCGTGTATTGAACATTAAGGAAAGATGATATATCTCCTTTAGCTTAAAGGGATTTTGGATTTTTTTTGTCTCCTGCTACCATGGCAACCTAAAAATATAGGTCTGCCAAGTCGAAAGAAGCAGCCAGCATTGGGGAATTTAAAAAATGGGAATTTATTGTCTCTGGCACTCAATTTATCAGGATATTAAGGGATCTTAGCCCCGTTTGAAAGGAAACAAAACAATCTCCTCACGGCGAACCACCTCCCCACCCCCCTCGGCAGATGTGTTTTTATATCCTTCATGGAGGTAGTCAGGTTAATCATGCACAGTGACATGTTTACTAGGCCTTGCTCTGCCTAGTTTGCCAGCCAATAAGGTTTGTTTGTCACCAGCGGTCCCAGGTGCCCACCCCTCCAAGTACATTAGTATTGAGAGACCCACAACATAACAGTGTGTCCACTGCTTTGATGTTTGCTCTTTCAAAGGCAATTATTGCAGAATGTATAGTGCCTTCAGAAGGTATTCACACCCCTTGACTTTTTCCACACTTTGTTGTGTTACAGCCTCAATTTAAAATAGAAATGAACAAAAATATATACGCAACATGTGAAGTGTTGGTGCCATGTTTCATGAGCTGAAATAAAAGATCCCAGAAATGTTCCATACGCACAAAAAGCTTATTTCTCTCAAATGTTGTGTACAAATTTGTTTACATCCCTGTTAGTGAGCATTTCTCCTTGTCAAGATAATCCATGCACCTGACAGGTGTGGCATATCTAGAAGCTGATTAAATAGCATGCTCATTACACAGGAGCACTTTGTGCTGGGGACAATAAAAGGCCACTCTAAAAGGTGCAGTTTTGTCACACAACACAATGCCTCACATTTTAACAGGAGATTGCAATTGTCATTCTATTGGCATGGTAGGAATGTCCACCAGAATTTAATGTTCATTTCTCTACCAAAAGCAGCTTCCAACGTCATTTAAAGAATTTGGCAGTACGTCCAACCGGCCTCACAAGTTGAGTGTGCAAGCGGTTTGCTGATGTCAACGTTATGAATGGAATGCCCCATGGTGACAGTGGGGTTATGGTATTGGCAAGCATAAGCCAAGGACAACAAACACAATTGCAGTTTATCGTTGGCAATTTGAATGCACAGAGATACCGTGACGAGATCCTGAGGCTTATTATCGTGCCATTCATCCGCCGCCATCATCTCACGTTTCAGCATGATGATGCACAGCCTCATCTCAAAAGGATCTGTACACAATTCCTGGAAGCTGTAATTGTCCCAGTTCTTCCATGGCCTGCATACTCACTAGACAATGTTACCCATTGAGCATGTTTGGGATGCTCTGGATCGAAGTGTACGACAGCATGTTCCAGTTCCCGCCAATATCTAGCAACTTCATACAGCCATTGAAGAGGAGTGGGACAACATTCCACAGGTCACACTCAACAGCCTAATCAACTCTGCAAAGGAGATGTGTCGTGCTGCATGAGGCAAATGGTAGCCACACCAGATACTGACTGGTTTTCTGATCCACGCCCTCACTTTAAAAAAAATAAGATATCTGTAACCAACAGATGCATATCTGTATTCCCAGTCATGTGAAATCCATAGATTAGGGCCCAAGGAATGTATTTCAATTGCCTGATTTCATTATATGAGCTGTAACTCAGTAAAATCTTTGAAATTGTTCCATGTTACATTTATATTATAGTTTAGTATAGATTAAATTGAGATTTGGTGTCACTGGCCTACACAATAACCCATAATGTTAGTGGAATTATGTTTTTAGAAATTTTTAGGAGGATGGATCAACAACATTGTAGTTACTCAACAATAGTAACCTAATTTACAGAGTGAAAAGGAAGCCTGTACATAATAAAACATATTCCAAAACATGCATCCTGTTTGCAATAAGCCATTAATGTAAAACTGCAAGAAAGTGGCTACAACATGAACTTATTGTCCTGAATAAAAGGTACATTTGTGGCAAATCCAACAACACATCACTGTTCATATTTCCAAGCATGGTGGTGTCTGCATCATGTTATGGGTATGCTTGTTAGCGGCAAGGAATAGGAAGTTTTGTTTAGGATAAAAAGAAACAGAAGGGAGCTAAGCACAGGAAAATCCTAAAGGGAAACCTGGTTGTCTGCTTTCCAAAAGACACTGGGAGACAAATTCAACTTTCAGCAGGACAACAACCTAAAACACAAGGCCAAATATACACTGGAGTTGCTTACCAAAGCAACATTGAATGTTCCTGAGTGGCCTAGTTACAACTTTGACTTAAATCTATGGCAAGACTTGAAAATGGCTATCTAGCAATGATCAACAACCAACTTGACAGAGCTTGAAGAATTAAACAAATTATAATGTGCAAATATTGTACAATCCAGGTTTGCAAAGCTCTTAGACTTACCCAGAATGACTCACAGCTGCTTATGTAAATGAGATTTCTGTATTCCATTTAAAATACATTTCCAAAAATGTATAAAAAACATGCTTTCACTTTGTCATTATGGGGTATTGTGTGTAGATGGGTGAGAAAGTATATTTAATAAATGTTGATTTCAGGGTACAACACAACAAAATGTGGAATAAGGGGTATGAATACCTTCTGAAGGCACTGAATGTATTATTTTCTACATTAAAATATACATTTTTATGTACTCACAAGCAATACAAAATCCAGGAGATGTTTCCTGTTTTCATGCTCTGGTTACTGGTAGTATGTACACCTCACTAAACGAGCTCCCAGTAACATTGTTAGTGTGTGTGTCTGGGTGTGCGCGCCTATGGATGGGGTTGGTGGTGTGTGCGTGTGCGTGCCTGCATATACAGTATGTTAAGCTTCTGTACACCTTTTGTGTGTTTGCGTGTGTGTGTGTGTGTGTGTGTGTGTGTGTGTGTGTGTGTGTGTGTGTGTGTGTGTGTGTGTGTGTGTGTGTGTGTGTGTGTGTGTGTGTGTGTGTGTGTGTGTGTGTGTGTGTGTGTGTGTGTGTGTGTGTGTGTGTGTGCATCACTCCCTCTCATCGTTAATCTTATGAGCAGATTTCTGCCGATTAGCATATGATTTAAATCAGCTTTGAATGCTACCTCGTGCACAACAGAATCTATTGCGACTGTGTCCCATGCCTAAAGCCAGTCTTAAGCCTTTTTGTCATCGCTCATCCACCAGCATGAAAACCATTCCAACTGACTCAGTTAACCCTGGAGTTTTGGGATTGTTACAGTAGGTATCTCTGCCATTGTATCTTTCCAGTTGAATAGGAATACATCTCGCCATCTCCAAAGGAATAGGGATGTTAATATTAATGTTCTTTTTAAAAGTGAAAGCATGGCATGAGAACAACCTATTTTTTAAGGGTAGCCACAATAGGAGGATTATGCCTTTCCTCTGTAGTTGTTTTGTGCGTTTGAGGTAACCTTGGCCTTCAAGCCAGAAGTTAAAAGAAGTTTGAGACCTTTGATGGCATCTCTCCCATCTCTGTCCAGGCCTGTGTTCAAATAGTTTTGGTTTTTCTTCAAATACTTATAGCGTTCGATTGGACCTGCCTGAAGTGACAGGTGGGCAGGGTTTGCACTTTTGGGAATATTCCATTGGTACCATTGTGCCCGACAAGTTCAACTGCAGTATTTAAAGGCCCAATGCAGCCATTTTTATACCAATATCAAATCATTTCTGAGTAACAATTAAGTACCTTACTAAAAATATTTTAAAAAAGGACAAAAATAGCTTTTTAGCTAAAAAATATTTCAAGCAAGAATTTCGGGAGGGGTCTGATGAGTGGGGAGGGGAAAACTAGCTGTTATTGGCAGAGAGGTTTGTAACTCTTTTTCTTTTTGAATGGGCTAGTAGCTCTATACACTCGTGCTCGTATACGATTTCCAGTTTTTAAGTATACATTTTTTCAAGATGATTGACGAGAAAAGTATCATCCAACCTATAGGGTATCTAACTGTCTTGAAATATGCAGACAGACGGATTAAAAGTAAATTTACATTGTAATACTTCTGACAGCCGACTTTCTAACTCCGCCCATAACTTTGGACATTCCCAGAAGGCATTGATTGAGTCATTGTTAGTTTTACACTTAAGATATGACTCTGTAGAATTTGTGAGTTTTGTCTATGTACTACAGTACATTCTATAGATGAGTTTATACTGGATTAAGCGTAAATACCTTTTTAAAGAATGTCTTCAGTGGGGTAATGGGTATTATAAATACAAGTTTGTTATTAAGGCACATTTAAGTTTGCATGTTCCAGAAGGCATTTAGATATATTTTTTTAAGACATTCAAATGCCTCTCCTGTGAAGTAGTGATGTGCGACATATGCCTATCTTCCTGAACCGGGTCACATTTGTGTAAATAGGGACGCTACTTTGTCCCAAAATGTTAAATAGAATTCTATGGGAAAACGGTCCATTCATGTTGTTTTTCTCCGCGCGAATGTTTTACTGTCTAATATTTCTTCTCGGGTGATCTGTTTTTAGTGATTTATTTATTTTTGTCTGCTGATAGTTGCTTCAGTGTTGTTGAGTCTAAGAAGGCTGTAGGATCACCTTTTACAATTAATACCGTTTTGCTGTCACACAATCAAGCCAAACACCCGTTAGTCCAAACGTGCGCTTCACATTTCCATATCATAAGACTATTGTAATATACAGTGTCAACGTTTATGATCACTAGGCTTGATGTACAGTTACAAGATGACATGGCGTCACAACCTGGGTTGTTATCCTAGATAATTATCCTAGATTCATTCAGGTGAGAAAAAACATCACCCAGATAGGCCAATCATGTGAGAAACTCGTCATCATGGAAGCGGTCAGACAAGTGGTCAGTAAAAAAAACTAAATTCCAAAAAATGTCAGTACTTTGCCTCTTGATAACCAGCGCACTATGTCTCCCTGTCATGGATTTTGCGCCATCAGTACAGATACCAGCACATTTTGATCACCAAAGTCCATTTGATGTCACAATGCTGTCCAGTACTTAAAAAATATCCTCTCCTGTTGTCCTGGTTTCAAGTGGTTTGCAGAAGAGGATGTCTTCCTTAATTGACCCCCCATAAACGTAACGGACATATACCAGGAGCTGTGCCAGGACCGCCACGTCTGTTGACTCATCCAGCTGTAACGCATAGAATTCACTGGCTTGTATGCGAAGCAGTAATTGTTTCAAAACATCTCCTGCCATGTCACTGATGCGTTGTGAAACAGTGTTGTTTGGTGAAGGCATTGTCTGTATAGTTTTTTTGGCCTTTCCCCCAGCATTGTCCCAGCCATATCCGTGGCAGCAGGAAACAATTAAGTCCTCCACAATAGTATAGGGCTTGCCTGTCCTAGCCACTCGGTAGCTCACCATATAAGACACTTCTAGCACCTTCTTATTAATGGTATCTGTTGCTTTTATACATGTCTTACCACTCGAAAGTAATCTTTATTCTCGCTCAAAAAACTCCCTTGTCTTATTTTGAAAATTGTCATGTTTCGTTTCTAAATGTCTGTGCAAGAGTGAAGGTTTCCCGTGATAGAGTAACGGTTAATGTGATTGGATGTCAATTATTTGACTAGTCTACCTGTATTTGACATTGTGTTGTTCTTTCGCTGAACACTAGATGGTTTAATTTTATTTTTGGCAGTGAAACGAGGCTACTCAGGCGAGAAAAAAACCTCATCCAAATGTATAGCCCCGTTGGAAAATATAAATGTACTGTTTGAAAATGTGAAGAAATTGTAAAAAAAAATATAAAACGTGAATCACATTTTTATTTGGCGTACCCTCGACGGCATTGTGCGTACCCCTGGTTATGATCTGTTTCTCTGAATTGCCTTGTGAAAGCCTCACACTGTATGATCTTATTTTGTTATTTAGCAAGCCATGTTAGCAAAAGAACACGCTTTCAAATTATGCCAACCCGAACAGATTGTGATTCAAATTTACCTTTTTGGGATTGTGTAAAGACAGGGATGCAGGGCTGTGTTCCAAACAAAACAACTACATGTGTGCTTGTTCTAGTACCTCAACAGCACAGCTAGGAGAGTTCAAAGTAGCACGTTATAGTTGAAGACTCTTCTTTGAGTCATAAACATGCATTGAAGTTACGTATGAACTGTGCATACTGGAGAGGTGTGTTGCCACTTGGAGACACAAGTTAGACCTCTCACTCAAACCCTTGTATTTTTTTGTCTTATAATGCACCTTGCCCAAATTTTCCAGGAATATTCTTATCATATCACTGAATGTATCCAGAGTATTTTAAGATTTTGTTATCAACAAATGTGTGCGAAAAGTACAGTAAATGTAAAATGCACATAAAATCAACAGTGTAATGTTTGGATTGTCCTGATTATACCATTTTTTAAAAACCTTTATTTAACTAGGCAAGCCAGTTAAGAACAAATACTTATTTTACAATGACGACCTACACCGGCCAAACCGATGATGCTGGGTCAATTGTGCGCCGCCCTATGGGACTCCCAATCATGGCCGGTTTTGATACAGCCCGGGATCGAACCAGGGTCTCTAGTGATGCCTCTTGCACTGAGATGAAGTGCCTTAGACCGCTGCTCCACTCGGGAGCCAAATTATACCAAATCGCACCAGCGTAAGGGGTTAATAATTAATTTATCGCCTGGTGATGTGCATTAGGCAAGGTGAAACTCCCGCCCATGCAAACAAGCTGATTAGATGGTCCTTTGTAGATTGTATTTTCAACCAGCAACTATCAGGAAATAACATTGATCAAATGTTTTAAAGTGTTAGTTTCATCAGCTGTTGTACAATATGATACAAAACACAGGACAAACAAATCATTTTCACTGCACTGGGCCTTTAAAAGAATAGAGGTGAGGTACTGTTGTTTTGATCGGTTTCTGGCAGTGTCTTGAATTGTATTCTCAAACTAAATTCAAGCACGTGAAAAGTACGATATTGCTTATAAAAGGATTCTTTGTCAATATCCTATTAATGCTTCCTGTTCCGCTGCTATACAATGCCGCAGACTTTGAACCACAAATTATGATCTTGCCTCAGACACAACAGCTGTTGAGCCGGTGCGCCAAAACCTGGCTGTCTTCACCATCCGTCTCTATCTTGTCTACCCATCGCTTTCCACTCAGCTCACCCTGAAAAATTATAGCTTCCTTGAAGTGTGGGGCAAAGCGTTCGACGGCTTCAACCATTCTTCAACTGTACAAAGCGAGGAAGTGTGCAACAAGGCTCCCTGGATTACACCTGAACTTCTCCTCGCTCGATGAAGGAAGTGTTGTGAGACGTGTATAACTCAGGCTTGATCAGAGGCTTCAGCGAGACGCTAGTCTTCAAAGCTTTCCAAAATCAGAAGACGATGTACTTCATTCAACACACCCAGGAACCGCTGATGTGGGGGGGGGGGGGGGGGGGGGGGTTTCTAATTACTTTGTTGCTGCTACCCGCTTGTCTGCTTTGTCTCTGAACTGAAACAGCAGTGCTATGATGCACACAGTCAGAGCAGAACTGAGTTTCATAAAAGCTATTGTTCAATGCTAACATGTTTTGGTAGGTTGACAGACCGTAGTGATGGGTGCATGGATTTTGACTCATAATGCTCACGTTATCCCAGATGGCATTGTCTTGCATCAACTGTCAACACTTGCACCCCTCATAATAAGGTTATTTAAATGATCATGTTCTTCTCATTTCCCTCTGTCCAGAGCTGGAGGTGGCCAGGATGAGTACGGAAGGAAATCTGCCCGACCTGAAATTCCCACAGAGTGGCCAAGGCAACTCCATCACCCTGTCGGCGAGCACTTTGAAACAGCATGGGAGAAATGGTAAATGGCTTTGCCTTAAATAAATCTTTACTGTACATCAAGCGTCTCCAACTCCAGTCCTGAACAGCTTTTAGGTGTGCAGGCTTTTGTTCCATCACCTGGTGCTGGGCTGAAACGAAAGCCTGCGTACTCTGTAGCTTATATACTTGTACATATAGCCCTCCGCCCCCACAAAGCATGCAATATAAAAATAAAAAATGTAATTACCCCATTACCAGTTTAAGAATAATACATTCTTTAGGCCTTGCCAATGCATTTATATTCAAATTAATATTATATTCTAAAATATGTGAGAATAATGTAGACTTGCCTGACTAAATAAATGTTGATTTTTCTGTGGCCTATGTTGCCGACACAGTCACAAAAACCTGGTTCCGTTTGTAACGGAAAGGATTTGTTGAAGCAACCATTAGATGTTGTCATCCTCATATTAACCGCACCTGGTTTTACCGCAACAGAGTAGTGCAACACCCTACAATTGAAGCGGCAGGAAACAAACGAAAGTGGCCACATCTCTCACAAAGCTGATCAAAACTGTAATCACTAATAATTATAAGGGAGCAAGATAACTTATAATTTGGCTACAATAATTACACCAAATTGAGGAAATGTCAGATTTTCAAGGTAGACCTATCCCAGTACCTCCATTTCTGAGCTCCAAATTCAAGTTCAAGTAGGCTACTTGTATTGTTTTAAAATTGCAGGTGTAACATGGAAAAAACAATGCATTTATGATCTTCTTTCATTACCAGATCATATTGTGGAGAACCCACTAGGCTCTGTCATTATATCCAGAATAATTATGGTGAATAGCATTGGGTGTTGCGCAGTAGACGAGACAAAATTATCGCTGTGACTAAAATCTGACTACTAAGTGGACTGAACACATTTTTTGAGAGAGATTGAGAGCGTTTCAGTGATAAACACAATTAATATGTAACCGACTGACTCAAATCGGTCTTATGTAGCAACATTTGAAATGTTTTTTTTTACATTGGATAAAAGTAGAGACTCAGAGCTACAAAATAGTTTATCATACACTACCGTTAAGGAACAATGGGAAAGTAATTATGCTTTGAAAGTTGATAAACTTGTAAACTCACTTTTGAGAAAATGGCCTTTGAATTATTGGTACTACTACTGGAGAGCCCTTCTTTGTCTACACCCATTCAGCATCGTTCACACCCTCTTAAGCTTTAGCCCCACCCATCTCTTTAAGGTTTGATCCAAGCGTTCTGTACTAACAACAGCACTCAAGCACCCAAGCTAACTTGCTAGCTGCTTCCAGACACAAATGAGAGAACAGCGCACTGAACATAACTTGCCCTTGCAGATCTGGATAGGCTGTTCTGTTATCCAGAGCGTTGGTAACTGCAACTGTGCTGTCAGATTGTCAGTTCGTAAATTCAGAGCGTTTCACTTTGAGCGCTCAGAGCGCACAGCACACTGGACGCTCTTGCCGATGAGTAGGGTTGATCCAAACGTTCTGACCTCACAACGGCAGTTAAGCACCCAAGCTAACTGCGTAACATTGGCTAGCTTGAGAGAACACCCCACTCATCATGAGAGAACACCCCACTCTGACCCTTTTACTTGCCCTAGCAGAGCTGGTTAGGCTGTTTTCAAGTTATCCAGAGCGTTGGTGACTGCAACTGTGCTGCTGGCAACAATTTAATTACACTTTTTTGCCAACGTTTACTGACACCGGCCATATTCAACGGGTGTTGACCGTTTGTAAATTCAGCATTTATTCTGCACTCTGGCACATTCAGATGAGTTTTTTTGTTAAGACATGTACCTAGCTAGGTAAACAATAAACCATAATCCCAACTCATGACATTACTACCCTGCATGATTCTGCAGGTAGCTAACCAACCAGGTTTAATGTTAGCTAGCTTACATTAGGCTATAACTAGCCAAGCAAATGGCTCTGAGATACGAATAATAAGATCATACACGTAACGTTAGCTAGCTAGCTAACAGTACACTTTCAAATCAAATCAAATGTATTTATATAGCCCTTCTTACATCAGCTTATATCTCAAAGTGCTGTACAGAAACCCAGCCTAAAACCCCAAACAGCAAGCAATGCAGGTGTAGAAGCACGGTGGCTAGGAAAAACTCCCTAGAAAGGCCAAAACCTAGGAAGAAACCTAGAGAGGAACCAGGCTATGAGGGGGGGGCAGTCCTCTTCTGGCTGTGCCGGGTGGAGATTATAACAGAACATGGCCAAGATGTTCAAATGTTCATAAATGACCAGCATGGTCAAATAATAATAATCACAAATGAAATCACCTGTCAAAATTGTGTAATATCTGGATGGACGCGTCTCCTGTCAGATGCCATGGTTGCCATTAGTTTGAAGATGTAATCCGGAGACCGGTGTTTTCTCCATGTCCTTAGCTATCATACTTAAATTCCACTGATTTGAAAACTCGGTCCTCCAGAAAGTGGCGAGCATACACGTAACGTTAGCTAGCGAGCCAACCAGCTAACGTTAGCTAGCTAAAAGTACACTTTAACTTGACATTAGGCTTATGCAGTTTTCCTACGCGATACATTTAAAAAATAGCCTCGTTAGAAAGGATTACCTAGAAATACTGACCAGCTCAAATAGACAGAAGCGTGCTATATGGCAGACCAATCCAAACTCATCTCTCGGCATGTCCAGCCCACTCATTATCTCAGCCAATCATGGCTAGCGTGAAGGTTGCTGACTTTCTCTGTGGCTTAACCAACTAGGCTCGTAATTTTAAGTTTTTATTAGTATTTACAGATGGCACATACGTTTGTTATTAAGGCACATGAAAGTTCACATGTTCTTGAAGGCATTTCTGTCAAAAACGCATTTTAATTTTAAAAATAATTACGTTCAAACAGCTCTCCTGTGAAGTAGTGAGCCGCGACATACGCATAGTCTCCTGAAACGGGTCACATATTAGCAGCACAGATGCACAGCACAGTTCTGTACAGCAGTAGGAAGGACAAGATGAGTGTCCTTCCCACTGCTCCACTCCGGCTCCTCCTCCAATTATACACATTTTGCAAGTGACTCTTGCTTCCCCGTAGCTAACCAGTCACCACCAGCCTTCTAGTTAGCTACCCTACACCTGGTTAAGAAACACAAGTTCCTTTATGAAATTAAAAACAATAGCATACTTGAGTTGAATAGTAAAACGACAGTCTAGCCATGTTTTTCTTTCCTGTGAGTATAGAAAAGTAGGCTGACTTTGAATTTGTAGTCTCACTCAACCCTCCCACTTTCCCCACTGCATTGCATAGCCAGGTGCTATGTAGAACAAACATGCCTCTCTGACATGTTAAATAAGGAATAACGTTGTCTCTACTCATGGAATTTCTATCTGCAACGTTCGGTAACGCCATTAATGCCATTAAACAGCCATTAAACTCTGTAACTATTTTAAAGTCACCATTGGCCTCATGGTGAAATCCCTGAGCAGTTTTCTTCCTTTCCGGCAACTGAGTTAGGAAGGACGCCTTAATCTTTGTAGTAACTGAGTGAATTGACAAACCATCTAAAGTGTAATTAATAACTTCACCATGGTCAAAGGGATATTCAATGTCTGCTTTTTTAAAATATTGTTTTTACCCATCTACCAATAGGTGTTTTTCTTTGACATTATGGGATATTGTGTGTGTGACAAGAACATCTACATTGTAATCAATTCAGACTATAACACAACCACATTGGAAAAAGTGAAGGGGTGTGAATACTTTCTGAAGGAACTGTACATGTTTGTCATATTTCTGCTGTTGGGAAGAGAATATGTTGGTAGGACAAGGCTATGTATGTTTGTGCACATCGAAGTCAGTGATATATGTTTACTCTAGGTTATTGAGGCAATACGAATGTGATGTGGCAAAAATTAGAGGGCATTTAGTTGACTAAAATGGCCCACTGTAATTTTGACAATAACTAGACTAAATCATTATTCAAAGACAAAAATATGACTAAGACGTAATTATATTTGCGTTAAAACGACTAAGACTGGTATCAAAATAAGGTGACTCTTTCGGTTAGAAGCATTCGATTTTACAATCGCTTACATTTTTGTGGATTTGTGTAGCCATGAACTGTTTTCACCCCGTAACATAAGGTGACACAACATGTTACGTAGGTACACTGCATTTCTGAGGTCTCGACGCAGAAAAACTGTCCAACAGCTAGATCCAGGATTCTTACAGGGTTCAAGTTCAATGATTCATTTAGATGATTAATGATTCATACATGATATAACAACAATTTACACTGCCGTAAATGCGAGGACAGAAAAGTAATGTTTTACAGTATGTGAAAAGTCTGTCAACACACCAACCATGAGAAAGGTTTTAAATCAACTCGTGAATTGTATTGAATATAGCTACAGTATTGATCCCCTCTTATATCTTAATGTAATGACATGAAAACAAATTGTCAGATTATTATCAGTCACTTATAAACAGCGGAAACAAGTCATCCAGTGTACGAAATCCTCCCTGGTACCCTAGTTTCTAGAAAAACCCATGTCCGGGGCACTCCCCCAATGCACTGCTCTTACTGAAAACCATTGATCTGCTGCGTTTCTTACGCATCAGTTTGTCTGGTTTGAATCCACCCTTAGAAGTGGTATAAGTACCAGTGTAACCACTGGCAGGGAAAGTAGCAGAGAGAGCCTAGCAGCCATGATTGGCTGAGATAATGAGTGGGCTGGACATGCCGAGAGATGAGTTTGGATTGGTCTGCCATACCCGTTACAGAGTAATTTCATACTTTCCCTTGAATAACATCAATATAATGGAAAGAGTACCAACATAGTGTAGGTTTCAGGCAGAGGTGACCAACCCTCCTTGAGAGCTAATGTGTCTACATTTAGCTCCAACCATGTTATAACACACCTGATTCTGCCTACTATCAAGGTCATGGAAAGCAGCTAATTAGTATAATCAGCTGTGTTAGATAAGGGCTGGAGAGAGAGCCTAGCAGATGGGTAGCCCTCCATGAGGAGGGTTTTCCACCCCTAACACAAGGTCTGATAAAGTATAGCGCTTTTTTACTGACTTCAAATGGGCAAAGGAGGGTCCCTGGTTGCGGAATTAGTTGTGTTCAAGAGCTGCTCCTAAACTGTAATGAGGCTATTATACACAATACGGGGCTATCTATGGGAGCGGCGCTGACAATTTTTGGACTTTATTACTTGTTCATGCAAATGAACTAATCTCTTACCGCGTGCTCACCACTCTCCACTCGATGAATAAGCTTATGTCCAGCAGTGCTTCATTATATGTCGAGATGTGTTTCTATTTCCTGTTCATCGAGAGGTTGCACACAAATTGTTTTCCTTTCATCCCGAGTAAGTGATCCAAGTCGAGGCGGGAGGGGAGTGTTCTTTCATATCGGAAGCCTAAAGAAAGACGCCAGGTGAGCGATAAGGGAGTGGGGAAGGAAATAATGAAGAGTAACCGTTCCCTTTGTCAGTGTAGGCAATAATGACATTTCGTTGAAGTTGAATTAAATCGACCTCTCGTACCTTACTGAGGTATTTTTTTTCAGCCTCGACACCTTTATTGCTGTTGATAACGTGCTCGGAGCAGCGAATGCATTTAATCAATTTGCTATATTAGTTGGCCTAAGTAGTTTCAACTCTCCCTAATCCTGTGGAATCAAACATCTAAAAGGAATGAATTACCGTACCTCAAAACATATTGATTCTGTTGAACCGCAACATTTGACACCTGTCAGTTAAACTGTAGTGCATCCAATGCCGTTTCGCCCTTGAGCAAGGCACTTCCAAAACGGTTCCAAAGGTTGACTGGATTCTCATAGGCATATAAACCTTAGCAACATCTAGCCTAGGTTTACAAGCTATCCCTTTATTCACAAAAAATACAAAACATTTTGACCAGATGGTCATTTTTCACCTTTGGATTTATTTTTGTTTTCTGGCACTACTTTCCCTGCTACTTAAACCTCAATTTGCCCTTTTCAGTCACATACTGTATACAATAGCATTCTATTTTATGGTAAAATATGATCAATGCATTTCAATAACACACATTCAGGCTATGTCAGTGGTGGCAGGGGCTGTCTCTATTGCCTTAAAGATCTTCCTCACCTTAATTGCTCTGATCTGAAAGAACAGGTTAAAGCCAGCCTAATGATGATCTTCCGCCATTTTTGTTTTCACCTGTCACTACAAACAAAGGGGAGGAGATTAGGAGAGGATTTTCAAGCTGTGATGTCATATTGTATTTCCTAGGAGAGATCCGGATGGCCTTCGTCCTGTATAAACACATCGGTGCCTACCTGTCTACAGAGAATGCCAGCATGAAACTGGGCAGGGAAGCCATGGCCACCAACTACTCTGTCATTGTCAATTCTCCCGTCATCACAGCAGCCATCAACAAAGAAAGCAACAAAGTCTACCTGTCTGAACCGGTCATATTCACCTTGAAACACCTGCAGGTACGACACACACACACACACACACACACGGACGTGTGCACACAAAACACACACACATACACACTTTGGGATTATCATTGAATTCACTACTAGACACCTTGGTGGACACACTTTTTTTCTGAAAGGAGCAATTTGGGATTGGTACGTCCATTTTCGACTTGTAAAATAATGAAAGAAGTCACCCCTTCAATTTTTACCTCAATTTCTTTGACAAGAAGAAAGCACGAAGAACAAAGAGTAATCTATCATAACATATTGATGATGCACAACTTTGTTTTCATTAGTTTTCTCCCTATTAGTGTAAGAACAGAACTGTCTAACCTGGAAGGCTAGGGTGATAGCAGCGTTCTATTGGTCGTCCCTGGAGGCTGGTTAGTCATTGCCGAAGCATTAACTTCCTCCCCGACTGCATTATCTTCCCCTCGCACGACTCCCAACAGCGCCCAGAGCCATTATTAGGCAGGTTGAAAGACCTTGAGAGTAACTTGCAGATGACTGTGTGTGTGCAGTGTGTGGGAGGGACAGTTTGTGAGGAGAAGGAGTTTGAGAAAAACGAGAGAGGTAAAGAGAGGGAGAGGAACACTAAAATAAAATATAAGAGAGAGAGAGAGAGCTTATGTTTTTTTCAAAACGAAACTGGAAATGTCACACTCGGGGTCAATGCAGTTATTACCGGGGACACCTGCCTTTCGCTTAATTCCTAGTTTTGTCAGAAGACACAGTGCTAGAACTGTCTGAGGATAATGTAGGCCACTGCCGCTTTCCTACCTTTTTCTCGGCCCACTGGTCTAATCTCAATAAAACAGTGCTCTTATATAAGTGTATGCGGTTCCCTAGACTTGCACTTGTGACAGGACATGTGGTCTTCTGAACTGCTCTGTGCTGTGTCTTCTAAATAGTAGACTATTGTAAATAGTATTCTAAGTCTTCTTAAAGAGTATTCTAAGTCTTCTAAAAGAGCATTCTAAGTCTTCTAAAAGAGCATTCTAAGTCTTCTAAACGAGCATTCTGAGTCTTCTAAAAGAGCATTCTGAGTCTTCTAAAAGAGCATTCTGAGTCTTCTAAAAGAGCATTCTGAGTCTTCTAAAAGAGCATTCTGAGTCTTCTAAAAGAGCATTCTGAGTCTTCTAAAAGAGCATTCTGAGTCTTCTAAAAGAGTATTCTAAGTCTTCTAAAAGAGTATTCTGAGTCTTCTAAAAGGACATTCTGAGTCTTCTAAAAGAGTATTCTAAGTCTTCTAAACAGTAGACTATTGTAAAGAGTATTCTAAGTCTTCTAAAAGAGTATTCTAAGTCTTCTAAAAGAGTATTCTAAGTCTTCTAAAAGAGTATTCTAAGTCTTCTAAAAGAGCATTCTAAGTCTTCTAAACGAGCATTCTAAGTCTTCTAAACGAGCATTCTAAGTCTTCTAAACGAGCATTCTAAGTCTTCTAAAGAGTATTCTGAGTCTTCTAAAAGAGTATTCTAAGTCTTCTAAAAGAGTATTCTAAGTCTTCTAAAAGAGTATTCTGAGTCTTCTAAAAGGGCATTCTGAGTCTTCTAAAAGGGCATTCTGAGTCTTCTAAAAGGGCCTTCTGAGTCTTCTAAAGAGCATTTTGAGTCTTCTAAACAGTAGACTATTGTAAAGAGTATTCTAAGTCTTCTAAAAGAGTATTCTAAGTCTTCTAAAAGAGTATTCTAAGTCTTCTAAAAGAGTATTCTAAGTCTTCTAAAAGAGCATTCTGAGTCTTCTAAACGAGCATTCTGAGTCTTCTAAAAGGGCATTCTGAGTCTTCTAAAAGGACATTCTGAGTCTTCTAAACAGTATTCTAAGTCCTCTAAACAGTAGACTATTGTAAAGAGTATTCTAAGTCCTCTAAAAGAGTATTCTAAGTCTTCTAAAAGAGTATTCTAAGTCTTCTAAAAGAGTATTCTAAGTCTTCTAAAAGAGTATTCTAAGTCTTCTAAAAGAGTATTCTAAGTCTTCTAAAGAGTATTCTGAGTCTTCTAAAGAGTATTCTGAGTCTTCTAAAAGAGCATTCTGAGTCTTCTAAAAGAGCATTCTGAGTCTTCTAAAAGAGCATTCTGAGTCTTCTAAAAGAGCATTCTGAGTCTTCTAAAAGAGCATTCTGAGTCTTCTAAAAGAGTATTCTAAGTCTTTTAAAAGAGTATTCTATTGTAAAGAGTATTCTAAGTCTTCTAAAAGAGTATTCTAAGTCTTCTAAAAGAGTATTCTAAGTCTTCTAAAAGAGTATTCTAAGTCTTCTAAAAGAGCATTCTAAGTCTTCTAAACGAGCATTCTAAGTCTTCTAAACGAGCATTCTAAGTCTTCTAAACGAGCATTCTAAGTCTTCTAAAAGAGCATTCTAAGTCTTCTAAAAGAGCATTCTGAGTCTTCTAAAAGAGCATTCTGAGTCTTCTAAAAGAGCATTCTGAGTCTTCTAAAAGAGCATTCTGAGTCTTCTAAAAGGGCATTCTGAGTCTTCTAAAAGGGCATTCTGAGTCTTCTAAAAGGGCATTCTGAGTCTTCTAAAGAGCATTTTGAGTCTTCTAAACAGTAGACTATTGTAAACATTTACATTTATAAAAGAGTATTCTGAGTCTTCTAAAAGGACATTCTGAGTCTTCTAAACAGTATTCTAAGTCTTCTAAACAGTAGACTATTGTAAAGAGTATTCTAAGTCTTCTAAAAGAGTATTCTAAGTCTTCTAAAAGAGTATTCTAAGTCTTCTAAAAGAGTATTCTAAGTCTTCTAAAAGAGTATTCTAAGTCTTCTAAACGAGCATTCTAAGTCTTCTAAACGAGCATTCTAAGTCTTCTAAAAGAGTATTCTAAGTCTTCTAAAGAGTATTCTGAGTCTTCTAAAAGAGTATTCTAAGTCTTCTAAAAGAGCATTCTAAGTCTTCTAAAAGAGTATTCTAAGTCTTCTAAAAGAGTATTCTAAGTCTTCTAAAAGAGCATTCTAAGTCTTCTAAACGAGCATTCTAAGTCTTCTCAAAGAGCATTCGGAGTCTTCTCAAAGAGCATTCGGAGTCTTCTAAAAGAGCATTCTGAGTCTTCTAAAAGAGCATTCTGAGTCTTCTAAAATAGTGCATCTAAATCTTTTAAGGGGGGGGGGGGGGGGCAGAAGGATTGCTTTATCCTAGGTATTCCTTGAAGAGGTGGGGTTTCAGGTGTCTCCGGAAGGTGGTGATTGACTCCGCTGTCCTGGCGTCGTGAGGGAGTTTGTTCCACCATTGGGGTGCCAGGGCAGCGAACAGTTTTGACTGGGCTGAGCGGGAACTGTACTTCCTCAGTGGTAGGGAGGCGAGCAGGCCAGAGGTGGATGAACGCAGAGCCCTTGTTTGGGTGTAGGGCCTGATCAGAGCCTGAAGGTACTGAGGTGCCGTTCCCCTCACAGCTCCGTAGGCAAGCACCATGGTCTTGTAGCGGATGCGAGCTTCAACTGGAAGCCAGTGGAGAGAGCGGAGGAGCGGGGTGACGTGAGAGAACTTGGGAAGGTTGAACACCAGACGGGCTGCGGCGTTCTGGATGAGTTGTAGGGGTTTGATGGCACAGGCAGGGAGCCCAGCCAACAGCGAGTTGCAGTAATCCAGACGGGAGATGACTAAGTGCTTCTAAACGAGCATTCTAGGACTTCTAAAAGCGCATTCTAAGTCTTCCTAAAAGTGCATTCTGAGTCTGCTAAAGGAGCATTCTGAGTACTTCTAGCAGAGCATTCTGAGTCTGCTAAAAGAGCATTCTGAATCTTCTACAAGGACATTCTGGGTCTTCTAACCGGGCACTCTGAGTCGTCTAAAGGGCCTTCTGAGTCTTCTAACGAGCATTATGGGTGTTGTCAACAGTAGACTCACTGCCAAGAGTATTCTTAGCGCTTCTGAGAGAGGAGGACATCTAATGGAGTATGTCTAAGTCTTCGTAAAGAGTGTGCTGAGATCATGTGAACGGGCAGTCCTAAGTCCCCGGGAGGAAGAGCAGTCTCCGTCTTGCCAAGAGAGTATTCTGAGTCTTCGAGGTGGTGATTCCAAGTCATCCACACTGAGTATTCTAAGTCTGCCAAAGAGCATGCTAGAGTATGCGATTCGCGCATCCTGAGTCATCTAGAAGGGGGATTCTAAGTCTTCGAGAAGATTAATTGTGTGTCGTCTGCATAGCAGTCTGAGTCTACGGAGAGACCATGCTGAGGCTTATGACAGAGTACTCTAAGTCGACTAATGGTGTATAGCTGAGAATAGGAGAGGGCCTAGAACAGAGTCTCCTGGGGGAGCATTCCAAGTGGTCGAGACGCGCGTGGTGAGTCTTCTGAGACAGTATTCTCGCCACGCCACCTGGTAGAGTAGTCTGAGCCTGTCTAGGTAGGACGCAATCCAAGTCGTGGGCCGCGCCGGAGTATGCCCAAGTCTTCGGAGAGGGTGTTCTGAGTCTTCTAGGAGGACATTCTGATGGCTTCTAAACAGTATTCGAAGGCTTCTAGACAGCAGACTATGGTAAAGAGTATTCTAAGTCTTCTAAAAGAGTATTCTAAGTCTTCTAAAAGAGTATTCTAAGTCTTCTAAAAGAGTATTCTAAGTCTTCTAAAAGAGTATTCTAAGTCTTCTAAACGAGCATTCTAAGTCTTCTAAACGAGCATTCTAAGTGTCACGATCTATCACAAGGATGACGCTGGAGAGACGAAGCAGGTACGGGGAGTAACATTTAATAAATCACGGACATGGAACGAGACATAAACAGCTTAGCAAACAGAAAAACAATCAATGCAGAAGCAGGGAACAGAGCTGGGGAACTGACACATATAGGGGAGGAAATGAACAGGTGATAATAGAGTCCAGGTGAGTCCAATAACGCTGATGCGCGTGACAAGGAAAGGCAGGTGTACGTGATGGATGGCAGGAGTGAGTGATGCAAGGCATTCTGGCGCCCTCAAGCGCCAGGGGGAGGGAAAGAGCGGGAGCAGACGTGACACTAAGTCTTCTAAACGAGCATTCTAAGTCTTCTAAAAGAGTATTCTAAGTCTTCTAAAGAGTATTCTGAGTCTTCTAAAAGAGTATTCTAAGTCTTCTAAAAGAGCATTCTAAGTCTTCTAAAAGAGCATTCTGAGTCTTCTAAAAGGGCATTCTGAGTCTTCTAAAAGGGCCTTCTGAGTCTTCTAAAAGGGCATTCTGAGTCTTCTAAAAGAGCATTCTAAGTCTTCTAAAAGAGCATTCTGAGTCTTCTAAAAGGGCATTCTGAGTCTTCTAAAAGAGCATTCTGAGTCTTCTAAAAGAGCATTCTGAGTCTTCTAAAAGGGCCTTCTGAGTCTTCTAAAGAGCATTTTGAGTCTTCTAAACAGTAGACTATTGTAAAGAGTATTCTAAGTCTTCTAAAAGAGTATTCTAAGTCTTCTAAAAGAGTATTCTAAGTCTTCTAAAAGAGTATTCTAAGTCTTCTAAAAGAGTATTCTAAGTCTTCTAAACGAGCATTCTAAGTCTTCTAAACGAGCATTCTAAGTCTTCTAAAAGAGCATTCTAAGTCTTCTAAAAGAGCATTCTGAGTCTTCTAAAAGAGCATTCTGAGTCTTCTAAAAGAGCATTCTGAGTCTTCTAAAAGGGCATTCTGAGTCTTCTAAAAGAGTATTCTAAGTCTTCTAAAAGAGTAATCTGAGTCTTCTAAAAGGACATTCTGAGTCTTCTAAACAGTATTCTAAGTCTTCTAAACAGTAGACTATTGTAAAGAGTATTCTAAGTCTTCTAAAAGAGCATTCTGAGTCTTCTAAAAGAGCATTCTGAGTCTTCTAAAAGAGCATTCTGAGTCTTCTAAAAGAGCATTCTGAGTCTTCTAAAAGAGCATTCTGAGTCTTCTAAAAGAGCATTCTGAGTCTTCTAAAAGAGTATTCTAAGTCTTCTAAAAGAGTATTCTGAGTCTTCTAAAAGGACATTCTGAGTCTTCTAAAGAGTATTCTAAGTCTTCTAAACAGTAGACTATTCTAAAGAGTATTCTAAGTCTTCTAAAAGAGTATTCTAAGTCTTCTAAAAGAGTATTCTAAGTCTTCTAAAAGAGTATTCTAAGTCTTCTAAAAGAGCATTCTAAGTCTTCTAAACGAGCATTCTAAGTCTTCTAAACGAGCATTCTAAGTCTTCTAAACGAGCATTCTAAGTCTTCTAAAGAGTATTCTGAGTCTTCTAAAAGAGTATTCTAAGTCTTCTAAAAGAGTATTCTAAGTCTTCTAAAAGAGCATTCTGAGTCTTCTAAAAGGGCATTCTGAGTCTTCTAAAAGGGCATTCTGAGTCTTCTAAAAGGGCATTCTGAGTCTTCTAAAAGGGCCTTCTGAGTCTTCTAAAGAGCATTTTGAGTCTTCTAAACAGTAGACTATTGTAAAGAGTATTCTAAGTCTTCTAAAAGAGTATTCTAAGTCTTCTAAAAGAGTATTCTAAGTCTTCTAAAAGAGTATTCTAAGTCTTCTAAAAGAGTATTCTAAGTCTTCTAAACGAGTATTCTAAGTCTTCTAAAAGAGTATTCTAAGTCTTCTAAACGAGCATTCTAAGTCTTCTAAACGGGCATTCTAAGTCTTCTAAACGAGCATTCTAAGTCTTCTAAAAGAGCATTCTAAGTCTTCTAAAAGAGCATTCTGAGTCTTCTAAAAGAGCATTCTGAGTCTTCTAAAAGAGCATTCTGAGTCTTCTAAAAGAGCATTCTGAGTCTTCTAAAAGAGCATTCTGAGTCTTCTAAAAGGGCATTCTGAGTCTTCTAAAAGGGCATTCTGAGTCTTCTAAAAGGGCATTCTGAGTCTTCTAAAGAGCATTTTGAGTCTTCTAAACAGTAGACTATTGTAAAGAGTATTCTAAGTCTTCTAAAAGAGTATTCTAAGTCTTCTAAAAGAGTATTCTAAGTCTTCTAAAAGAGTATTCTAAGTCTTCTAAAAGAGTATTCTAAGTCTTCTAAACGAGCATTCTAAGTCTTCTAAACGAGCATTCTAAGTGTCACGATCTATCACAAGGATGACGCTGGAGAGACGAAGCAGGTACGGGGAGTAACATTTAATAAATCACGGACATGGAACGAGACATAAACAGCTTAGCAAACAGAAAAACAATCAATGCAGAAGCAGGGAACAGAGCTGGGGAACTGACACATATAGGGGAGGAAATGAACAGGTGATAATAGAGTCCAGGTGAGTCCAATAACGCTGATGCGCGTGACAAGGAAAGGCAGGTGTACGTGATGGATGGCAGGAGTGAGTGATGCAAGGCATTCTGGCGCCCTCAAGCGCCAGGGGGAGGGAAAGAGCGGGAGCAGACGTGACACTAAGTCTTCTAAACGAGCATTCTAAGTCTTCTAAAAGAGTATTCTAAGTCTTCTAAAGAGTATTCTGAGTCTTCTAAAAGAGTATTCTAAGTCTTCTAAAAGAGCATTCTAAGTCTTCTAAAGAGTATTCTGAGTCTTCTAAAAGGGCATTCTGAGTCTTCTAAAAGGGCCTTCTGAGTCTTCTAAAAGGGCATTCTGAGTCTTCTAAAAGAGCATTCTAAGTCTTCTAAAAGAGCATTCTGAGTCTTCTAAAAGGGCATTCTGAGTCTTCTAAAAGAGCATTCTGAGTCTTCTAAAAGAGCATTCTGAGTCTTCTAAAAGGGCCTTCTGAGTCTTCTAAAGAGCATTTTGAGTCTTCTAAACAGTAGACTATTGTAAAGAGTATTCTAAGTCTTCTAAAAGAGTATTCTAAGTCTTCTAAAAGAGTATTCTAAGTCTTCTAAAAGAGTATTCTAAGTCTTCTAAAAGAGTATTCTAAGTCTTCTAAACGAGCATTCTAAGTCTTCTAAACGAGCATTCTAAGTCTTCTAAAAGAGCATTCTAAGTCTTCTAAAAGAGCATTCTGAGTCTTCTAAAAGAGCATTCTGAGTCTTCTAAAAGAGCATTCTGAGTCTTCTAAAAGAGCATTCTGAGTCTTCTAAAAGGGCATTCTGAGTCTTCTAAAAGGGCATTCTGAGTCTTCTAAAAGGGCCTTCTGAGTCTTCTAAAGAGCATTTTGAGTCTTCTAAACAGTAGACTATTGTAAAGAGTATTCTAAGTCTTCTAAAAGAGCATTCTGAGTCTTCTAAAAGAGCATTCTGAGTCTTCTAAAAGAGCATTCTGAGTCTTCTAAAAGGGCATTCTGAGTCTTCTAAAAGAGTATTCTAAGTCTTCTAAAAGAGTAATCTGAGTCTTCTAAAAGGACATTCTGAGTCTTCTAAACAGTATTCTAAGTCTTCTAAACAGTAGACTATTGTAAAGAGTATTCTAAGTCTTCTAAAAGAGTATTCTAAGTCTTCTAAAAGAGTATTCTAAGTCTTCTAAAAGAGTATTCTAAGTCTTCTAAACGAGCATTCTAAGTCTTCTAAAAGAGTATTCTGAGTCATCTAAAGAGTATTCTGAGTCTTCTAAAAGAGCATTCTGAGTCTTCTAAAAGAGTATTCTAAGTCTTCTAAAAGAGTATTCTGAGTCTTCTAAAAGGACATTCTGAGTCTTCTAAACAGTATTCTAAGTCTTCTAAACAGTAGACTATTGTAAAGAGTATTCTAAGTCTTCTAAAAGAGTATTCTAAGTCTTCTAAAAGAGTATTCTAAGTCTTCTAAAAGAGTATTCTAAGTCTTCTAAAAGAGTATTCTAAGTCTTCTAAACGAGCATTCTAAGTCTTCTAAACGAGCATTCTAAGTCTTCTAAACGAGCATTCTAAGTCTTCTAAAAGAGTATTCTAAGTCTTCTAAAGAGTATTCTGAGTCTTCTAAAAGAGTATTCTAAGTCTTCTAAAAGAGCATTCTAAGTCTTCTAAAAGAGTATTCTAAGTCTTCTAAAAGAGTATTCTAAGTCTTCTAAAAGAGCATTCTAAGTCTTCTAAAAGAGCATTCTAAGTCTTCTAAACGAGCATTCTAAGTCTTCTCAAAGAGCATTCTGAGTCTTCTCAAAGAGCATTCGGAGTCTTCTCAAAGAGCATTCGGAGTCTTCTAAAAGAGCATTCGGAGTCTTCTAAAAGAGCATTCTGAGTCTTCTAAAGAGTAGACTATTGTAAAGAGTATTCTAAGTCTTCTAAAAGAGTATTCTAAGTCTTCTAAACAGTAGACTATTGTAAAGAGTATTCTAAGTCTTCTAAAAGAGTATTCTAAGTCTTCTAAAAGAGTATTCTAAGTCTTCTAAAAGAGTATTCAAAGTCTTCTAAAAGAGTATTCTAAGTCTTCTAAAAGAGTATTCAAAGTCTTCTAAAAGAGTATTCTAAGTCTTCTGAAAGAGTCTTCTGAGTCTTCTAAAAAGATGGACCAAATATATGAGGATGGTTCTGTATACTGCAGGTATGCACAGACTAGAGTGGTGCAGTGCTTCTCAGTGCAAGAGGCGACACTGCCGTACCTGCTTCGAATCCAGGCAGCATCACATCCGGCTGCGATTGGGAGTCCCATAGGGCGGCGCTCAATTGGCTCAGCGTCGTCCGGGTTTGGCCGGGGGAGGCCAGCTTTCCTAGTTAAATAAAGGTTAAAAGTTAAATAAGAATTTGTTCTTAACTGACTTGCCTAGTTAAAGGTTCAATAAAAAAAAGTATAAAAAATGATTTTAGTACTTCTCATAGCCTGGTCCCAGATCTATTTGTGCTGTCTTGCCGACTCGTATGGTCATTGTCATGCCAAATGTGACAAAAACAAACTTCTCCTATGGTAAGTATGGCCTGGTCCCAAATCTATTTGTGCCGTTTTGCCGACTATTGTGGTCATTGTCATACCAAACACCCCCATGGTATTTGGCTATACAGCACCAACAGATCTGGGACCAGGCTATACTGCTCTTCGCTCTAGTATTTAGTTCCATCACTATACAATTAATAGCCCTTAGATCAGAGGTTCTGGATCACTTGTCCCAGAGGACTGTGGCTGTCCTCTAGTTATTGTTTCGCTTTCTTGCCTCCGCACTTAATGGACTAATTAAAGTGGTTAATGGGACAGAAGGTCACCTCGTCTGGTTCCTCCAGTCCATGCTGCACTATATCCAACTAGCCATTGGTTGGCTGTGTGGAGGAGAACTCAATCAGACGGGAAATGTATGTCTGGAGAGGATCTGCTGATCATTGATGCTTCTCAAATGGTATCCTGTTCCCTATACAGTGTAGTGCACTACATAGGGAATATGGTGCCATTTGGGACACAGCCTATGTTCCACAGTCACAGCTTATGTTCCACAGTCACAGCTTTAGCAACATTGTGAGAAGCATATTGAGGATTGGGGTTACACACTTCTGCCATGGACAATCCCCTCAAACGCACACAGCATTAAGGTGCAATTTGAAGTGGTCAGGCAATATCTAGCTGCAAGAGATGGCAGCTTTCCACATCAGTTAAACTTAAAACCAGACCTATTTCAGGCATTCATATAGGGCATTCATTCATATAGGGCATTCATTCATATAGGGCATTCATTCATATAGGGCATTCATATAGGGCATTCATTCATATAGGGCATTCATTCATATAGGGCATTCATATAGGGCATTCATATAGGGCATTCATATAGGGCATTCATTCATATAGGGCATTCATATAGGGCATTCATATAGGGCATTCATTCATATAGGGCATTCATATAGGGCATTCATATAGGGCATTCATATAGGGCATTCATTCATATAGGGCATTTGTATGCATTGGCACATTTATCCTCTCACCCTTTATCTGCATTAAGCTGGAAAGTGACTGTTTTAAAACGGGCCAGCGAGATAGCGGGAGAAGCTCGTCGTTAAGGCTGCCGCCTGACAGAGAGCGGCGGTGGCGGCCATTAAACCGCGGGGCAGTCTATTGTCGCACAGTGAAGGTTAAAGCGAAAGGTCGAAAAACACAATGAAAGGCTGCTCCATCGGCGCTCACCGCCGCCATTAAACTAAAACCAACCGCCTCAGTGGGGGGAAACCTGCACCGCCACCGGAAAAGGGAATCAAGGAGCTATTTCCGAGATATTTAGTCTCGAAATGGAGCACTGTAGATTTATGCTGTTGTGGCATGTCAAGGTTATGGGAGGCTCACCTGAAATGAGCTCCATGCGTTTCTGTTTAACCCAGCCAGAGTGTTGGCTTTTTAGAATGGATCACTCAACCTTCAATCAATGTGTTTGTGTTTTTCCTCCCACTAGCTTCATTGTGCTGCTGGGGCCCATATACTAATTGTTTGTGGTTTGTCCCCCACAGCAATCCAAGGAAAGCTTTAATCCCAACTGTTCTTTCTGGACTTATTCCAAGAGGACCATGATGGGGTACTGGTCGACGCAGGATTGCCGGTTGCTAGGTACCAACCGGACTCACACCACGTGCTCTTGTACCCACCTGACCAACTTTGCCGTCCTTATGGCTCACGTGGAGGTCAAGGTAAGGCCTTTTCCACCATCTCATCCCAAGCCATGTTCAGCCATTTTGTTTCAGCTCAGATCCAGCACAAGCAATACAAATCCCATGAAACCATATGTTATATTGTGGCCTTACAGATGGATAGCTCTCTTTTGTGACCTTCACAGCAGCACATTCTACAAAAAAGGAAAGAGACACTATTGAGTGGCACTGAGTTAAGATCCAAATCTAAGAGCTTTTTTTGTGCCAGAAGCATCCTTAGTGTTGAGTGTGTGTTCATTGTGGGGACCGTGCCCTATTTGGCCTTGTGTGAAGTAGTTGGAGAGTGTGGCCCTTGCAGGAGGAAAATGCATTTGAAGTTTTAAGAGATCTTTGAGGCTTTTATTGAGTCGTCCGCGTACCTACTTAGGTTAAAATCATTTTCAATACCTGAATGCATGGTTAGATGTTCCAAACACACCGAAATTCACAGGTTGATGGATTGAAGGAGAATCCACATCTTTAAAAACTTTTTTTTTTAACTAGGCAAGTCAGTTAAGACCAAATTCTTATTTTCAATGACGGCCTAGGAACAGTGGGTTAACTGCCTTGTTCAGGGGCAGAACGACAGATTTCTTTCCTTGTCAGCTGGGGGTTACTGGCCCAACGCTCTAACCACTAGGCTACCTGCCGCCCCTTTTTAACCCTTTACACTTGTGGGAATTGGCCTATGTGGATAGGGCTAAATATGAAAAGCATAGTTAGTTAAAAAATTAAATAAAAAGTTAGTTTACTTATTGCGTCTTACTGCTCTCTTACATGGGAGAAAATATCTGTAACCTCTGTCATTGCTCTGTGGTTGCTTCATCATCGGTTTAAGCCTTTTGGGAAAACAACAGAAAGAGAGATGAGAAATAGAGGTTTGACAGACAGAAGCAAAGTGAAGATGTGAGAAGGGAGAAAAGGAGTGATGGAGGGAAAGAAAGAGAGAGCGCTAGAGAGTCAAAATATAATAAAATATCTGTGGGACTGTTTGACAGAAGAAAAGAGGTGAGTAGGGAGAGAGGGAAAGATGGCGGGAGAGAGAGTGAGAGGATATATAATGTGAGATGTGTAGGATTGTCACATGAAAGATTGGCCTGTAGTTTGCGCTGTGTGGCGGTGAAAGTGGCACTGTTACCGGCGATGCTCAAGGGAGAGAGAGATGGAAGGGATTGTTGGCCAGAAAAGAGAAAGATAACTTCTGTCACTGCAAGCTTGAGGGCCACGCCGCTGAAGGCCCAAAGACCCCCAAGGCTTCGAGCTTTAGTCAGCGTGGAAAGAGGACTCTATAATGCCTGTCCCAGTTGGCCAAAGGCCATATAACCACAGGCCCTTGGACCTCCCTTAGCCCACTCCCCTCCGACAGTCTGCCCCCACTCCCAGCCAACCAGCCACTCTGGTCCGGAGAGGTTTACCCCTAGTGAGCAGGAGTCACTGTTTGTCACTCAGCCACTTGGCTTGGGGGAGCTAAGAGGTGTGGTCTAGCCTCAGTCTCTATCCGGGCCATGAATACAGAGGGAAGCTGTAAATAATAGGAGTGAAGGAAGCGCTTTGTCATGTGATTCACTGTGTGGAAACCGCTGGATGCTGGGGTTACATTCAGGGGGAAAGTAGATGGTTCTTACATCCCAATTCCAAAATGTCTGCATTTACCTACTCCATATTTCTGCTCGGTCGGAAAGGCAGAGTGTCATCGGAAGACATTTCAAGGAAATGCAGGCATCTTTTGACAAACTGCCAAGGCATTCCAATCCGGAAGCGCCAAGTGAATGGGGGGGAAAAGAAAAACGTTAAATGTCAGTAAACAACAAAAATTCCATCAATTTGGATGTCCGTATTTTGTCTCCATGGTAACAAAATATTCCTGTAGTCTTGTTTAGCGCCATCGCCAGAAGAGATAGTCACGCTGCGATTACCATCCTCACTTTGAGAAGGAAGAGGCCCACTATCACCATCATCTTTCATTTTGCTGTAATTTAGCCAGATAGACTGGGTGTTCCAGCAGAAAATAACAATAATGCTACTCTATTGTAAGAAATTCGAAGTGCTTTTATGATAATGCACTGTTTGATACGTCGATACGTATTGCTGAAAGCATTGCAGTATTATCTTATGCACATATTGGTAATCATTTGTAATATGTCTTTATCTTGGACTATGTTGAGGTAGTGTTGAGGCAGTAGTAGTGTACATAAAGTATTACAGGAAGGCTCGTAATAATGACTGGAATGAAGTGAATGGAATGGTATCAAACACAAGGAAACCATGTGTTTGATGTGCCAATATATTCCGTCCATTCCAGCCATTTCTATGAGCCTGTCCTTCCCAATTAAGGTGCCACCAGCCACCTGTGATGTATAGTAAATGGCATATAGTACTCAGGAGTTAATACACACTATGCAGTGGTTTCCCAACACACCCGTTTTCAATCAGAACTCTACCTGTTGGACATTTTGAAGCTGACCAAGAGTAAATAACCCATATCAGAAGCATGAACTTAGTGATTTTTCTTAATGCTGTTTCAAGCAATTAAGACAACATGTAACAGCTAATGAGGTGCCTTTCAACAATAACTGACCTCACTGTCTCATGATCATGTTCGCTCAGTACTGTAAATGTATGGATTCAGAATCCACATGCTTTGGCTCTCTGAGGAATTATGTTTCTAGTCAATGATCATCGTTGTGGTCAGTCAATTATCACCTTTCTGAACTTACTGCATACCTTTTGATCTCTGCCAAAGAAGAAGAACAAATATCCATCTTTGCTATTCAAAAGGGTTATGGAACCCAGCCCTATGGGGTTCCAGAATACTGCAATATACTGTGAAATGTCAGTAAACAAAGTTCCACATAACTTTTTTTTTTCTTTCTCAAACACGTCTAGTTCATCTTTCCAAGGTTCTTGGCACGTGGTTTGACTTGTTGATACTCTGTGGACTAGCACTTATTGAAGGGTTGTGATGACAAAGTGATTTGTGCTTTGTACATTTTGTCAAGCACGTTTCATTTGAACTTTTTTGAAGGCTTATTTATACTGTCTGAAGCATTGTCCTCTTTATTAAAAAAAGTCAACACAGTCCCGAGGGGATTTGACAGTGTGACTCACTATCAACCAGCAGACAAACACCATGTCTGTCAACGACAGGGGATGAGGTAGCTACCATCCAAACAATAAGGAAGGGATTGTGGACTTTTGTGCACCAACATGATCTAGCTTGATGGCGAAAGCCATTCCATCTGTCAGCTGTTCCTGCCGCCGCACTGAAGTCCACCAGTCGGCCGCGTACACCAAAATAAACCAAACGGGCTGTAACCAGCCGTGTGTCAGGCAGAGATTATGTCGCTTTTGTGTCTCCTGGAAGGGAAGTGATTGCGAGGGAGTTTCGCGTGAGGATGAGAGTGATTGCTTAAGTGCTCTGTCAAAGTACAGCGTGACGCTGTCTCCTCTTCATGCAACTCCAACTGCTCTCTCATCAAGCATTGAAATAGTATGTTAAAAATTTACAATAATACTTCCAGCTGGAAGTTACTCAGAGAAGATTTGGTTGTGATTTCAATGGAAGTTTCCAATGGCTTTTGAGAATCGCTTCAACCTGTCCTAGCAGGTTGTCATTCCTATCAATATCCAACTTGATATTTTTTCATATGCGGTTGTCTGATACGACATAGACATGGTGTCATCTATTTTGATGTTACCTACATGAAATATGTTCGATTCAAAGGCCTTTTTGTTTTCTACACGGTGATGTCATGTGCATTCCAGTTGCCATATAAAAGATGATTCAAACATAACAAAGGGATTGGAGTTCAAAAACCAAAGTACACCAGTGTTACTAAAGGACCAACATTTGGAAAGAACTGCTTTAGACGTTCTTCTTAAATACCTTAAATATCATGGCCCAAAATCACACCAACCACCCACCCAGCCAGCTACCCGAGGCAGCAACAGTCTACTCTTTATCGAACCACCCTCCTTTGAATTTAAGCTTCCATTTCCAAGACAGCCCCAGGGTTGTGGGGGCACTGTTTAAATAGCATCTGAAGCCCCAGCCGAGACTTAGAAAGATAGACCTGTTGTCCCTCCACCTACAGGCCATTACTTAGGTGGTGAGTGTGTATGCCGCGATTGGCTGGGGGTAATATTGAGCCACCTGTAAGTAGCACCATTCCCTAGGATCCACCAGTGTATAAATCAATGGTGTTTCTCAATGGGATGATGGAATGGAGGAAGCTAAGCCTCATACATCCGTGTCCTGGTGGGGTGTCTTTATCTGAAATCATGAAGCTATCATGATACGTTCTGGCTTTGAAATGTATAGAGGGCACAGTTATAGTGTGCACAGTTCCCACTATGTTAACGTATAACTTATTATAAACTGGGTGGTTCGAGTCCTGAATGATTTGGCTGAAAGCCGTTGTATATCAGACCTTATACCACAGGTATGACAAAACATTCCTTTTTACTGTTCTAATTACGTTGGTAACCAGTTTAGAAAAGCAATAAGGCACCCCAGGGGTGTGTGATATATGGCCGATATACCACAGCTAAGCTAAGAACATCCCTTAGCTGTGGTATATTGGCCATATACTCCTCCTCCTCGGGCCTTATTGCTTAATTATAACTTATTTCTTCCATTAATCCATCCATCATTCCATCCACATATGTAGCTTTCCATCCATCTAGATAATGACGTGGCAAGTCATCCATGTGCTTTTATTGTACGTTTATTTACTAAAAGTAAAGATGACGGTGGAAAGGTCTACGTTCCGACTGCTATCTGGACGCATTCCGCTTTAGAAGGCTCCACCACCGGCAGTATGGTATTTCACGGTTATCGTCGCTGTGAATATTGTACGGCTCTATTAGGCACATGCACTGAATATAAACTCCCTCCTCCTGGCTCTTTAAGATCGTAAATGCTTGCCCGTATGTGAATTCAACGCACGACACCCCTCGGTAGGGCCTCTGCTACCCTTACCACAACATGTGCCCTGCCCTGACCTATTTGATGACTCAAAGCTCTCTCCAGCGCTCTCTGCTTCTCTTTCTCTCCCTGGGCGTCGTCCAGGCAGATTTATTCATTTTAATTGGATTGGCTTCATGCTGCAAGCGGTTCTTTGAGGTATATCAAGGAATGAAGCTCATCTCCTCTCTCTCCCATTGGCCCAGTGGATCTGAGCACGTCCAGAGCACAGTGGAGGCACCCCTGTTAGGATGAAGGGTGCAATGGTGATTCATTTGGTATCGTGTGATATCTGATTGGATTTACTTGATTGGAGTGGTCAGGGCATAGGGTGACAGGGAATGTAGTTGACATGTATACACCTCTGCGTTTAAACTTCCCATCAGCCTGAGGTTCTATTCTGTGCCTTGTGGTAACAGATCAGGGGCAAACCCAATCTCCCAAAGGCATCCAACCAGAATGAAATATATGTGTGTTTAAAGGGTGGAGGGAAGACAAATCGAATATGCGCAAGGCTCGTACCGCCCCAGTAAGTAACATGTCCTGTGGTATGACTCCTTGGCCTCCCATGACAGACTGAATTTTGGAGCGAATTACGGTCCGCTGCTTTCGGGACCCTAGTTCCCATTCCCGCTGCGGACGCCCGGACGAGCCCCCAGAAAATGGCCTTCATCGTAGGGATGAAGTTGTGGCCGTTGGCACCTTAGCGATCATCCACCCTCCCAGAACAAAGAGATGTCACTGCAGTAGATCGATCACACACGTGTGGATGCACCCTACGCCTCCATCTCGTTTTGACCCAGCACCCCCCCCCTATCAAGGTAAAGATTGTGATGGATAGAGCCTGAAGCCATGGCACAGCTCGCTACCTCAACTCACCCTAGGCCCCCTTTTCAAAACAGTCTACATCTGCCACCACCCAGCGCATGAGATGCCTTTGTAGTACGGAGGACCAGAGACAGCCACACACACAAACACACACACACACACTGCTCTACGGCACACTGCTCCACAGTCGTGTCATCCCCCTGTCTCCCTGATGTATACACAACGGCTCATCAGGCAAGAAAATGTAAAGAGCGCCTCTCCCCAGACTCAGGGTAGCGCGTCGACTGTTATTGTAGAGCAGCCCCTTAATGATCAGCATCTGTTCTCCCATCTCTCTCCGCTAGTGTTAGCCCATGCTCTGTGCACCTGTTAAACAAGCCTTTGTGTAAAGCATCCCCTACTATAATGGAGGCTGTAGAAAATCCCAGCTGGATGCTTTAGCCTCTTACCCTGCCCCCAGTTGAGATTAATACTGCTGACTCGGGTCGAAGTTTGATTTAGAGGAAGTGCCCATTTGTGTGAAAAAATGTACGCTGTGTATAGCTGGGTGATGTGTGAAAAAAAATCCATGTCGCAATAATCTGACCCTTTTATTGTAGATTAGGTTTTGGGGAGGTGCTAGAGTCATATCGTGATACATGTAACTATTTTGCTTGATAACAACACATGTTTTTAATGGACAGTGACTTAACATTCCCGGCAGGGCTCGAGACAGTTTTTTTTCCAGTGCCAAGTAAGACAACTGAGATGGTAGCCTAAGATAACAAATTTAAAAAACAGCTATTGCATCTAACATATCCAGGAAATGCATGAATGATTTTATATTTTGAAGTACAACATGTCCAAATAGGATCCAGAATTCTCAGATTTTTGGGGGCGCTCTTCAGAGAATCTTCGTGCGTAGGCCTATTGTCCTAATAGGCTATATTATTCACCACCTGAGGAAGTGGGAGCTCAAAACACTTAGCTAGATTGCTAACTCTAAATACGATAGTGTTGCTAGATAGCCATGTAGGCTAAGTGATTAATCTATCAGTAAATTTAGGCTTGTGTCCTATAGCGCTAGGCCTAGGCTGCGCCGAAACCACACTAACTGCAGCCTACTCCGGTTGTAAAGCGGTGACATTAACTCAATATTAAGAGGTGAGAAATACTGTCTTTTTCCCCACAATAGCATTTTGAGTCATATACACTACACTATGCTTGAGCTTCTCAAAGCATTTCTCCCTTCTCCGTACGCACACTGGGGAGACGGAGTGAGAGTCAGCAACCGACTGCGAAACAGGAACGGACAGATACTTTCGTAGCAGGAATCAACATAATGCAAAGGCTATTGCTGTTGACCAAATAATGGTTTTAGAGCAATCTATGAGAACGTTGAGTAGCAAAATCACAGAAAATGACAGACGGAAGCACAATGCTTCGCTAAGAGGAAGGGAATGTCTGTGTCTGTATTTTTGGGCTTTTTGTACCAGCTTTAATACTGTGTGCTTCCAGTAAAAACAACAGTGAGGAGTGCATTCTCTAGCTGTGACTCACTGATATTGTCCTTGAGGACTATTGTGTAAGCTCAGGCCTTTGAGATTGCACACACACACACACACACACACACACACACACACACACACACACACACACACACACACACACACACACACACACACACACACACACATTTTGAGTGATTGAATATCTGCTCTACAAAACTGACATCCTCAGGATCACTCCATGTAAATACAATTTGCTGTCATGTTCATCACAGCTGAAGGCTGTTGAGAAGAAAACAGTCCATTTTTGTTGCCCTTATTTTACCAGGTAAGTTGACTGAGAACCCATTCTCATTTACAGCAGCAACCTGGAGAATAGTTACAGGGGAGAGGAAGCGGGATGAATGAGCCTATTGGAAGCTGGGGATGATTAGGTGGCCATGATGGTATGTCAGACAGGGAATTTAGCCAGGACACCGGGGTTAACACCCCTAATCTTACGATAAGTGCCATGGGATCTTTAGTGACCAGAGATTCAGGACACCCGTTTAACGTCCCATCCGAAAGACGGCACCCTACACAGGGCAATGTCCCCAATCGCTGCCCTGGGATATTTTATTTTAGACCAGAGGAAAGAGTGCCTCCTCCTGGCCCGCCAACACCACTTCCAGCAGCAGTAGGATGCAGGGTGGTATGCTGCTGGCCTGTGGCTTTGGACCAAGCTGTTTCTACTCTTGTGTTACTATTCTTTAAGTGTTACGTGTGATCAAAGTCGACTCTGGAAACGTCGAGTTCCGCCCAAACGGTTCTGCGAATCCAGCAGGTACAGCAGTCAGTTTGAAGCTGGAGGCTGTTTCTGTTTTTAACAGCGTTTTAAAAGAAAACTCCATCCAAAAAACGATATTATGGTATTTGTTTCATTTGTCCGTTGTTGACGGTCCCAAAATGTTTTGCATGTCAGCAATCAAGTGTGATGTAGTTTGCATCATATGATGCTGCGTTTTTCATCATATGACGCAAAATGCATCATACCAGCTGTATTTCTGTATTTTGAAAGTTCTGTATCTATATTTATGGGTAACAATTAAAGTACCTTACTGTGATTGTTTTCAATTAAAATGGTCAAAAATAAACAACAATAGCTTCTTAGAGAAGAGCAATTTCTCAAGCAAGAATTTAGCTTGGAGTGGTCTGAGTGAGGGGCCTAATTGGATGAGCTGTTTTTTGTTGTTGTTTTTTTTCACTTGTATTTAACCAGCAAGGTCAGTTGAGAACAAGTTATTGTTCAGAGAGGTTTGAAACTCTCTTTCTTATTGGTCTATTATCTTTTACCACCTGGTGATGTCGCCAGGCAGGCCAAAACAGGCTTAAATTTTAGTCAGTCTTTTCAAACAGCTCAACACTAAAAGCACGTTATCATAATTTTCGCAATTTCACAGAATTATTCCAACCTCATAGTGTGGAAATATACGCTGAGTACACCAAACATTAGGAATACCTTCCTAATATTGAGTTGCACTCTCCACCCTTTTTTGCCCTCAGAACAGCTTTACAAGGTGTCAAAAGCATTCCACAGGGAAGCTGGCCCATGTTGACTCCAATGCTTCCCATAGATGTGTCAAGTTGACAGGATGTCTTTTGGGTGTTGGACCATTTGATGCACACGAGAAACTGTTGTGCGTGAAAAACCCAGCAGCGTTGCAGTTCTTGACACAAACCGATGCGCCTGGCACCTACTACCAAACCCCTTTCAAAGGCACTTAAATATTTTGTCTTGCCCATTCACCCTCTGAATGGCACACATACACAATCCATGTCTCAAGGCAAAAATATTTTTTTAACCCGTCTCCTCCCCTTAGTCTCCACTGATTTAAGTGGATTTAACAAGTGACATCAATAAGGGATCATAGCTTTCACCTGGATTCACCTGGTCAGTCTGTCATGGAAAGAGCAGGTGTTCTTAATTGTTTGTATACTCAGTGTATATGCTGTACACAAAATAGGAAAATCTAGTTTTTGACTGCACTGGGCCTTTAATAGATTACCCATGGTGCCTTTCACAGCCACCTGTGTCCATTTCCGTAGCTCAATTTGTTAACTTGCCAGAACACACTGGTGACACATTTTCATGCCATTTCCACCTTACCACCTGTGGTCCTATCTGTGACAGCTAGGTCATTCTGTGGAGAGGTCGATGGTGACCCTACCAAAAGGCAGTTTCATCTTGTTTTGACTTTATTAGTGAATATACATTTGAGTGTCATTTTAGTTATCAGTAACAAAAAAATACCTTTATTCTCAGATGTTAATCAGATTGTCAACACTGAGACAGTCATTTTGGACAGTTATTTATTTGATTGATTCAATGCACAATGTAGTGTAGTTATAATGTTACAACACAAATACCCGCAATAATTACACTACCGGTCAAAAGTTTTAGAACACCTACTCATTCAAGGGTTTTTCTTTATTTTTACTATTTTCTACATTGTAGAATAATAGTGAACACATCAAAACTATGAAATAATACATATGGAATCATGTAAACTAAGCAAAAAAAATAAACGTCCTCTCACTGTCAACTGCATTTATTTTCAGCAAACTTAACATGTGTAAATATTTGTATGAACATAACTGAGACATGAACTGAACAAGTTCCACAGACATGTGACTAACAGAAATTGAATAATGTGTCCCTGAACAAAGGGGGGGAGGGTCAAAATCAAAAGTAACAGTCAGTATCTGGAGTGGCCACCAGCTGCATTAAGTACTGCAGTGCATCTTCTCCTCATGGACTGCACCAGATTTGCCCATTCTTGCTGTGAGATGTTACCCCACTCTTCCACCAAGGCACCTGCAAGTTCCCAGACATTTCTGGGGGGAATGGCCCTAGCTCTCACCCTCCGATCCAACAGGTCCCAGACGTGCTCAATGGGATTGAGATCCGGGCTCTTTTCTGGCCATGGCAGAACACTGACATTCCTGTCTTGCAGGAAATCACGCACAGAACGAGCAGTATGGCTGGTGGCATTGTCATGCTGGAGGGTCATGTCAGGATGAGCCTGCAGGAATGGTACCACATGAGGGAGGAGGATGTCTTCCCTGTAACGCACAGCGTTGAGATTGCCTGCAATGACAACAAGCTCAGTCCGATGATGCTGTGACACACCTCCCCAGACCATTACGGACCCTACACCTCCAAATCGATTCCGCTCCGGAGTACATGCCTCAGTGTAACGCTTATTCCTTCGACGATAAACGCAAATCTGACCATCACCCCTGGTGAGACAAAACCGAGACTCATCAGTGAAGAGCACTTTTTGCCAGTCCTGTCTGGTCCAGCGACGGTGGGTTTGTGCCCATAGGCGACGATGTTGCCGGTGATGTCTGGTGAGGACCTGCCTTACAACAGGCCTACAAGCCCTCAGTCCAGCCTCTCTCAGCCTATTGTGGACAGTCTGAGCACTGATGGAGGGATTGTGCGTTCCTGGTGTAACTCGGGCAGTTGTTGTTGCCATCCTGTACCTGTCCCGCAAGTGTGATGTTCGGATGTACCAATCCTGTGCAGGTGTTGTTACACGTGGTCTGCCACTGCGATGACGATCAGCTGTCCATTCTGTCTCCCTGTAGCGTGGTCTCAGGCATCTCACAGTTTGGACGTTTCAATTTATTTCCCTGGCCACATCTGCAGTTAAACAAATCAAAATATATTTTATATTTGAGAATCTTCAAATAGCCACCCTTTCCCTTGATGACAGCTTTGCACACTTGGCATTCTCTCAACCAGCTTCCCATGTAATGCTTTTCCAACAGTCTTGAAGGAGTTCCCACATATGCTGAGCACTTGTTGGCTGGTTTTTCTGAGGCTGGTAACTAATGAACTTATCCTCTGCAGCAGAGGTAACTCTGGGTCTTCCTTTCCTGTGGCAGTCCTCATGAGAGCCAGTTTCATCGTAGTGCTTGATGGTTTTTGCGACTGCATTTGAAGAAACGTTCTAAGTTCTTGGAATTTTTCGTATTGACTGATCTTCATGTCTTAAAGTAATGGACTGTTGTTTCTCTTTGCGTATTTGAGCTGTTCTTGCCATATTATGGACTTGGTATTTTACAGTTTCAGCCCACCTATTGGCTGAAACACATTAAAAAGGGAAGAAATTAACTTTTAAGAAGGCACACCTGTTAATTGAAATGCATTCCAGGTGACTACCTCAAGCTGGTTGAGAGTATGCCAAGAGTGTGCAAAGCTGTCAAGGCAAAGGGTGGCTATTTGAAGAATCTCAAATATAAAATAGATTTTGATTTGTATGACACTTTTTTGGTTACTATATGATCCCATATGTGTTATTTCCTAGTTTTGATGTCTTCACTATTATTCTACAATGTAGAAAATATAAAAAATAAAGAAAAATCCTTGAATGAGTAGGTGTTCTAAAACTGTTGACCGATAGAGTATATTAAATTATGTTAATCTCATGTGGGGTTTTTGGTTGTGAGCGACAGTTGCGCCTATTCCTTCCTAATGTTCATCCTGTTTTTTGTTTGCGCCTCGTCTCATGTTGGTGGAGCGTCTTCTACTCCTATCCACTAATCTCATGTAATGCATTTCCTTATTTGTACCCTTTCCCAGAATACAGACCCAGTCCATGACATGCTGTTGGACGTCATCACATGGGTTGGCATCCTGCTCTCTCTGGTCTGCCTGCTCATCAGCTTGTTCACCTTTTGCTTCTTCCGGGGCCTCCAGAGCGACCGCAACACCATCCACAAGAACCTCTGCATCAGCCTCTTCATAGCAGAGTCCCTCTTCCTGGTGGGGATCAACCGAGCTGACCAACCGGTAAGAACATTCCCAAGCCGGACGATTGATGCGCAAAAAACACAGCCCACTCAATGGTTTTCAATGAGAGCAGTATGTTAGTGGAGCGCCTAGGGTTGTGTCTCTTTGTCTCTCTGAAAAGTTGGGGAGGTTTTGAGCAAGTCTGGTGGACTTCATCTCAATAGTCTAAAGTTGCTCCCAATCCTTGTCTGGTGTTCTTTTTCTGCACTAATCTGAAAATACAGTGAAAGCAACGAGTCAGAAGTCTGTTTCGGATTTAAGTCTGATGTTTTATCTATCACCTGTCTCCCAAATCAGTTATCTGATAAAGGAAAGGAGGAGAGGGAGCCAAATTAAACTATTGAAATGCGTCCAAGGTGTCAGATCTAGTCCTTTTTGGGCCAGTGCCCATGTGTTTTCATTTCAACCTGGCACTTATTTAATCTATCTGATCAGCTTGAGAGGCTACACACCTGGTTCATCCGGTCTATAATCAGACATGGCTCTGTTCTCTGTATATACGGTCACCAGGTTATCATACCATCATTAACACCAAGTCCCACCTGCAGTAACTAAGGATTTGATAGAGTGGGTCCACAGGTAACAGCTAGATACAGTAGATAAAGGTCCAATGCAGCTGTTTTGATCTCATAATCAAATCCTTTCTGGGTAACATTTACTTACCTTACTGTGATTTTTTTCCAATTAAAATGGTCGAAAACAGACAAAAAATACACTCTATTTACAAACGTATGTGGACACCCCTTAAAATTTGTGGGTTCGGATATTTCATCCACAACCGTTGTTGACAGGTGTATACAATCGAGCACACAGCCATGTGATCTCCATAGACAAACATTGGCAGTTGAATGGCCTTACTGAAGAGCTCAGTGACTTTCAACGTGGCACCGTCAAATGATGCCACCTTTTCAACAAGTCAGTCTGTCAAATTTATGCCCTGCTAGAGCTGCCCTGGTCAACTGTAAGTGCTGTTATTGTGAAGTGGAAACATATAGGAGCAACAACAGCACAGCCGCGAAGTGGTAGGCCACACAAGCTCACAGAACGGGACCGCTGAGTGCTGAAGCACGTAGTGCGTAAAAATTGTCTGTCCTCGTGTGCAACACTCACTACCAAGTTCCAAACTGCCTCTGGAAGCAACGTCAGCACAATAACTGTTCGTCGGGATCTTCATGAAATGGGTTTCCATGGCCGAGCAGCCATACGCAAGCCTAAGATCACCATGCGCAATGCCAAGCGTCAGCTGGAGAGGTGTAAAGCTCACCGCCATTGGACTCTGGAGCAGTGGAAACGCTTTCTCTGGAGTGATGAATCACACTTCACAATCTGGAAATCCGACGGACGAATCTGGGTTTGGCTGATGCCTGCCCCAATGTATAGTGCCAACTGTAAAGTTTGGTGGAGGAGGAATAATGGTCTGGGGCTGTTTTTCATGGTTCGGGTTAGGCCCCATAGTTCCAGTGACGGGAAATCTTAATGCTACAGCATACAATGACATTTTAGACAATTCTGTGCTTCCAACTTTGTGGCAACAGTTTGAGGAAGGCCCTTTCCTGTTTCAGCATGACAATGCCCCTGTGCACAAAGCACAAAGCAAGGTCCATATAGAAATTAAATGGTTTGTCGAGATCGGTGTGCAAGAAATTGATTGGCCTGCGAAAAGCCCTGACCTCAACCCCATCGAACACCTTTGGGAAGAATTGGAACGCCTAATGTGAGCCAGGCCTAATCGCCCAACATCAGTGCCCGACCTCACTAATGCTCTTGTGACAGAATGGAAGCAAGCCCCTGCAGCTATGTCCCAACATCTAGTGGAAAGCCTTCCCAGAAGGATGGAGGCTGTTATAGCAGCAAAGGGGGGACCAACTCCATATTAATGCCCTTAATTTTGGAATGAGATGTTCGACAAGCACGTGTCCGCATACATTTGGTCATGTAGTGTAGCTTATTAGCAAAGAGCAATTTCTCAAGCAAGAATGTTGCTAGAACTGTCTTGGAGGGGGAAACTGAAAACTCACTGTTATTGGCAGAGAGGTTTGGCATGTTTTCTTATTGCTCTATTAACTCATTTGCCGTATAGTGATGTCACCCGGCTGGCCAAAACTGTTTTCAAACCGCTCTTACACTGAAAGGGCATTATCATAATTTTCACACTTATTCCAACCTCATAGTGTGGTAATATATAAAACACTGGAAAATCATATTTCTGACTGCACTGAACCTTTAACCAGGTATAATTTTTCATTCCTAATAGTGAAACTTTTGCTTCAAAGTTATTCAGTTCACACAAAAATCCTGGTCAAACACTAAAAAGGCTAGTACTCAACAAACATGGGCTAAGCCAAGAATTTAGTAAATGAGAAAATCCATCAGATTTTACCCTTAACCCTATTGAATCATTATGCTCACGTCTTCCTGTTGCAGTATAATCTTATCAGTTAAATTGTTTTTATTTCGCTGTCCTGACTTGACGTAGTACTTTATGCCTGGATCTTGTTATAAAAGATGTCTGATACTTAAGCATTCAGTGTGAGCTTCACTACAGCTCTCATCTCTTGACGACCAGTTACACTCGAGAAGGCAATTCAGCAGTCCACTGGAACATCAAGGTTTTAGTGTACACTTACTAGGGCATCTGGGTATTTGAAGGGCGAAAAGCTGAAGTACAAGACATGTTGTACAATGGATATAAATTCTGTCTGCTATCTTAATTGGAATAAGTGAACGTTGCAAACGGTTGAGTGTGTTTCCTCTAGAACAAATATAATTGCCGTTCTTAGTCTGTTCTAATTTAGACACCTCAAGTGAACATGAGAACATAGCCTAGGCTATATATTTGAAATGGTTCTGTTTTGAAGCTGTATGTAGCCATGGTTATGAGTAGCACAGTACATGTTCCTCAACTTGTTTTTGGAATTTATACAACAGGTGGGTCTAATCCTGAATGCTGATTTGGTTAAAACCGCATTCCAGCCGGTGTCTATTCCACAAGTTACCACCGGCTGTGACATTGAAATGTTTGACGTGCAATCCACTGCAACCCACTGTCATCAGCCCAACCAGACAATTTATAAACTTAATATCCAAGCATCGAGACATTATCTCCCATTTCTTTTAGACTAGCAATTGGTTTTCAATAGCGTAGATTTATAGACCTTGCTGTCTCTCTCTCTGACATTTGCAACATTGTTTCAGTATTGAAATTCGATCTCCAGCTGTACCATAGCAATGAACGTGTTGGGGTCAGGAGTCGGGATGAGACAGACACGCACGCAGCTTTTCTCAGCCAGTCAATCACCAATCAGCATAATTATTATGGATATATACAAAGAAATGTCAATAGAACAGTTAAAATGAAACAAAGTGTAGCTAGGTTGCGGTCTTTCCAGCTTCAGTTTGACATGGTTGTGTTAGTTGTGTTGTTGGCTAGCTCCTCTGAACAACAGTGTCCTGATGCGAGAGCACATTTTCTATGCCGGCTGAAATCGTGCCTCATTAGCTCATTGTTATGAATGTATCCAAATAAATGTCATAAGAAAACAGCTTAAACAAACACAAAAGCAGCTACTTTTCTGTTATTCTGGCTGCACTGTTTGGTGTGACTGTGTTAGCCGTAGTTGGCTAGCTAGCAAGCAAAGGATAAGAACGTTGCCAGCTTGTATGGTATTGGAACATTTAGAACGAACGACTGAGTCGCGTCCATAGATACAGAACAAAAAGACTGAACGACTTGGTCACGTCTCTGGCAACCAAACCGATAGAACAAATGACCAACCGGCTTGGGTGGCAACCATAGATTTTGTGTCGGGACTATATATTGTGGAAGGATAACATAATATGAATAAATTTGTCAAAATAACTTTTTTAATTAAAATATGTAAATCATTATTTGAATAGGTTGGTAACCTGTTATATAAAAGTGATAATGCCCTCAAAGCCAGTGTTTGGAGAATATACAGTGCCTTCGGAAAGTATTCAGACCTCGACTTTTTCACATTTTGTTACGTTACAGCCTCATTCTAAAATAGAGAAAATAATTGTTTGGACATGATATATACACTACCAGTCAAAAGTTTTAGAACACCTACTCATTCAAGGAATTTTCTTTATTTTTGCTATTTTCTACATTGTAGAATAATAATGAAGACCTCAAAACTATGAAATAACACATATGGAGTCATGGAATAACCAAAAAATATGTTATACAAATCAAAATATATGTTATATTTGACATTCTTCAAAGTATCCCCCCTTTGCCTTGATGACAGCTTTGCGCAATCTTGGCATTCTCTCAAGCATCTTTATGAGGTAGTCACCAGGAATGCATTTCAATTAACAGGTGTGCCTTTTTTTAATTTGTGGAATTTATTTCCATCTTACTGCTTTTGAGCCAGTCAGTTGTGTTGTGACAAGGTAGGGCTATCTTTTGTATACCACCCCTATTTGGTAAAAGACCAAGTCCATATTACGGCAAGAACAGCTCAAATAAGCAAAGAGAAACGACAGTCCATCAATAATTTAAGACATGAAGGTCAGTCAATCCGGAAAATTTCAAGAATTTTGAAAGTTTCTTCAAGTGCAGTCGCAAAAACCATCAAGTGCTATGATGAAACTGGCTATCACGAGGACCGCCATAGGAAAGGAAGACCCAGAGTTACCTCTGCTGCAGAGGATAAATTCATTAGAGTTAACTGCACCTCAGATTGCAGCCCAAATAAATGCTTCACAGAATTCAAGTATCAGACACATCTCAACATCAACTGTTCAGAGGAGACTGCATGAATCAGGTTTTTATGGTCGAATTGCTGCAAAGAAACCACTACTAAAGGACACCAATAAGATAAATAGACTTGCTTGTGCCAAAAACAGGAGCAATGGACATTCGACCGTTGGAAATCTGTCCTTTGGTCTGAGTCTTTGTGAGACGCAGAGTAGGTGAACGGATGATCTCTGCATGTGTGGTTCCCACAGTGAAGCATGGAGGAGGAGGTGTGATGGTGTGGGGGTGCTTTGATGGTGACAATGACAATGACTTATTTAGAATTCAAGGCACACTTAACCAGCATGGCTACCACTGCATTCTGCAGCGATACGCCATCCCATCTGGTTTGTACTTAGTGGGACTATCGGGGTTTTTTTTCAAAAAGAAAATGACACAAAACACACCTCCAGGCTGTGTAAGGGCTATTTGACCAAGAAGGAGAGTGATGGTGGTGCATCAGATGACCTGGCCTCCACAATCACCCGACCTCAACCCAATTGAGATGGTTTGGGATGAGTTGGACCGCAGAGAGGCGGAAGAAAGTGAATAAGTGCTCAGCATATGTGGGAACTCCTTCAATACTGTTGAAAAAACATTCCAGGTGAAGCTGATTGAGAGAATGCCAAGAGTGTGCAAAGCTGTCATCAAGGCAAAGGGTGGCTACTTTGAACAATCTAAAATATTTTTTGATTTGTTTAACACTTTTCTTTGTGTTATTTCATAGTTTTGATGTCTTCACTATTATTCTACAATGTAGAAAGTAGTAAAAATAAAGAAAAACCCTTTAATGAGTAGGTGTCCAAACTTTTGACTGGTACTGTATATATATATATATATATATATACATATATATATATATACATACACACACACACACACACACACACACACACACACACACACACACACACACACACACACACACACACACACACACACACACACACACACACACACACACACACACACACACACACACACACACACACACACACACACACACAATGATAATTAACACCATGGGATATCTATAGCCAGCACTGACTCTGCCCTCATCTAGACCTTTCTAAGCATCTCTCCACAAATACTCCTTCAGCCAGTTCCTCCCCAGTCCCCCTGGTTCTCCCAGTTACACCCTGTTACTTCACCTGACACAGCTCAAGCTCCTATGTTTCTATCAAATGACCACACACATGCTCCCCCTCACCCACTCCCTTTTCCCCCCTTTCCACCACCCGCCACTGCACTAAACCTCCCATCACGATGTAGAGCAGTAGACTGATCTCTAAACGCTGCAGATAATCTGGATTAGGCATTCACTGTTTTTAATGACTGTCGCTGGCTGTCGTAGGTATCTGGTAGAGTTCTGCACTAAGGGCAAAGTCATTATCAACAGGGTGCAGTAGGGAGGGTGGTGAGAGGAGTTAGAGGAGCAGTGAAAGGGGGTGTGTGTGTGTGAGGTATGCAATGTAAAGTCTGTTCCACAATTAGTGCATTGACAGGCACAGAAAGACACACACCTGCTCTCATAAATGAGAACCCTGCTGAACGATGAACGTTTCCAGACTGTGCTTTTGCCCTCTACTCTTCCCTTTCATAAGATGTGATGGTCTTGATTCACTGGGCAATTTAAAGATCACTCTCCTCATTGCGGTGATGGCCACTGAACCTGAGAGTCATTTAATTGAAACCAATTTCAATGACCGTTGAACAAAGTACCTCGCGTATGACCAATTGCTCCAATAATCTGATCAATTACAGTCGTTGCAAGTACACTGTGTGTGTGTGTGTGTGTGTGTGTGTGTGTGTGCACGTGGGTGGGCATGCACAGTGTTGGCGCTCCTTTCCATTCCAGTCTTCTGACACCCGCCTCAGGAACCTATATCATTTCAGAGATAGCTCCAGTTGACTCACAGAATATTGTCTTCTCATCCTTCAGCTCCCATGCTCAACGTCTTAGCTAGTGAACCATGACTACTGTACAACCGCTTTTCCTATTTGCTGTTCTCCACTTTCCCAATTGTACAAATCTTGGAAAGGGTAGCAACAATAACAATGGGGTAGAGGGCATGTAGGGGTCAATTGACAGGTCAGTACTACTCACTCAGTATCAGCAATCAGTCGACCAGAGACGACAACTACACCCAGGAACATATCCAGTTGATGATATAATGCCCTTTTTCATTTGAAGCACGAAGCAACTCTCGCACATTTGAAAAGTCATTAGTTCCTTGTTTATTTATGTCTACTACCTTGTCAAATGCATGAGACTGACGTTTCAGGCCCTAAAGGGCTTTTGAATAATAGAAAATAAAAAATAATATGAATATGAATATGAATAAAATCATGAGAGAGTAACACCTGTCGTCCGTATTGTTCTTGGAATTTTTAGCTGCACATCGACACGTTTTCTGTCCGACTTTAAGCCAAACGCTTTGACCTTTTGACCTGTACTGTCTCCTCTCCCCTCCTCAGATTGCCTGTGCGGTGTTCGCTGCCCTGCTCCACTTCTTCTTCCTGGCTGCCTTCACCTGGATGTTCCTGGAGGGTGTGCAGCTCTACATTATGCTGGTGGAGGTGTTTGAGAGCGAGCACTCGCGCAAACGCTACTTCTACCTGGTGGGCTATGGCGTGCCCGCGCTCGTTGTGGCTGTGTCGGCCGCCGTCGACTACCGGAGCTACGGCACGGATCGAGTGTGAGTATTTACCGGAACTTGAACCACTGCGTTAGAACCCCATCGTTAGAACCTCGCTGTAGGAACCCTGTCGTTAGAACCATGCCATGCCCACCATTAACCCATTAACTACTAAGGTCTAGATTCTAAAGCAGTGTTGCTTAAACCTCTCCACAAGCACCATGTGTTCCTCTATTTTATATTTTCCAGTACTGGCACACCTGACTCAAACTAATCAGCAAGCCCTTGATTAGTCAAATCTGGTGTGCTAGGGTTCGAATTGAACAAATGTGTGAAACGACAGGGGGTCCTCGGGACCTGTTTGGAAAACACTTCTAGACAAGCGCTTACTTGGAGGCAAGGCTGCTGGTTGCATAGCCAATATGGTCCTGTGTGGCTCAATTGGTAGAGCATGGCGCTTGCAATGCAAAGGATCGTGGGTTTGATTCCTGCTGGCACCACCCATATGAAAAACGTACGTTTCTTTGGATAAAAGTGTCTACTAAGTCACATATATTATACTATAATAACATAACTTTTTGTATTGAAAAAGTATTCCAAAATTAAATAATGGCTTGTGCAAAGAAGTCATCTGTACGACCAGCACCATCTTATGATACACAATGCCAGGCTGTTGGCCATATCTGAACTATTCAATATGGTTGTGATAGGTTCAGTAAGGTTATTCTGGGCGTTTGTTTGGTTAACGGCTGTCGAGATGTAGTTCTGCTGTGCCATTGTTTGTTTTTTTAGAGAAGTTGTTCTTCAGTTTAAGACCAGGGCCTGTATTCATAATGTGTCTCAGAGTAGGAGAGCTGATCTAGGATGCATTGCTTGCTCTTTGGCGTATTAGGCTGAGTTTCTGTATAAACACTTTGTGACATCTGCTGATGTAAAAAGGACTACTCTGAGACTCTTTATGAATATGGGCCCAGATGAGGGGGTTTCCTGAACGTGTGACCTGAAAGTGAAACATCTTGTAGACTATAACAAGGGCACAGAGTTGTTCCTCGTCACATCACCAAGACAAGAAAAACTCCTGTCCGAACACTACATTTGATTTGCACATTTAGTTAGTCAGTTTAATTCTCACATATTCACACAGCCATGCGGATTCGGCTGACTCATTTTATTGAGTAAAAACAATTTGTGGTAGTCGTTAGCCTCCAACGATATATATTTGGCATTGCTGCAATAACTAATGCTCCTCGTCACCCCTTAATAATGGACCTGAGCGGTTATTCTCAAACAGAACTTCTGCTGACTTGACAAAATGTTTAACAGTGGAAAATGCAAGCTCAAACGCTAACCATAGCCGTGTGAATGTCAAGCCGTTGCGGTTAGCGTCTTTAGCATTCACATAACTCCCAATTAACTGAGGGAGCAATAGATGGAGAGATTGGGGAGAGGGGGAAAAAGCGCTAGACGGAGACGAAGAGAGCAAGGTAGACGGCGAGACAGTAGTCTTCATAGGTTCTTCTGTTTCCCCGCAGAAGATGCTCAAGAAATCATTTGATTTGCTCTCGCGCTTCTCTCTGAAACATGAACCAGCCTTCCTAACAATAACACAGAGACACCGTTCCTCTTTCACTAAACCTGTAGCCAATCGAAAACATAATATAAACCAGCATCAGCAGTTTGCTCATGAGATGTTTTATCATGCATGTCATTCTGTACATGTTCATGTGCGCTTGTACACACCACGTGCACACACACACACCACGTGCACACACACACACCACGTGCACACACACACACCACGTACACACACCACGTGCACACATACACACACACACCACACACGCACATATACCATGTTATACCATAAGAAGATGAACTCACTTCATATTCACAAATGACAACATTGCAACCAAAAAAGGCACCTAGCTCACATTTCACCATAAATCCTTTACTTGGTCATATATCTGACATTAATAATGACAGTTTGTTAAAACTTTAAGGGACATTCTATCCATTTTGCAATAGACAAACTGCATTTAGACAACTTGGCGTACCTGGAGCCCATCATGAGAGAGAGAGAGGTCGTGACTTAAAGTCTCTTTAAGTTGTCTCGTCTCAGTAGTGCTTTTCTCTCCCCTCTCTACAAAGTGTCTCTTTGAGCTAAACTAATGTGTCAAGTTGCTGTGAATCAGTGTCACCGACGTGAGTACCCAACACTAGACGTTGGGAGAGAAAAGGCGACTCTGTCTTATCGGGGAACATAGGTCCCAGGTTTCTATTCCCTTAGCTTCTACACCAAGAAGATGCTGAGGAGATGGACACCAATACAGCTTCAGCCTGACACAGGCAAAAATAGATAGACTCAAAAGGCAACACAGAATTCTGGCATGACTGGAGAGGACAGGAGGCAGGGAGGCTTGCTGGTTCACGCACTAAGGCAGAAATGACAGCCATTACCTTAAAAATAAATCTGCTTTTCTGTGATCAGACGTGGTAAAAAAAAAGAAACAATTTAGCGTTCAGCAGAATTTATTTTGACTACTTGTGTGTGTTTACATCATCTCTAGACCAGGGGGAGAAGTATCAAGTCCCAGTAATACAAAATGAACACCCACTGGCACCCAAATGGCACCTTTGACCAGGGCCCATAGGGCTCATACGGTGCCATTTGGAATGCATGCATTGTTTTCTGTCTCTGTATATTCTGGTTATATATATTTGGACTTTTATCAAGGCATCGGGTTGTGATTGAGCATGTTAGTGCGTGAAGTATTAGCAAAAACCTGGCCAAGGCTTTTGAGCTTATCACTTCAAGTCTAATAACGCTACCGACACTTTATATAGTTGAAAAATTCCATTGGTGCCGTGTGAAAATGTCCATGAAATGAATGTAAGAAAAATGAATCTCTTTTCAGGTTTTCTTGAACACTCACTATCGTAGTCTGGGATATGAGGTGACAAGTTGTAATTAAATCTTGAGTTGCATTGTCAGGTTTCCTCCCTGTGTTTGAGTATGGCCTGCGCTGTCCGAAGCTAAGTGCGCACTCCTCTTCACACTTCAATCTGCCTTAAAATGCTATTGAATTACGGCTAATTCACTGCCACTTCCATTTTGCCTCTTTGTCATCCAAATGACAACAGAGTAGGAAACTGTCATTTCCGATGGCCAAAAATGGAGGTCTTATCGCGCGGCGCCGGAGATTAAACTATTAATAATTTAGCCGGAAGGTCATGAATCAACTTCATTTTTGTCGCTCGCCTTCCCAGTATTACCTTCATCCCACATCTGCTCCCATGCGCTCTCATATCTGGGCCCGTTCGCTTTCAATCAACCAACTAGAGTATAGTAACTGCCATGGAGAAGTCAAGCAAGCGCACGCTGTTGCATTGTTAATATGGTAATGTGACAGGGAGAGTGGTTCATTGGTTAACATGATGAGGCTGGACAGTTCATCTAAGTCTCTATGGCGCTTTTCACACTGCCGAGCTGAGGCGAGTTGTACTGAGCTGGCCTGGTAAGACATCCACTTTAGTTGCTGGAACTGTGCCTGAAAGGAAAATGTGATAAGAAAATGTATCTGAGTTAGCAAAGTATGGTTTGGGTCGGCACAATAGTGTGAAAATGGTATTAGTGTCTGTATGGTTGAAGTCCATTAAATTTATAGTCAGTCAAATCAGGAGGTGAGTTGGGAATGGAATTAAATTAAGGGGATGGAATTCCATTAAGAAGTTCCGAATTTCCTATTATTTTCTGTGCAAACGTTTCGAAGCATCAATTCTGTGCTACTATTCTATTCCTTATATGGAATGAACCTCTAACCCAATGAACATACCAGCTGCACACAGGATCATATTAGAGAAGTAGGGTGAAGTTGACGCTGATCCTGATGTAGTTGAGCTTTTTCTCCACTAACGGTTAAGGTTAGGATTGGGTACCTTAGCAGACGGTCTTATCCAGAGTGACTTACAGGAGTAATTAGGGTTGAGTGCCTTGCTCAAAGGCACATCGACAGATTTTTCACCTAGTCACCGGCTCTGGGGTTCACCTTTCACCGTTCACCTTTCACCGGCTCTGGGGTTCAAACCAGTGAACTTTCGGTTACTGGCCCGGCACTCTTAACTGCTAGGCTACTTAGGGGAAACTTCAGCCCGGAGCCACATTAGTGTTTTGTCCTTTGATAACACTGTGGTGACCATCACAGCCAATAAGAAGTTATGACACTGAAACCACCCAAATCCTCCCTCCAAACCTTCATGTAACCCTCATGTAACGGTCATAACTCTCCTACCCCCTTGCGGGCACTGTGTTTGAAGTGCTCATTTCTCTTTGTCACTCCAGCCTCCATGTTGATGTATGTCCTGTGCGTTTCTCTCATCTCGCTCTCGCTCTCTTCTCTCCTCTCTCTTCTCTCGTCCTTTCTCTCTCTCTTCTGTCTTGTTCCTCCCCTCCAGGTGCTGGCTTCGACTGGACACCTACTTCATTTGGAGCTTCATAGGACCGGCAACCTTGATAATTATGGTAAGCGTCCCTACTTTCCCACTACCATACTATCTCATTAACCCTACTTAGCACCTCAGGGCACCACTTAAATGGTCCAGAGAGAGCTTAACATCCACTTTCCACCGTAATATAAGCCACTGCTGGTCAGGTGTCATGGCGGGAAATGGATGAGGATGTGAATTGTGAATTATTCCGGTTAGTCGCTTTTTCCGCACAGCTGACAGAGATGTCTTTGGTGAGGGAGAGAGGAGAGACGAACACTGCTCAGTATTCAGTCTTCGAGTGATCCCGCTCCACGATAATGACTGATTTTCACCCAGAACTTCCGCCTAGAATCATACGCTATCTATGCTGCTACTTTGTACCTTGAGGCACAGAGATGGGACACAGACTCAGTAACGTGCACACAAGCAGACACGCTGAAACCGCATAAGCATATAGTGAGGAAAAATACAAGGACTCCGTCTGGAAGCGTTGTCCCTCTAGGAGGTCGGGGGGGGGGGGGGGGGGGGGGTGATTCAAACGGCGGCTCAATTAGCTGAACGTCACTTCCCTAGCACAGTGTAGTACGAGTTAGCTTTCAAATTGGTGTCTTTTTGAGGGGCAATACCATCTTGAGATAGCTTTACCGCTGGTCCACAATGACATTTTAGCTTTTAGCTGATTCATGTTTGAGGCATAAAAAATGATAACAGCAACAATTCTGATGCTCCATACTACTATTTGGTTTCTCTATTGGGCTATACTTGTGGTATTTCTACCTAACCTATATGTTTAGTTTTGTTTGACATTATTTGACTTTAAGATGAGAGCAGTTTGGAGAACTGCAAACAGTCTTAAATATATCAGTCCCAAATGTAGTTTGCTTCCTATGGTTAACTGCATGTTTAATACATTCATTTAGGACAGACTCCAGCCATTGCATTGATCAGGAGCCAACTAGTTCAACTTCATTGTCAAGTACAACATGGCACTTCTATATGTGGCAGTTATACTGTAATACAATTTTCATATAATTTTGTGCTCTACTTGGCAAAGTGGGAAACCACATCTTGTTTCGACACAACATACTCAACTCAACTGTAACAATGTCTCCCCGATTTAAAAAATGTATGAAAGCATCAACAACAACACACAAACTCCATTTCAGCTGTGTTCCCTCCTCTCTTTCATCCATCTCTCCCAGCTCAACGTAATATTCCTAGGCATCGCGCTGTACAAGATGTTCCACCACACCGCCATCCTCAAACCCGACTCGGGTTGCCTCGACAACATCAAGTAAGTCACTCATCCTCACAGGCATCGAGACCTTCCAGACATGACATTAGTACATGGGAGTTAGTACATTGGTATGACAGAACAGTTTCTGATGGCTCGGTGTGTTAGAGCAGGGTTTCCCAAACTATGTCCCGGGGCCCCCCCCTTGGTGCACGTTTATTTTTTCCCCTAGCACTACACCACTGATTCAAATCATCAACAATTGAGGATGAGTTGGTTATTTGAATCAGCTGTGTAGACCTAGGGCAATGAATGTGGGATGAATACACCGCTGGGTTGTGGGTTCGATCCCCGCATGGGCCACATATACTGAACAAATGTTAACTGTAAGTCACTTTTGCATAAAAGCTGCCAAAACAACAAAATGATATTGAACAATCAATGTTATGTACGTCATACTAAACCTAGACTTTGAGATGGAAGCTGTGTTGTTATACCATGTGTGCTGCTTAGAATAACTTCTTTCCTTTTATCTGTGAACCTCTCGAAACACATCTGAAGGGTGAGAATGGCCATGCTGAGATGCAGGAAGCGTAGCCCTCCAGGTTCAGAACTCATTATCACCAAAGGTTGTGTCATGGAGGGGAGGCAAGGGTTAAAACGGGACAGGTATTCCAGCAGGCGTACTTCATTATCTGAAGTGCACACTGGTCGGCGAGGGAAAAGGCCACGAGACAATCTGGTAGAATTAACCTGGCCCGTCGGCATCCGCTAACACACGGATGAATATTCATAAATGGGAGTGTGTGGGTGTGTGCATCTGGGTGTGCGCTTGTGCGTGCGCTCCCTGCCACTCAGGATATGGAACAGTTTGAGTGACAATGAATGAATTAGTATAAATGTGTTTAATATGCTCACTGTGTTTTGTGTAAACAAATTAACCACCTATTGTGATATCACCACAAAACAATCGGTCTCAATGGTGAGACTAGATAAAATGTTGAAGGTTTGGTCATTGATTTATAATTTGAATCCTTTTTGTATTTCATGTCTAGCTATGATAGTGGTACACTATATATACAAAAGTATGTGGACAATCCTTAAAATAAGTGTATTTGGCTATTTCAGCAACACCCATTGCTGACAGGTGTATACAATCAAGCACAATGCAATCTCCATAGACAAACATTGGCAGCAGAGAATGGCGCTACTGAAGAGTTCAGTGACTTTCAACGTGGCACTGTCATAGGATGCCACCTTTGCAACAAGTCAGTTTGTCAAATTTCTGCCCTGCTAGAGCTGCCCCGGTCAACTGTATGTGCTGTTATTGTGAAGTGGAAACGTCTAAGAGCAACAGCGGCTCAGCCGTGAAGTAGTAGGCCACACAGAAGTAAGTCCCCACAGCAATGTTCCAACATCTAGTGGAAAGCCTTCCCAGAAAAGTGTAGGCTGTTATAGCAGCAAAGGGGGACCAACTCCATATCAATGCCCATGATTTTGGAATGAGATGTTCAATGAGCAGGTGTCCACATACTTTTGGTCTTGAAGTGTATCTGTTTGTTAAGTGATTAAATAGTAATTGAAGGTCATTTGGAACAAAGTGGAGTCGGTGGTGTCTTGGAACACTACATTAGTTCACAATGACACCGTGAGGCCCTTTGCGCCTCTAGGAGACGAAAGGATTCAGCCAAAACGATGACACAGCATTTTTCTGGTTCACTTAGGGGTGTTAGTCCAACCAGGTGTCAGGGTAGACTTATTTTGTGGCCGGGCTTAAGTAGTTTTTCTGCCTCTGTCTACCATTCCTATATCCTACTGATGGATAAAGAGCTTCTGTGTTTTCCCTGTCCGCCAGTTTGAAGACACTCTAGTAGCATCACTGTGTTTAATGGCTGTAATGCCAGGCATCATCTCCAGCCGCCTGTCACTGCTTTTGTCAAAGTGGAGTGAGACCCTGCTGGCCTAGTTCTGTCAGCGAGAACAAACACACACACTACAGACCCCGCCACACACACCCACACAGTCACACTCTTTCTCACATACAGTAGACACTCTTTCTTACTCACGCACGCAGGCACACACTCACATTGCCTGCAGTGCCGAGGCTCGTTTTCCAGAGGATGTCTGCTCTGTGTATCCCGTTCTGAATAGAGAACAGAACACCCTACTGGACAGAACAGTCTGTATCAGTATCAGCAGCACTCTCTTGGATAGCATCGATAGCAGTCGTGTTGGCACGGCAGAGTACAAAGCCCAGAGCTGCGCAGTCTGTTGTGACATTTGTCCGTGACTCAATAACAACCGATTTTAAAATGAGGTTTGTAAATATGATTATATGTTATAATGGGCCGTGCATACTGTTGCATCTCCGTGGACTCTGATTGGAGCTAGGATGACCATGAGTTTAGCTTGGTTTTGTTTATTTGGGATTAGGGCTGTGACGGTCATGACATTTTGTCGGCCGGTTATTGTCATGTAAAAAGACTGCTGGTCTCACGGGAATTGACCGTTAATGAACATAAACACGTTTAGTATCTAGAGGCCACTTATGTAAGCCGCAGATGCCAGCCTTTGGAACATCTACATTTTTAAAAAGTCGAATAAATTAATTTCATATACACCATCACAATAAATCCATTATTTATTTTAGTCAGGTCTAAAGAAACATTATGATATGAAAAAAATATATATTTCAGAAGAACAGAAAGAGTTGGCCTACTGTATGTTAGTTACTGTATCTGGCTATGCTCCATGCCATAAGCTGTAGGCTTGTTCATTTAGCTGACAATATATCCTTATAAGCCCTGTGTCATTATTTAATTTTATCAGATTTTATCGTAAAAAGAATATAATTGAACTTAGCTGAATAAAATAGAAAGGATATTTTTACCAGTACAGAGCGAGTGCGCATATGAAGTGGCTATGTTGAGCATAAAAGGGATCATTTGAAACAGGTCCTAAATGCTCAATTTAGAATTATTTGGCAACTTTAGTTGTGAATTATACAAACCTTAGAATGTCTTAGAAATTACAACATACAGTGCATTCGGAAAGTATTCAGACCCCTTGCCCTTTTCCACATTTTGTTACGTTACAGCCTTATTCTAAAATGGATTAAATAGTTTGTTTTTCCTCATCAATGTACACACAATACCCCATAATGACAAAGCAAAAACAGGTTTAAAAAACAAAAACTGTCAAGGGGTCTAAATACTTTCCGAATGCACTGTATGTTGTAATTTCAAAGACATTCTAAAGTTTGTATAATTGCATAGTAATTGTATAGTAATTGTATAGTAATTGTATAGTAATTGTATAGTTGCATTGTGCGACTATAGGCTATTGATAATTGAGAAAGTAGGGGGAAAAAAGCTTGTGCTCTTTTCCTTGCCTCAAATTGCACAGCTGTTCTCTTATAAAGTGATCATATTTTCACCCGTCAGGCTATTCTCAATGTAATCTTGTCTAATATCGAGAATTAGGTTCGTTTTAAAATGGCCCGTAATCAAATGGGCAGGAACAAGGGGCAGGGGGACAAAGACATGTCATCTGTATGCACTCGAATAGTGAATGGAGGCTGCTACTGTAGCTTTCCCACCGGTCCGTTTTGTTGGCTACTGTACTTTGGTTTTATAGTGGAGGAGCAGGAGTTTAATATGAACAGCTGGGAAATACATTTAAGAACACTAATTTCACTCATCTATTGTTTGAGGAGCATGTTCTCGCTGCCCCGACAGGTGATATTCAGCCCAAACTCTGTATACCATGGCCTCTCCAACCTTGTTCCTGTAGCTACACAGTGCTTAATCTGGGAAACCAAGTGAAATCTGTTCAAGAACATCGATAGTGACATGTTTTCACAATAAACATGTTTCACTAAGCTGTTGACAGCCTGTCTGCGTGCTCGAGAAAAGAATAAAGGAGAGAGCGTAGGAGATGGTAACGCATGGTGGTGAGAGATTCTCTATAACTAAACGTAAAGTGTCACCCAATTAATTATGACAATAGAAAAAATGCCCTAAATTCAAATTCACTAGTTGTAGGCTAACTGTAATCAGCCCTGCACAATCAATGAGCCAACAGGATCACCTAGGGCTATACATTATCTCCCAGACACATGGATATACATTTTGTAGTGTAGCATAAGGTAACCAGTCCATCCAGCATGCATGATAATACAGTCCACACTCAAAGGTAATTACTCTAATTTGTTTAATTTTGGAGTATAAGCTAGACCAATTATGTACCAATGACATCTTAAATCAGTTTAGTTTTTTCTGACATGCCTAGGCTATGTATTGTATAAAGCATAATCACAATGATTATTATTTGGGGGTTTATAAAGCCTATGCATAAGATCTATGTGTATGGCTGTTTTGAATGAATCATCACCTTAGAAAGTGCTATTACAGCGACTCAAAGGTCACATGGAATTTTATTGTGGTCATGACTCATGACTGCCGGTGTGGCGGTAACAGGGGCCACCACAACAGCCCTAGTTGTGAGTGTCATCCGTGTTAGTGCTAACACTGTTGACACAGCTTTTGATATTGCGACCTGACTTTGAACAGGTTATTGAGTTGATAGTCACCAACTGAGTGGCTTTAAATGTAACTATGGAGAAATGTAAGCATACCATTTTTTATAATTGGATGATTTGATCAGTTATTAGTAACACATTGTTTACATCTCAAAATATAGTAAGTACAGTTTTTGAACTTCCCCTAGCTATTTATCAAGGGAGATGTAATCTAAAAATACTGTGAATGAGCTATAGAGATTATTTCTTTGAGATGCATTGCCTTGTTTGTCTGTGGAGAGGATATATTTCTCTGTGGAGAGTTCTCTCTATCATATGATTTGGCACACTTGCCTCCCTTGGCCAATCAGAAACCTCACCTCTGGTCTCTCAGACCACAACATAACGGTCATGACCCCTTCTCTCTCAGCTCTGACGTCTGATAGACCTACCTCTAGATGTATGTACAATATCTCATTCCAAATGGCTATGTCCAAAATGGCAGCTGTGACAATGAAAACAAATATGATACAAAACAAATAGGCCTACTGCTATTTTGACCACACTATTGGTTGCTTTGAATGGACTGCATCAGTTTCAAATCTTAAAGTTGTAAATAATTTAGGCCACTGCTAACAATTTAGCCTGCTACTAATAATCAAATTGTTTGATGATGAAAATAATGGTTTGTTTTTTAGTCTGATACAGTGAGCGTTTTGATTTTGAAGAAAACAGTCTACTGGATTGTAAGATTGAGGGACATATTTTATATTCGGTCCAGACTCCTGCTAGGTCATAATTTAGTAGGACATTTCTTTTATCTTTTTCTTATATTTGGTGGTGTTCATCGTTTGATGTCACACTTTATGTTCAGATGTCATCACGTTGCTTTTTTTAAAATTAATGTTCCGTGTTTTTTCTCTCTTTCTCTGCACTATTGACTTCATTTCACTCAGTTTCTCTTCTTTTGATTAACACCGCATGCTATGCTTTGCCTTATTGAGTTTTTGTCTTTTAACTCTTATCTTTTGTCTTTTATATTTTCTTCCTCATGTTAGCTATCGTTTTTATGATGGAATTCTTATTGTGGAATGGCACTGGTAAGATGCCACATGTTTCTACAGAGGACTACACTATTAGGGCTCGCTCTGTATTGTGTTTGGTCCCCATTGCCTTTCCCGATAGACAAAGACTCTTTCCCGTGTCAATTCCTCATCCGATATGTGTTGTGAGTGCTGCGTTGGCGTAACCTGTTGTATTTGACCCCATTATACTTTGTGCTCTGTACGATTTAGCTTTGTTTTTTCCTTTGGCACAAATTGGATGTTGTTTTCCTCTCTTACGCAAACTTTTACCAAACTTTGTCGAACCCTATTTTTGGGAACTTGCTGAGCGTTAATGACTGTAGTCCACAAGGTGCTGAGAAACGTAGAAATGTGTACTGAAAATTGTTCATGACACGTCTCTTTAATGACTTAAAAATCACTGTGAGTAGACGTGTCCTGTATATGCTTCATGGTGAATGAAGTGTCTACTTGTTGAGAATTCCCCTACAATAGACCCTGAAGGAATATGCAAATTAAGATGGTATGATGGATTCAAAATGTCATTGACATTTCTTTGTACACAAACCTTTAGTTAAACCACTGGCATCCTGCTGAGTAGATAACAGCATTTCCTATTTCCTTTCAACTTGTCAATGAGACTCCTTTATGCTGAGGTGAAAGTCGACTCAATTGACCAATTGCAATGAGCTATAATGGGATCTCAAGCCATTTGAAATGCATATCACCTCTCAGAATTGACTAATTTGTCTCTTTTCAAAAAGGAAATTGGTGCCAATTTAATGTGGTTGTTTTGGACTGGAACACTTTGCTCCTCAATTTATTTTCATTTTTGATATTTCTACCCGACTATTAACACAATCAGCACTTTCCCCTCGTTTTTCCGGTGAAAGCGCACAAGTGCTGTTTTTGCTGTGGTGGAACCATTCAGCGTGATGCTTGAGTGGCATCATTGCGAGGCTATTCACCGGCTCTACGGGAGCCACTTCAGCTTTGGGAAATGGGCCCAGCTCTGTAGGACTGAAAGTGGTAGGGGGTTAATTAGGGGGGTTAATTAGGAGAGTTTCTCAACTTAGTAAAAAAAAATATATAATTCTAATGCAGAAATATGCACTGAACAAAAATATAAATGCAACATGTAAAGTGTTGGTGCCATGTTTCATGAGCTGAAATAAAAGATCCCAGAAATGTTCCATATGCACATTTCGCTCAAATTTTGTCGAAAGCAAATTTGAATGCACAAAAATATAAATAACATTTTAAGGCATCTGTGTCCAACAGATGCATATCTATACCCACACGTGTAAAATTCGTAGATTAGGGTCTAATGTATTTATTTCAATTGACTGATTTCTTCATATGACCTGTAACTCAGTAAAATCTTTGAAATTGTTGCATGTAAAAAAAAATCTTGAGTATATGCTATTATGTACAGTGGGGAGAACAAGTATTTGATACACTGCCGATTTTGCAGGTTTTCCTACTTACAAAGCATGTAGAGGTCTGTAATTTTTATCATAGGTACACTTCAACTGTGAGAGACGGAATCTAAAACAAAAATCCAGAAAATCACATTGTGTGATTTTTAAATAATTAATTTGCATTTTATTGCATGACATAAGTATTTGATACATCAGAAAAGCAGAACTTAATATTTGGTACAGAAACCTTTGTTTGCAATTACAGAGCTCATACGTTTCCTGTAGTTCTTGACCATGTTTGCACACACTGCAGCAGGGATTTTGGCCCACTCCTCCATACAGACCTTCCCCAGATCCTTCAGGTTTCGGGGCTGTCGCTGGGCAATACGGACTTTCAGCTCCCTCCAAAGATTTTCTATTGGGTTCAGGTCTGGAGACTGGCTAGACCACTCCAGGACCTTGAGATGCTTCTTACGGAGCCACTCCTTAGTTGCCCTGGCTGTGTGTTTCGTTTCGTTGTCATGCTGGAAGACCCAGCCACGACCCATCTTCAATGCTCTTACTGAGGGAAGGAGGTTGTTGGCCAAGATCTTGCGATACATGGCCCCATCCATCCTCCCCTCAATACGGTGCATTCGTCCTGACCCCTTTGCAGAAAAGCATCCCCAAAGAATGATGTTTCCACCTCCATGCTTCACGGTTGGGATGGGTTCTTGGGGTTGTACTCATCATCCTTCTTCCTCCAAACACGGCGAGTGGAGTTTAGACCAAAAAGCTCTATTTTTGTCTCATCAGACCACACGACCTTCTCCTATTCCTCCTCTGGATCATCCAGATGGTCATTGGCAAACTTCAGACGGGCCTGGACATGCGCTGGCTTGAGCAGGGGGACCTTGCATGCGCTGCAGGATTTTAATCCATGATGGCGTAGTGTGTTACTAATGGTTTTCTTTGAGACTGTGGTCCCAGCTCTCTTCAGGTCATTGACCAGGTCCTGCTGTGTAGTTCTGGGCTGATCCCTCACCTTCCTCATGATCATTGATGCCCCACGAGGTGAGATCTTGCATGGAGCTCCAGACCGAGGGTGATTGACCGTCATCTTGAACTTCTTCCATTTTCTAATAATTGCGCCAACAGTTGTTGCCTTCTCACCAAGCTGCTTGCCTATTGTCCTGTAGCCCATCCCAGCCTTGTGCAGGTCTACAATTTTATCCCTGATGTCCTTACACAGCTCTCTGGTCTTGGCCATTGTGGAGAGGTTGGAGTCTGTTTGATTGAGTGTGTGGACAGGTGTCTTTTATACAGGTAACGAGTTCAAACAGGTGCAGTTAATACAGGTAATGAGTGGAGAACAGGAGGGCTTCTTAAAGAAAAACTAACAGGTCTGTGAGAGCCGGAATTCTTACTGGTTGGTAGGTGATCAAATACTTATGTCATGTAATAAAATGCAAATTAATTACTTAAAAATCATACAATGTGATTTTCTGGATTTTTGTTTTAGATTTCGTCTCTCACAGTTGAAGTGTACCTATGATAAAAATTACAGACCTCTACATGCTTTGTAAGTAGGAAAACCTGCAAAATCGGCAGTGTATCAAATACTTGTTCTCCCCACTGTATATGTATTATGCATTTTTGACAGGCAATTTGAAATGACACGTATACCTGTCCAAATTCTTCATATACAGTTCATACAGTATTTTGAACATTTCCAGAGTGAGTGAGTGAGAACAGGAGGAAATGATGGTTGTTGAGGATATCTGCTACCTTGAACCAGATTTTTCCAAGATAGCCCTCACGGCAAAATAACTATCATCCTCAATTCTTAGTGAAAAGCAAAGGTGACCAGATACAAACCAAGGAAGATATGAAAAATAACCTCTTCATATCCTGACCGCCCTGATACTTCTATTATGTCCTTAGGCATCTCTATCTACCCCCCGTCCCCCACTGTTTGTCGCCCATCCCTCTGCAATATTGCCCTAGTTCCAGGTCAATATTTCCCTCTTATTTTTTTTCCACCCTCGTTGTGTCTACCTGAGGGGGCAATCAGCTTGATGAAGTGCCTCTCCCAACAGGTCATTAAGATAGACCTGGGAATATTATGTTTAATGGTTGGCCCCAATAATTTCATAAATCATTTATTTTTGCTATCGCACCTGGCCCATTTATTACAGACGATTGAGGCGAAATGCTAGGACCTCCCGTTTTTATTGAGGGGTGGAGACGCTTGTGAAGAAGATAATTACGTCTAGCACCTGTAACTGACTCGCAAAATTCGAGTGAGTGAGAGTAAGAGGATTCTGGCTTCAAGACTATTGGATGTAATCAATATAGTACTTTATTTGATGAGCCATTTTGTTTTGAGTAATATTTCCTGTTTGTCTTTATGTTTGTGTGTCTGTCGCCCTCTCCTATTACTATATTGTGTCATTCAAAATCATATTATTGGAATATTTGCTTTGGAGTTTTGTTTGGTTATTGATTTCATTTTGTTTTTCATTTCTTTATATTCTTCCTGTCAGCTATGAGGATTACGAACCTGAGATCAAGTAAGAGTAAAATGGACAGGTCATCCATTCATGACACACCATCTTCATTATCCATACATTTCATCATAACAAAGTAATGAGTAATGTTTATACCACCACATGCCTTTAGCAAATGTTTGGTGAAGCTCTCCGTCAAGTCGTAGGGAAGGAATACTCACCCATACCTCACATTTGTTCAATATTAGCTTAAATGGGTACGCTTCTGGTGAAGTAATCTCAGAACGCTGAAACAAATCTCCCAGTTTGCCACGGGAGAAGTAGTCATGCACTGTGCAATTTAAGCTTTGAAAAAAAGTCATTGTTTTCATCAATGAATTGATTTGAAGTGCACTGGTATTTCTGTTTATACTAGCATAATTATTCAGAGCTTCGTTATTTGTCAAGGCTTTTGGGACAACCCTCGGGCACCACATTCAAGATACTGTGTTTACATATATTCATTTGTCTTCCAGTGATTATTCCATACCTGCTAGCCCCGAGGTCATACAAACTGTATCGCCTATTGTCTATCTATTAATTATACACCAAGTACTATTTTAATATTGGACAGTTACCTTGAGTTTTCCACTGTTCCTGGTGTAGTAATAGTCTCTCTCTCCCATTTTCTAATTTTAAAGAGTACACTATCTGATGGTCTGTCATGTAATTGATGAATAATGTGTTCAACTCTTGAAAGAAGGCGAGCGAGAGAAAAATGATAGGTGTCCCCAAGGAGCAGGCGATCACCAATGGCCAACACATGATTCAATTTAATTTCACTCTGTCGATTTTCCGCTTCGTTTCTCTCCTCCCTCCTTCCCTTCATCTAGATTTGTACTTTTGTCTGTCTGGTGGACATTTATTTTTACCTGCGTTTCTCTTCTCTTTTTGGTTCATCTGTATGTTCACAGACCAAGATAGCTAAACGTTTGTTTTTAAATGTCGTTTTTTTGTTGTGCTTCAGTAAACAGGTAGTCGCGATGGTCCTTCCGAGTTGTGCACTGCCGACAGAATGCTAAGTGGGAAGTCTGAGAACAGTCACCACTTCAGACCACCTCAGAGGCTTGGTTGACTTAAAAGTCACCGCTCCTGTATCTGGTCTCGAAACCAAACTTAGACCTTGTTTGTGCGTTTCCACCTGTAGCTTCCTGGGACAATTACATATTTACATAGTTAGATTTTTACCATCAGCTACAGTATATGTATGCACAGGGATCTGTCAGACAGAATGCGGGCCCTAGTCCACAATCATCACTGGTGATAGTTTGTGATAGTTCACATACATTTCTTTAGGAAATTACAGACTACAAAAATCGAAGGCACGTATCTTTTCACAAGTATTCAAGTTGAGTTGTTACTTCTCTAGCAGTTCTGAGAACGTTCAGAATGTTGCCGTTGTCTTGACGTTGTCTCTTTCTGCTTCCAGATCGTGGGTGATTGGGGCCATAGCGCTGCTCTGTCTGCTGGGCCTGACATGGGCCTTCGGCCTGATGTACGTCAACGAGAGCACGGTCATCATGGCCTACCTCTTCACCATCTTCAACTCCCTGCAGGGCATGTTCATCTTCATCTTCCACTGTGTCCTCCAGAAGAAGGTGTGTGTTTTACTCTAACCTTGTGGTTCAGGGACTGTATTCACAAAGCGTCTCAGAGAAGGAGTGCTGATCTAGGATCAGGTCCCGTCCTGTCCATGTAATCTTATTCTTTGTGATCTAAAGGCTAAACTGATCTTAATTCACCACTCTGACTCTGAGTAGCTTGATATATATGCCCCTGTATTAGTTTGCTGTATGAGCTTTAGTCAGCTTCTCAAACCACACATGAAATGCAAAGTGGTTAGCTCACAATATTACATGACATGGCTTATTCCCATGTAGCAAGCTAGAAAGTATTGTAGTTATTAACTACATTATTCATTTTCTCACAGTATCACCAAAAAGTTGTTTGTTTTTTTGCGTCTGAATGGGAATATGTATGTGTGTGTGGTTCACAGGTGCGTAAAGAGTACGGAAAGTGTCTGCGTACCCACTGCTGCAGTGGCAAGAGTGTGGAGAGTTCCATTGGCTCTGGGAAGAGCTCAGCATCCCGCCCACCAGGGCGATATTCCACAGGTTCACAGGTAGGTAGCGCCTCTCCTCTCACCTCTTTCAAATGGCAATGTATTTGGTTGAGTACGAGCATATCTGATATAGATTTTTACTTAATTCTATCTGCTGATGTTGACCGGAAAGTTCATTGTAGCCCATTTATTATATTTAATAAATGGTCAATGTTAATTAATAAGTTGTGAACAATACATTTATGAATCATGCAAATAGTCTACGGCACACCATCACCCCTTCACGACGGAAGCTGGTTTCAGCGTCCATAATGAACCTTTTAATTACATATAGCAGCACATTGACACAACGGCTAACCGCTACGCCGAGTCTTTGCCATCAACCGCATGTGAACGGAAGCGGTCGTAAACACGCTGTAATTTATCGGCAACTCGGAGGCTTTTAAATGAACGTGTAATTAGCAAAGTAGATCGTAAACCGGTGGGCTCTGGGTGGTTAGGGAGGTAAGGTTCTCTCTCTAAATGAAAGTTGGAAGTGAGACCTTTGAAATATGGACACTGATCAACCCAACTCCCACACAGTGCTGGGCTGAAATAGAATTATAATTTTTTCTCTCAAAGACTTAAGCTGTGCTTGATTGAGCCTGCATATCTCAATGGAACCAATGGGATAGTCCCAAAAGTGCAAACCCTGCCCATGCTTTTACTGCAGGCAGGCTCGATCAAACGATTAAAGTATCGGAATACTGTAAATGCTATTTGAAGGCAAGTCTGCTCCCACAAGCACTTGTACACTTGAACATGGCCTTGACTTTTACAGCAGTGTAGAGTTATGAGAGGTAGCAATAACACCAGTGAAACTTAGCAATAACAGCAACGAGAGGTAGCAATAACAGTAGCAATGACTCAATTGTGATAACACTATTGTGAGTTGTGGAAGTCAAACCTTTACAAAGCCTTACAGAAAAACACAGTAACAAAGACTACAGTAATGTACTGTGTACGTCTTCAGCAACAAGAGGTCTGAATGAATGTAAGCATCACAGAGTTGAGGTGTGTTTTTAATGGTTGATGTTGCTGCACACACCCAAGACAGACTGTATAAATCCTAAGTGGAAGCCACCTTTGAGCACTGATTCCATTACCGTTACAAAACCCCACTGATGTGTTAGTTGTGTTGTTCCCCCTCTGCAGAGCCGGATCCGTCGGATGTGGAACGACACAGTCAGGAAACAGTCAGAGTCGTCTTTCATAACCGGCGACATCAACAGCTCAGCGTCGTTGAACAGAGGTAATATTCAGTCAATTTGCGCCGCACATGCTTGAACGCGCCGCAACCCACTAGCCTCTCCTTTAGGTTTTCAACGCTCTGTGATGTGGAGGAAGAAGGGAAAAATTGCCTTTGTGACAAAAGCGGAAGGATTTCGTGTTGGGTCCTGAAGAGCTTATGGGTGCTTTTGTTCCACCTCCGCACAAAGACACCTGTTTGGAATGATTGACGAATAATGGTCTTCTGTCTGGACCGTGATTGTTTGAATCAGGTGTGTTAGTGCTGGGCTGGACCAAAATCACACACACACAGTAGCTCGCTAGGGCTGGAGTTGGAGATTCCCGCGTTATGCTCATCCAGGGTCCTGACTGTGAAATATGCGATCCTTCAAGTCAGCATATTAGCCTATGGGTTGTTCTCACACTTGACAAGAGATGTGACTCTGTGACTTGTGACATAACTAGTATAGGGAAAGAGTTGGATGAATATGTTTTAGTTTTTTAAGATGAGTCATTAATCTCCCACTTACCTGCTCGTATAGAAAGTTGTCCTGCTGTTAATAAAAAAGTATTCATCTCTTACTTTATTCAAATAGCAACTCATCCTAAATGACCTTGACTTTTGTAAAATAATGAAGCTTTTCAATGTGATAATGCAGTTAGTGTATGTGCTAATTTATCAAATGAAGAAACTTTTAATTTGTTTTAAAAGGGTGGATTTTGCACCTGATGGAACCAAGAACCAAAGTAAATGCCAATATGAATTGCTCAAAGCATGATTTAATTTGCCTAACCAAAAAGCAGTTGGACAAGAGCAAAATATTAATTTGAGGCAGGACTATTTGTAAATGCTATACCCGTCTTCATGATAGCTGTCAACCAACAAAGTGCGAAACCAAGAAAGTAATGGTAATTGCTTTGTTCTTTAAAAATAAGTTGAACCATCCACAAACGCTTATCTCCCAATTTCATTATATGATGACAATTATCTCCCAATTTCATTATATGATGACAATTATCTCCCAAAACAATCATGGAAATACACAATAGCGCATTGGATAGCGGTCCAAATAAATACACATGTCTAGTGCGGACTCTGAGGTCTGAGTGTCAGAGGCATTATATAATCCTCCTAGACCATATCTGCACTAGATGATGATGCCACCCCCCTGACATTTCTCAGGGATGACTCGTCTCCAGACATTGGGTCCCTTGATGGAGGGGTTGAGTCCCTGCCACTACCTCACTCTCTAAATCTGCTCGCCTCTCCCTCTCAACCCGGACACTAATACGCAGTTTAGATGATGGATGGATGTTCGACGGTGAGAGGAAGTGTCGAGATCTCAATAATTAGGCACTCAGCGACGAGCGCCATCCCAAGATGTTGGCTCTTAGCTGGGGGAGGGAGAGAGAGAAAGGAGTGGAGCTCAGTGGGGTGGGCAGGCCTAGAAGACACTGCCGTAGATATATCACTAAGACCAGGAAGAGCGGAGTGAATTAATTAACACGTTTTCAGCTTAAGGTGTTGAAACGCGTCAGGTCTGATGTATAAGGCGTGAGAATAAACACTAAGTCTGCACAGGTGCATTTTCAGTCTGGCGCAGGATAACGCATCATGTTCTGAAGCGTCTTACACATCACAAACCTTCTCCTTGCTCTTCTCTGCAATGTTATTATGGAATTACAGTATGTGTGGAAGAGCAGACATCTCTCCCTGCTAGTCCTTCCTCAACTCAATATTCAGTACCTTGCCTCAGTCTCTGCATAACTGTTGCTGACTCCATACGTATCTCCTCTTGAGAGGTACGCATGCAATCATCTTGATAGCCTCGACTTGTTTAATTTATCCCCGCATTCATGATTTGGAAATGGTCCAATATATCAAACACAGACCCCATAAGTGGGGGAACCAACAGAGGGTGGGGAGGAGCTGTTTATAATTTCAAATTAGGCTGGTATTTTTGGAAGGCTTCAGAATAAGAGAAGCAACAGAAACAAGAAATGAGCACAAAGTGATTATATCAAATGGAAATTATAACCTAATGGATACATACATCCATATTAATAGCCACATCAAACAATGTATGCAAATGAAGTCTAAATTATGAGTTTAGTTGAGTAAATTGGGATATTGTGATTCTGTTCCGATGCATCGACGTGATTGTTGGAGTTGAAGATACTCCTGCAATGATATATTCATAAAATGATTTGCCTCTTAAAACTCACTTGGCGAAGTTATTCAACTGGATAACTGATTGGACTTTTTTGTTGTCGTCCTTTGGGCAATTATAACGTCGGCCATTTTGTCCATGCTTTGCTGTGTGGTCAGAGGAGTAGACAACCCAACAGGAAACTGATTTAGGTTCAAATTCTAGTCAATAATACATGTTCTAAGACAATAGCACAGCTACAGAATATTGCCTGCAGTCACACATAACAGAAGTTTCCCCTCTGTACCATTCCCATTATGCCCTTGCTGGCCAAATTACACATACTGTAACTGTTAGCCCATTCCGAACATGTTATCATTATGTCAGTGCGTTATGCGCTTAGTACAGTATGCGTAACGGAGCTGTACACAATCTTCAAAGTTAACTATCATAATTAGTCACACATCTTCCAACTCTTGCCATTTCCTTGATTCCTCTACCTCTCCGTTCAGAATTGCTTCAGGCGTAGAATCGAGACACACAGATATTCCCTGGCACTGTATGTACAAGGCCAGAGTTATCGGTCATTAGAGAACCGGTTTGTCTCCTTCCTTTCTTTCTCTCTCTCTCTCTATCTCTCTCTCTTCCTGGCTCTGACAGATTCAGAGCACTGCGAGAGAACAGTGTCCCTCGTCGGCAGAACTAATTGGCATGCATTTCCGCCTCTGCTGAATTTTTTTGGGGGGGAAGATATTTATATAGTCATTGGTACCCCATTCAAGTGTGCAGTGTGTATGTAATAGAGCGCATGTTAGGATCTCAATAATATCATATTATGTGCTCTGAATCTGAAGAGAGAAAACATACTCTTAGATGTTTCGGCAATTTGAACATAACATATAAACAGGAGCTTATTCCAGATTTGTTCAACTGGATACCGTAACTCACAATATTTCAATATTTCACAAAATGTTGCAATTTCCCCAAAAAGCCAGTCTGTTTTTTCTTCACTAACTGCTGTGCGGCATTCAACACACATCCAAACTACCTCCTCATTCATAGAAATTGTGTTATCTTCTAGTCTAGATACATTTAGTCACATTGCTCAAAGTTGAACGTTTATTTAGAACTGATCTGGGAACAGATGAGTCCCACGGGCAAAGGCATCAGTCACCGCCGCATAGTCCGGCGTGACGATTAGACAAGTAGAATCGGAGCCTCTATTTTCACACAAACCTTCACTTTTGTTAAAACAAAGTAAAGTAGAAAGATGTGGTACAGGGCAAAAGGGACTGCGGAGGGACTACAATCAGCACTGTAATGGCACTTACCATCCATGAGGAAGTTTTATTTGAGGGTATTTCTGCCAGGGAATTGTCTATGGGAAAGATGAATGCCAAGAAGTGAAGGCAATATTTTACTGGACAAATTGCATGGAAGATGTAGACCATTTACACAACGTAATACAGTAACCCGGGAAATGTTACCTGCCAAAAGCTTTCATAACATCCTTCTTCAATTCAAATGGAGTTAACATGTTCTATACTGTAGAGTGGTAATTTGACCATGTTATGTTCAGGTATGTTATTGAAGTGTTATGTCTTCGTTTTGTGTATGTCTATGCTTCAAAACAATGTCTATGTATGTACTGTTGCACACTGTCAGCTAGCATCTGTACCTTGTACATGGGGTGGAATTGGGAGGGGGGTAAAACAACATTCAGCTCAAAAGCATTTGTATAATGAGATGGTCAATTTGGGACCCCCCCCTACAATTCTACCTCTTGAATGTGAGCACACCAATTCTAACAATGCTAAATGGACGTTTATCCCATTGAATAAGCAGAGTCCTCATTGACCCACCTCACTGCTGCCGTCGTGATAAACCATGATCATGTCTGTTTCAAGCTTTGCTACGTCTGTAGCCCAACTGTTTAACAACTCGCCCTTAATGATCGTGTGAATGTGTACTGCTGTCATTGCCTCGGCTGCGTCTGCCTGACTGATACATATGTTCTCTCTCTCTCCCTCTACTTCCCTCTCTCTCTCCCTCTACTTCCCTCTCTCTCTCCCTCCCTCTACTTCCCTCTCTATCTCCCTCTGTCTCTGTCTGGCTGCTCCAGGGGCAATGGCTAACCATCTTATAACTAACGCACTCCTCCGTCCCCATGGCACTAACAATCCCTATAACACATTGCTCGGGGAATCTGCCGTCTATAACAACCCGTCAGTGGGCATGTACAACATGCAAGGTGTGCCAGCCTTCTTTTCATTCCTTCATGAATGTCGCTGGAACGTCGCTAGACATTACCTTTTTGCTACAAAAATCTGCGTTTGTCCCCAAAAGACCTGCTGGAGGCTTTTGGCGGGAGGGGGCATATGGTGGCTTCCCATTGGGGCATGCCATTCCGTCACTAATTATTTTGTCACACTCCAAACTCATTCATGTGCCTCACTTGCCTGGCATGCATAATGCGGTGTGGTGAAATGGTGCAACAAACCAAAACTATTGGGAAGGGACGTCAGCACGCCAATTGGGAGCTGAAAACACCACCAGTCGTTTGATGTTTTGCTGCACTGTTGTCCATGAAGCTTGCTGTGGTTGTCCATGAAGCTTGCTGTGGTTGTCCATGAAGCTTGCTGTGTGCACTGCAACTTCAAAATGTTGCTGGTAGATTGTTGAATGAACATCCTTGTTCTGTTAGTGCTCCCAATCAATGATTCTAATATAAAAAAAAAACACAGAAGGTGAGCTACTAATGAAGTAGCATAAACAAAACTTTTCTACCTCCGGGCTCCTTTCCAATAAGACAACATGATGTTGGCAATTTTTATGACACTAAATGTAAGCCGCCTGAACCTTCCTAATTATGTAAAGGGCCAGTATCCCATTGGTACTTATGAACCTCAAAATCTGTAAAGCAGTATGTTTGCCCAACCAGCAAAAAACAACATCAATGCACTACAATACTGCAGTTTTGCAGTTCATTAAAAATAATGCACAAAACGAGAGATTTTTCTACCAAAGCTGTCCAATATATTAAAAGTACATGTCAGGCAAATTGTGTCTGAAAATGTGATATATATATATAACAGTCATATCAATACTGCTGAAATGGCTGTTATCGTCTTTCAAGACTTAACTGTCAAATAGGAGTTTTATGGAGTAACACCAGCAGAGCCAATTACTGTATCAATGATGAACCCGTCCAAATAGTACTATCATGACTTTGGCATGTCAGTAGGATATAACTGTTCAAATATTGCTGATTATAGTAGAATTGCTCAAATGTTACCACAGGAAATGCATGTAGGTTGCTATAGGTGCAATTTTAACGTGAGCTGCAAAGTTAAAGGGGAAGTGTAGGACTTTACAACGTGTTGTCAGGTGATTTCTCACCCGGAAAGTAGTCTATGGGCCAGGAGAAACTGAAATCCATGGTTTGGTTTTCTATAAACAGCCACTTCAAATGTTAGCTTAACTTTAGCCACCGCTTACCAAAAATCTATGGGAGTGATAGGGGCATGTGCACAAGTGTTTGTTGGCAATGGAGATTACTAGCATGTAATGTAATGTAATAACAATATTAATAGTGTACATCATATATGTAAACTCATCTTCCCCCCTTGAATATACTCTGGTTATAGTTTCTAAGAAAGTGTTATCAAATACGCATGGTGACATCACACACGGGAGGTCATTTCTGGACGCATCATCAAGCCTGTGTGAACGTCTCTTCTACCTGTTACTGTTATGCTTACTTGTGTTTTTTCTTTGTCTTCCCTTTTCCTCATGCTGTCAATAAGACCCCTACAGAGAGACAAGTATGGTCAAACTAAACATTGCTTACCAAATGTAATTGACCTTAGCTTTACTTTCTTTTCACTCTATGCTGACAAAAGGGGAATGAGAAAACAATCATCTTATTTGGAAGTAGAAATGAACTATTCAAAATGTCAGACGCTCCTCTGAAATAATCAACCACTTCTGGAGAATGTCCATCAAATATATTCACAAAGGAGATGCCTTGAAAGAACTTGATGTCTTCTGCAAATCGATCAGCCCCAAGGAGCATCCATTTGATATAATAAGATCCAGAGGAGGCTGGTGGGAGGTATAGGAGGACAGGCTCATTGTAATGGCTGGAATGGAATTAATGGAACCGAGTCAAATGTGGTTTCCATATGTCTGATGTTTTTAATACCGTTCCATTTATTCCAGTCATTACAATGAGCCTTTCCTCCTATACCTCCCACCAGCCTTTTCTGATAAGATATTATCATCCTGTATAGCTGACATTGTAATCCATAATGTAAGATTAAATTGGCCAAAGTAGCCAGCATGCTCCTGGTCCTAAGAGATTTAATTAATCTCAGATGTTGGCCAATCAAAATCCAATGCCTATCTTGGAACTTGGTCACCACCGTCATATGTTACTATTTTACATTAATACAAGTTGAACTGCACTTTGCAGAAAACAAAGGTCAAACCTACATACAGTTTTTGCAACAACAAAAAAATGAGGTGGAAGGCTTAACTCTAGACGTTCCTCTTTCAAACACATTTTAAATAGTTGACATTTCCCAAATTTGCATTGACGTATCCCTATAAGACACCATGGACATTTTGAATATAAAACATCCATACTTTCTCTGCATGAGAGAACAGAAAGTATTTTCCTAATGTATAACTGTAAAGTTGACCCCTTATCACCATGTCCTCTATGGCCTATATTTATCATTGTGGAGTCATTAAGTTTACCATTAACTTTCTTTCTACATTAGTCTATGGACAAATCCATTTAAAGATTACGCTTTCTTAAAGGTAGACTCAGCAGTATGACATCATCATGCTAACAGGAATAAAAAACAACACAATTCAAGATTGCGCCTACATTTTGTTTTTGTTGATGGCTGTAGGCAGGAAATTGCCCCCGGTGAATGAATATGGCATATTGCTGAATGTACCTTTAAATAGGGGTTAATATGACTGGGGTCCAAATGTATAGACGGAGCTGTAGGTAGTGTATCTCACTGTTAAAAGGAAATGCATGGCTGTGGTTTGTTGTTAAAGCGTACATGTTGTCAATTGTCACACATGTAAATGTTCTCATGTTTGGACAAAGTTATTCCCGACTACATCACAACACAAGCCAAACAGAGAGGATCATGATAGAAATGTAGATTGCATTACAAGTACTTGAGTACTTGTGTGTGTCGCTTGAGTAAAGGTAAGTGTATCTAGTATTGACTGACTACGTTAAAGCATTTCGACCATCTTGCAGTTTGTGAACATACCATATGTACACAACACAAAAATCAAGTGAAAGAGTGTTGACCTAAGCCTAGATATCACAATCTGTGAGCCACCCTGAAGGTTGCCCCTCACATTAAAAGAAAGGAGATAGTTTTGGCGGGCCTAATGTGTGCATGACCACGTCCAAGCGGCTGACATTTAGCCGTTCTAATGAGCGACCGCTACTTCCGTCCCTCTCATATGAGCTTCTCTCCTCTTTTCCTCTTTGTTCCCCAGAGGGAATCCTGAACAATGCCCGGGATGCAAGTGTCATGGATACTCTACCACTGAATGGTAACCACGGCAACAGCTACAGCATCGCCAGTGCCGAGTACATGAGCGACTGTGTCCAGATCATCGACCGGGGCTACAACCACAAGGAGACCACGCTGGAGAAGAAGATCCTGAAAGAGCTGACCTCCAATTACATCCCTTCCTACCTGAACAACCACGAGCAAAACCGCAACCTCATGAACAAGCTGGTGAACAACGTGAGCAACGGAGGCAAGGATGTTAGTCTGGGGGGTATGGGGATGGGTGTAGGGATGGGGGGGATGGGGATGAATGTGGCGCTGGGTTTGGATGATCAGTCTTCCTTCCCTCCACACCTCCACGATGAGGGTCTGGGCCTGGAGTTGATTCGGGAGGAGTCCAACGCCCCTCTTCTGCCCCAGAGACCACCATTTCTGCCGCCCGTGGACAACCTCCACCACAACCACCTCCACAACCAGGGCCTGCCGCATCAGCCTCCGCTCCCCCACCACCACCACCCAGCCTTCTCCTCGGCCACCACCACCTCGTCCTCGTCCCGCCGGCGGATCCCGCAGGAAAACAGTGAGAGCTTCTTCCCCCTGCTCACCAACGAGAACACCCAAGACGTGGAGCCCACTTCGCCCAGCTCCCACCCCCACCACCTACACCACCCCAGGGACTCCCTCTACACCAGCATGCCCGTGCTGGCAGGCCTTCCGGATACCACAGCTAACGGCACCACCACTGCCCCCCTTGCTGATAAAGATGCAGGAGAGGGCCTACCGGCAGAGGGCAAGAGCCCAGAGACCAGCCAGGACGATGTCTACTACAAGAGCATGCCCAACCTGGGCTCACGTAACCACCTGCACCAGCTGCACTCCTACTACCAGCTGGGGAGGGGCAGCAGTGACGGGTTCATCGTGCCCCCCAACAAGGAGGATCTGCCCCCTGAAGAGGCCACCCAGGAGCCCTCGCACCTGGTCACCAGCCTATAGGCCTACAGACCCAACCCCCCTGACCCATTCGCCCCAATTCCTTATTGCCGTGGTTCCTGCTTTTTTCCGCCTCCCCTTCGCCCTACGCGTTCCCCTGTTTTTTTTTTTTTTTTACTCCGTGTCCCGAATTTGAAAAGCGAAACTGATGCCTGTCTCAATACTGACAGCAAACAGAATATTGAAACTGTTATGTTTTGTGGATAATATGACTCGACTCGGTTAGATGTTGGAGAAATCTATTGATGTGCATTTCACTTTTTTTGCGAGATGCCGAACCTTGTATTGGATTGATGTGTTTTCTCTCAGTGGGAGGGGAGATGAACACTCGGGACAGCTGGATCTCGGGCTCTGAAATGTATTTTGACAGTCCAAAGGAACTACAAACGGACCCAAAAAACGTTCTGCTACTAGTTGATGTGTAGAGTTAAAATCGGAACAAATCAAGAATAAGACTATTTTATTATACTTCTGTATCCATACTGGCTTTTTAAGGGGGGTTCTTCCTCTGGTGATTTTGCAGCACATTTTGTGCTGAAGTGTTCCTGCAAGTTCGACGAAACAGATTTTGAACAATGAAGGAATTTAAATCACGTGCTTTACAGCATATTTTTGGTTTTCTTGTTTTTTTCCTTTTGTCGTAACAATAATAACTGTTGAAGAAGATGGAGGAAAAAAACTAATAACAGAGAATTCTGAGGTATTTCTATGTAAATGTACAGATACTAGCATTGCACATAATAGTATAATTTTTGTTCCACCCAAACCTTTGTCTCTGTAAATGTAGTTGGTTCAGAGCATTTCCTTTCTGTTGTGCTGGTCTTGAGCATTATTTAGCCTTTTCATTTTTTTCAAGAAACAACAAAACAAAGCAACAAAACTAAATAACACCAAAAAAAAATAACAAAACACTTATTAGCGTACATAGCGGTGTAACCACCAATGTTTTCCAAACCATCTTTATTTTACAGTTTGATTATTTCTTCACTGTGTGGATAGAAAGAGAATTCTGGTTCACCCGCCGTAGAAGTGTCAGAAAAGTTAGCCAAGAGTTGGCCTGCAGAGAGAAAGCTATTTTCTTTCCTCATCAGTTAAGAGACAGGTGCTTCTCAGAGAGAAAGCTATTTTCTTTCCTCATCAGTTAAGAGACAGGTGCTTCTCAGAGAGAAAGCTATTTTCTTTCCTCATCAGTTAAGAGACAGGTGCTTCTCAGAGAGAAAGCTATTTTCTTTCCTCATCAGTTAAGAGAGAGGTGCTTCTCAGAGAGGAAGCTATTTCTTTCCTCATCAGTTAAGAGACAGGCGCTTCTCAGAGAGGAAGCTATTTCTTTCCTCATCAGTTAAGAGACAGGTGCTTCTCAGAGAGGAAGCTATTTCTTTCCTCATCAGTTAAGAGACAGGCGCTTCTCAGAGAGGAAGCTATTTCTTTCCTCATCAGTTAAGAGACAGGTGCTTCTCAGAGAGGAAGCTATTTCTTTCCTCATCAGTTAAGAGACAGGTGCTCCTCAGAGAGAAAGAGAACAAATTGAATATCAATAAGCACTACAAAACAGAACTTTGAGTGAGGAAAAACAACTGGAAATATATTTATTTGTTTGTTCAAATGACAAAATACAGTGATAAATGGAGGTAAAGAACTCAGCAGCACAGAGTAGTTTTTATTATGAGTATGATTATGGCTTTTAATTTATTCATTTTTGTATGGGTTTCCAAGTTGAATGACCTCATAACTAATATTTGTTGTAACAGTGAAACTTGTTTGCCAACAAATAAATTACTGATTAAGATTTACCACGTAGTTATCGCAAAGGTTTTGTGTTTTTTTGTGGGGTTTACATTGCTATTACTCCAAAAGGCAAAGCAAGGCCTTCCTTGTAAAGATAGTGTTGTTTGAGCTCAGTTTCGAAAATATCTCAATAGATTCAGCTATTTCATGAACACAATAAATGACAATGTGTCACTGCTGGTATAATGTACTCTGTATATGTGGGATAACAACTGAGTGAGTGCACAAAAGAGTGAACGTCAATCAATTTACCCCACGAAGAACGATGGTAAGTAATCATTCACTTTCATATGAATGTTGGCCTTTATACAATGGATGGGTCTAACCCTGGGTGCTGATTGGTTACAATATTGACGTTGATTTTTACTTACAGATCTTTCATTACGGTGTTTTATCAGATTATTGACTTTCTCAACTGAGTGGGTATGGAGACTGCTGCAGTTAGTGGCCAGAGCATAGATTTCGGTCTTACCTTGTCCGTAGACGTCTTATACGGTAAGGAAACCAATATGTCAAAATGTGGGTGAATTGTCCTTTGAACGTTTAACATTTTCCAAGTGGTTCCACTGTTCCAATACTTTGTGGCAGGATCATGGTCAGCTATGTGATGTTGGTAATGACCCAATATGACATGGCATGTGTCATTTCATGTTGTTCAACCGGTAGCTATGTCAAGATGCGTATCGTTGAAGTGCCATTTCATTGGACAATTATTGTTATGCCAGCGTTGTACTGAACATAAATATTGTCTTTGTTGCATTTGACATGTTTCAAATGATAGCATCAACATTTCCCCCAATCAAATGTACAGTTTCTGAAATTCAGCACCTCTCCTTAATGGCTTCGCATACAAAGCAGTATGAAAATTAGAATGTCCGGCCTCCAATCCCATATTAATGTGGGCGCAGTTGTGATTGATGGCTGAGTCATAGTGGAAAAATTACAAGGAGATGTGAGGCTCGTCTAAAGGGTGGCCGGGCCCGATGCTTCCTTCCTCTCTCATGGATATGCATGAGGCTGGATCTCCTCTTGGTTCTCTCGCCGGTAGCAGTGAAGAGCTATGGCCCTCAACGCGTGTCAGTTTGACTGGCGTTTGCAAAGCGGGCGAGTTAATAAAATGTCCTAAAAAAGTGACTCTGGCCTCCTTCCTCTTTATTAATGAGTCATTACGCTAACTCCTAAGCGGCCCCGCGGGGCCTCGCCTCCGGCGTTTCTGTGTATATGCTGACTGGACACAAAACTGCCCTGTCAGGAGTAAACACAGGTCTGTAATTGACACAACTACCCAACCGCTCTCTGTGTGTGTGTGTGTGGGGGGGGGGGGTGTGTGTGTGTGTGTGCGTGGGTGTGTGTGTGCGCGTGTGCGTGCGCGCGCTACATGATAGTTTGCACGTGTGAAGGATGGTTTCACTAACTTTTTTTGGCCAGCAGATCATTCGCTTGAAATGTGATAAAATGTCAAATTAGTCTTCATCTGTAGATTTGTGTTAGTTCTGTGAGGGGAAGGCTGTTATATATGTTTAGACTGTGGCATCTCATTAAGGGCCTCATGTGAAAAGGCAAAACAACTTCCCTTTTATCCATGGGCGTTGCTTCACGTATTATGCTGTTTTATGAACACAATAACTTTAATACATATCCATCCATTTGTTTTGAATGGTTTCCACGGCTATAAACACCTGCGTACAGGTATTATGGTAGTAGGCTTAGGTCTAGACTGCAGGGTTGACAAACCAAACTGGAATAGGTTTTCTCTTCAAGTCTTTACTAGTTGTAATTGATGTCGTGGGCCTAATGTGCTATGTATGGAACAGGTCACATGACGTTTGAAAGAAATAATCATCCATTGTCTTTTGTACTGTACATGGAAACGTGTACAGATTCCCCTAACACAATGATCTATGCAAACAAATGTATACCAGGCATCCACCACCAAATGACATATTCAACTTAATTCTCATAAAAAGTCAATGAAATCTGAGGAAAAGGCAGTGCATCACAACTATCCTTTTGTATAAAAATGAAGCTTATTTTCCCCACATGGGTACACAGGGCATACATACACAATTATTCATTTCAACTTTCAAATCCCCCAAGAAAATCCTTTCTGACAACACATCCCCCAGTCATTCCGTGCAACCGGAGTTCTCCTTGGTTCTGACAGGGAAGGACATTGTCGATTCCCTCAGCCCTCCTTCCTCTCCACCACCTGTCCATGCCATCCATCCTGCCGGCCATGAGAAAATAAACTCTCAACTTTAAAATTAAGAACAAGAATTGAAATGTTCACAAAGCATTCTGGGACGAAATTAACATACAGTTGTGTGTTTTTTTCATCATTGCTTGGTCTGACAGCTCTGTCAGAAATTGAGACACATTCTTTAGGGAGTGGGACCCCTCTTTGTTATTGTGCATGCAGTTGCAATTTGTGGCTAGAAAGGAAGATGTCCTCTGTTGGTTTGAGAGAAAACATGTAGAAGTGCCTTCTACAGACAGAGTATCACCATTTGGAACTTCATTGTATGTTTTTCAATATACCATTTGATCTTTCTGGTGGGTCTTCCCAATGGGGAAAAATGGTTGAATCAACGTTGTTTTCACCTCATTTCAACAACAAAATTCAATGTGACATTGAGTCAACATTGAGTCAACGTGGACAACCGATTGGATTTGCAAAAAGTCATCAAAGTAAGGGCCTTTCCTCTTATTTTTAATACCTAACTTTTAACCGAAATCCATTGACATGGTGAATCTTTCTGTTGATTTCATGCTGAATTGACATTAGTTGAAAACTCAAACAAATGTAAGTCAAAACTAGATGTTTAAATGGTATCTGTGCCCAGTGGGTCGTTGTTAATATGGCTGTGAAGTTATTTATAGTGAATGATGAGAAACAGAATGTTTTGTATTGGATAACCGCCTTGTGTGTGTGTGTTCAGGAACATTTGTATTGCATGTATGAATACCAGTGGAAGAGTAGGTCAGATAGGACCTCTATAAAATGGCTCATTTCATATCTGGCTCTCCTTGTAAAATCAATGGCTGAATGCCCCGCAGAATTCCAAATGAAAGGTGAATCAATGTCATCTCATGGCTTTGTGTACTGGGACAACCTGACAGTCCTTGCAAATAAAAGAAACTGCCTCCCTATCCTTTTCTGTTGAGATAACATTGATTTAAGATAGAGGGGATTGTGTCAATGTTTGCTACCCTGGGGTCCATTGTGTAAAAGGCCATGACCAAAGCTGTGGTTTATCGTGGAGAGCTTTCAAAAGTTGGGCATTTTGAGGAGTGCTGCTGACTGATTCATGTTCAAATCGTATTGGTCACATACACATGGTTAGCAGATCTTATTGCGAGTGTAGTGAAATGATTGTGCTTCTAGTTCCGACAGTGCAACAATGTCTAACATGTAATCTAACAATTCCACAACAACTACAACTACCTAATACTTGCTTCCGAGTGGCGCAGTGGTCTAAGACACTGCATCTCAGTACAAGAGGTGTCACTGCAGTACCTGATTTGATTCCAGGCTGCATCACATCCGGCCGTGATTGGGAGTCCCATAGGGTGGCGCACAATTGGCCCGGCATCGTCCGGGGTTGGCCGGGGTAAGCCGTAAATAAGAATTAAATAAGAATTTGTTCTTAACTGACTTGACTAGTTAATAAATAATAATAAAAATACACACAAATCTAAGTAAAGGAATGGAAGTGGTATTATTTAAGTGACTAGTCATCTATTTATTGAAGTGGCCAATGATTTCAAGTCTGTATGTAGGCAGCAGCCTCTCTGTGTTAGTGCTGGCTGTTTAACAGTTTGATGGCCTCGAGATAGAAGCTGTTTTTCAGTTTCTCGGTCCCAGCTTTGTTGCACATACTGCACCCAAGACCATTGTCTTTGGTGGTTGTTCTCCTTGATGATCTTTTTGGCCTTCCTGTGACATTGGGTACTGTAGGTGTCCTGGAGGACAGGTAGTTTGCCCCTGGTGATGCGTTGTGCAGACTGCACCACCCTCTGGAGAGCCTTGCGGTTGTGGGCGGTGCAGTTGCCGTACCAGGCGGTGATGCAGCTCAACAGGATGCTCTCAATTGTGCATCTGTAAAAGTTTGTGAGGGTTTTAGGTGACAAGTCAAATTTCTTCAGCCTCCTGAGGTTGAAGATGCGCTGTTGTGCTTTCTTCACCACACTGTCTGTGTTGGTGGACCATTTCAGTTTGTCTGTGATGTGTACACCGAGGAACTTAACTTTCCACCCTCACTGCTGTCCCGACGATGTGGATAGCGGGGTTCTCCCTATGCGGTTTCCTGAAGTCCACGATCATTTCCTTTGTCTTGTTGACGTTGAGTGAGAGGTTGTTTTCCTGACACCACACTCCGAGTGCCCTCACCTACTCCCTGTAGGCTGTCTCGTCGTTGTTGATAATCAAGCCCACTACTGTTGTGTCGTCAGCAAACTTGATGATTGAGTTGGAGGAGTGCATGGCCACGCAGTCATGGGTGAACAGGGAGTACAGGAGGGGGGCTGAGTGCGCACCCTTGTGGGGCCCCAGTGTTGAGGATCAGCGAAGTGGAGATATTGTTTCCTACCTTCACCACATGGGGGCGGCCCGTCAGGATGTCCTGGACCCAATTGCACAGGGCGGGGTTGAGACCCAGGGCCTCTAGCTTAATGATGAGCCTGGAGGGTACTATGGTGTTTAATGCTGAGCTATAGTCAATGAACAGCATTCTTACATAGGTATTCCTCTTGTCCAGATGGGATAGGGTGGTGTGCAGTATTTTATGGCGATTGCATCGTCTGTTGACCTATTGAGGCGGTAAGCAAATTGATGTGGGTCTAGGGTGACAGGTAAGGTGAAGGTGATATGATTCTTGACTAGTCTCTCAAAGCACTTCATGATGACAGAAGTGAGTGCTATGGGGCGATAGTCATTTAGTTCAGTTACCTTTGTCTTCTTGGGTACAGGAACAATGGTGGCCATCTTGAAGCATGTGGGGACAGCAGACTGGGATAGGGATTGATTGAATATGTACGTAAACAGACCAGCCAGCTGGTCTGCACATGCTCTGAGGACACGGCTAGGGATGCCGTCTGGTCCGGCAGCCTTGAGAGGGTTAACATGTTTAAATGTCTTACTCACATCGGCCACAGAGAAGGAGAGCACACAATCCTTGGTAGCGGGTCGCATCGGTGACACTGTGTTATCCTCAAAGTGGGCAAAGAAGGTGTTTAGTTTGTCTGGAAGCAAGACGTCGATGTCCGTGACGTGGCTGGTTTTCTTTTTGTAGTTTGTGATTGTCTGGAGACCCTGCCACATACGTCTTGTGTCTGAGCCATTAAATTGCTTCTCCACTTTGTCTCTATACTGACATTTCGCTTGTTTGATTGCCTTCCGGAGGGAATAACTACACTGTATTTGGCCATAATCCCAGTCACCTTTCCATGTTTAAATGTGGTGGTTCATGCTTTCAGTTTGCGCGAATGACGCCATCTAGCCACGGTTTCTGGCTAGGGTAGGTTTTAGTAGTCACAGTGGGTAAAACATCTCCTATCCACTTCCTTATAAACTCAATCACCGAATTAGAGCAAACGTCAATATTATTCTCTGATGCTACCCGGAACATGTCCCAGTCCGCGTGATAAAAACAATCTTGAAGCGTGGATTGCGATTGGTCAGACCAGCGTTGAATAGTTCTTAACAAGGGTACATCCTGTTTGAGTTTCTTTGTTGGGGTCTCTATAAGCTTCAGTATGAGGTCCTAATTCTAGCATGAACCTGCATCCTTGTTGCTGTGTGATATCATATAGTCAAAATGTTTGCCTTTGGGTAAGTTGAGCCAATGGCCATGTGGTACTGTAAGTTGAGCCAATGGCAAATTTAAGGGTTTTCTTCCCTGGCGTAATGCAAGGAACTATCGCTGGGCTATAAGTTAACAACAGGGCCTGGACTATGTTAAAAGTGTTTTAAAAAGTACAAATTGTTTGTTAGCTGTTAAGTCTGTGTTAAAATATGACAAAAGACAAAAAAGCTATTGTGTGTTGTAAATAAAGATAGACATGGTTTTAAAAGGGGAATGGTAATATGTGACCGACTCGTTCAAATCAATTATGTAGCAAAATTTATACACTGCATTTTTGAGGAACAATGGGAAATTGATTCTGCTTGGAGTTGATAAACTTGTAGCCTCACTTTTGAGAAAATGGCCTTTTGAATGTTTTGGTACCTAATGAAGAGCTCTTATTTGTCTGCACCCATTCAGCATCGTCCACACCCTCTTTACAATTTTATTCGTATTTACAGATGGCATAGATGTTTGTTCCAGAAGGCATTTTGATTTAAAAAACGTTTACGTTCAAATGCAGTGTAGTACTTTAAAGTACTACTTCAGTAGTTTCTTGGGGTATCTGTACTTTACTATTTATCTTTTTGAAAACTTTTACTTCACTACATTCCTAAAGAAAATGATGTACTTTTTACTCCATACATTTTTCCTGACACCCAAAAGTACTCATTACATTTTGAATGCTTAGCAGGACAGGAAAATGGTCCAATTCACGCACTTATCAAGAGAACATCCCTGGTCATCTCTACTGCCTCTGATCTGGCGGACTCACTAAACACATAATGTAAGCTTTGTTTGCAAATTATGTTTAAGTGTTGGAGTGTGCCCCTGGCTATCCGTAAATTAACAAAAACAAACCATTTGTGCAGTTTGGTTAATATAAGCAATTTTAAATAATTTAACATTTTACTTTGAAAACGTAAGTATATTTTCGCAATTGCATTTAAGAATGCGAAGCGAGGCAGCCATCTCTGTCGGCGCCGGAAGTTCATTTACTTTTGATACTTGAGTATATTTAGAAGCAAATACTTTTAGACTTTTACTCAAGTAGTATTTTCCTGGGTGACTCACTTTTACTTGAGTCATTTTCTATGAAGGTATCTTTACTTTTACTCAAGTATGACAATTGGGTACTTTTTCCACCACTGTTCAAATGGCTCTCCTTTAAAGTAGTGACCCCGAGATACGCCTAGTTTCCTGAAACGAGTCACATATTTCATTCAGTATAGGAATTTGTAGGCAGGCTAACTTACCTTGTCCCATGGCTCAACTTACCCCGTATTCGGGTAAGTTGTTCCAAAGGACCACTTTTTTCAAAACTGTAGTCTTTACATGAATTCTGATCATTTCCAGCGATACACAACATCCTGAAATATATGTAGATATCTTTGTTAGAAAGAATACTATATTTCCCTTCACAGAGAAATGCTGAAAGTAAAATATCGCTCAGCTTACCCCACTCTCCCCTACTGTAGTCAGCTATTTTACACTAAACTGTTTTGAATTCTGAAAGTCTATCAAACACCTACTATATACCTCTGCATGTTCATATCAAACATTCAGAAAATCATCCATACATATCGTCAATTTCCTTTGCAAGTCCCTCTGTCTCTCATGCATCATCCTGTAGCTTTAGCTATACCCCAAGCCACCCCAAAACATATCTCACTCATAAATATGCCTTAGATTGTCAAATATGCTTTATCATGACAGAGCTTTAAATATATGCCGGTGTCGAGGCACTAAGTCACTTGGGAGTTGGATTGCTCCGGATGCCACAAGCAAACCGGTCGTCTGACATTCGCATGAAGCCACAGCCAGTTTATTTGGAATATAATTCTTCATAAAGGGTACCTTATTGTAAACTGTTACCCATTCATGTTACTTTGTCTAGTCCAGTGCGATGATCAGAAGAATAGAGTGACATGGCGCGTCATGTTTAGCCTGATGGTATTCAGCCTGTGTCTGGCCTTAAGTCAAGGTAATAGAAAAAAAGATGTCGCTGAACACCTGAGCTTTGACAAGCAGATATATTCTTCACATTACAACACTGGTTTTGGTTCCACCTCACTCTGTTTAAAGTGCCAATCAACACCGATAATCTTTGAATTAAAGTAAAAAGGGAGCGCTGACAAATGATCTGTAGGCTTTGTTGGGGCTTGCACCGGGCAATGGTATTTTAATTCAATATATGAGCACACATGGCCCTGCCCTAGATGTTGAAGTCTAAACAAAGATAGCATCATCTAATCAAAAGACGGCCCGGAGTGTTTCAAGGGCAGAATTATTTTCTATTAGAACCTTTCCCCCCAGGGATTTAGCCAATTTTCTTTATTATGATAGAATCAGCATATTGTAGATTGAATCGGTAGATAGTGTCACAGTGGGCTAGGTGCGATGGGTCCAGACACCACGCCAGCATTCTAAAACCTTGAAACATGGACCGTCTGTCTCTCATCCATGTCCTTTAAGTCGTCTAATATACAGCGTGCAGACTGGCCACATTTTGTAGATGATCTGACTGATGTTTGGAAAAGGTTGTTCTCTCTGTGTTCTTTTTCAGAGATCAAACGATGACCTAGGCAATGGGAAGTGCACACAGTTTAATAAGAACATTGTAATTAAGACAAAACATTTAACTGATCAATTCATCTGCTGACCTTTTTGATTATGATCAGCTTCCTGTAAATGAAATATAAATGAATATTGAGAATATAGATCAGAACTGTAGCCAGGTGGCATTTGATGTATCACTCCTGCATAGGACACATTTCTCAAAATATGCTGTTAAGTTGTGTGCACAGTTTGCATCAAACTGTGTTTTCGGTGGAAGTCCATTCATTTCAGTGGGATACAATCCGCACCACTGCGACTCATATGATGAACATCAGCCGGACTAAGGCTGTGGTGTGTGAAGAGTCACATGTATTGTATTTTTTGAACTTGTACTATGCTTTGCCATGCAGTCTCAGAAACTGAAGTAGATCAAACACAGAAGAAAGTGCCTATGTGTGGCTTCCGTCTGTGTTTATGGGATAGCAACAAGATAGGAAAAAAAGGGAAATATTGGAAATCTGCATGTGAAATGTGCCCGGTTTTAGGGTATATTTCAGAGGGAAATGTTTGTGGTATACAGTACAGTTGAAGTTGGAAGTTTTTCATAAACCTTAGCCAAATACATTTAAACTCAGTTTTTCACAATTCCTGTTTTAGGTCCGTTAGGATCACCACTTTCTTTTAAGAATGTGAAATGTCAGAATAATCGTAGAGAGAATGATTTAATTTCAGCTTTTATTTCTTTCATCACATTCTCAGTGAGTCAGAAGTTTACATACACTCAATTAGTATTTCGTAGCATTGCCTTTAAATTGTTTAACTTGGGTCAAATGTTTCTGGTAGCCATCCACAAGCTTCCAACAATAAGTTGGGTGAATTTTGGTCCATTACTCCTGACAGAGCTGATGTAACTGAGTCATGTTTGTAGGCCTCCTTGCTCGCACAAGCTTTTTCAGTTCTGCCCACAACTTTTCTATAGGATTGAGGTCAGGGCTTTGTGATGGCCACTCCAAAACTTTGACTTTGTTGTCCTTAAGCCATTTAGCCACAACTTTGGAAGTATGCTTGGGGGGTCATTGTTCATTTGGAAGACCTATTTGAGACCAAGCTTTAACTTCCGGACTGAAGTTTAACTTCCGGACAGAACGCATCTCCTTCCTGAGCGGTATGACGGCTGTGTGGTCCCATGGTGTTTATATTTGCGTACTATTGTTTGTACAGATGAACGTGGTACCTTCAGGCGTTTGGAAATTGCTCTCAATGATGAACCAGACTTGTGGAGGTTTACAATTCTTTTTCTGAGGTCTTGGCTGATTTCTTTTGATTTTCCCATGATGTCAAGCAAAGACGCACTGAGTTTGAAGGTAGACCTTGAAATACATCCACAGGTATACCTCCAATTGACTCAAATGATGTCATTTGGCCTATCAGAAGCTTCTAAAGCCATGACATCATTTTCTGGAATTTTCCAAGCTGTTTAAAGGCACAGTCAACTTAGTGCATGTAAACTTCTGACCCACTGGAATTGTGATACAATTGTCTGTAAACAATTGTTGGAAAAAGTACTTGTGTCATGCACAAAGTAGATGTCCTAACCGGCTTGCCGAAACTATAGTTTGTTAACAAGAAATTTGTTTAGTTGTTGAAAAACGAGTTTTAATGACTCCAACCTAAGTTTATGTAAACTTCCGACTTCAACTGTATATAGGCTAGTTCACTGAAAAGTCTCCATGAATCTACTACAATGAGACCGAAGTTGAGAAAGCTCTTGCTCTTTGCCTTGATAGAGGACAGTGGTGCTCAAGGTCTTTCTGGGTCAACCCATTGCAGCCCAGAAAGCAGCACGGGGAGTACCATGTGTACATCAAAAATGTAATAGGTAGCACTTTATTTAAAGGTACAGAAATTAGCAATGGACAAAATGGTAATCACAGAGTAATAATGCCTACTGTATATATACAGTACCATTCAAAAGCTTGGGCACACCTACTCATTCCAGGGTTTTTCTTTATTTTTACTATTTTCTACATTGTAGAAAATAGTGAAGACATCAAAACTATGAAATAACACATGGAATCATGTAGAAACCAAAAAAGTGTTATATTTATGTGTTAAAATGTTATATTTGAGATTCTTCAAAGTTGCCACCCTTTGCCTTGATGACAGTTTTGCACACTCTTGGCATTCCCTCAACCAGCTTCATGAGGTAGTCACCTGGAATGCATTTCAATTAACAGGTGTGCCTTGTTAAAAGTTCATTTGTGGAATTTCTTTCCTTCTTAATCTGTTTGAGACAATCACGACGTTGCCCTGTTGGTGAGGTGTATGACTCCCCATAAATACCTTTCCCCATTTTTTTCTCTCTACTCTACAGCATGGACTCTTGGAAAGCTCTTTGTTAACATAGAGAGAGTATGGTAACATCAAAAGGTTGGATACGGAACAATATTTCGGTAATCCAACCAGTTGAAAGCATCCGTTGGTACTTAAAGAATATGATGTCAGATGAGTTGTCGTCTGAGACATTATTACTGATGATGGGACAACATAAACTGTATCTTGGAAAGTCTACACATTCTAGTTATCAGATTCACATGGAATTGTTGTGCAATTTAAATGTTTAAATATGAAACTATTTGTGAAAGATAAAATATAATTTGAACTTCTAAATGAGAGAATTGTTTTCATAAGTGAACTATGCTCACTCAGTGGCCCCGCCCAAGTGAACAGACATTGGTTGAGAACTATGAAACACGCCCTTCTCTCCCCCACTACAAAAGCCCGTTGACGAATATCAACCATAAGTTTCCGATGACGTGAGGACTGATGTCCATACGTTTAAAAGGGCTAATATCAACTACAACCTAACAAAATTAACTTGTGTTCCTGACGACGTGAGGACTGGTGTCCATACGTTTAAAAGGGCTAATTTCAACGTGGAGGAGACGATCGCCTCGCTGGAAGGATGAATTTCGACTACACCAGCCAGAATACAGCATGAGCTTAGTATGGCAGCTTGGTATGAACTTTGAACTCTTATTCACTAAAGAAGTGATACATCCTAGATGTCGAGTTATCAGCAGCAGCTGTAAACGTACGTGGTCTTGGAAAGGACAGACAATCTCATCAGAACGGTATCGCTGCAATGTATCCGTTCTACCACACAATGACAGACTACAACGTATCCGCCCTATGACCAGAAACGTTCTTCCAAGGACAAGGGCGATCCATGCTGGAAGGATACGTTCATTAGAGATAACTGCACCTCAGATTGCAGTCCAAATAAATGCTTCACGGAGTTCAAATAACAGACAAATCTCAACATCAACTATTCAGAAGAGACTGCGTGAATCAGGCCTTCATGGTCAAATTGCTGCAAAGAAACCACTACTAAAGGATACCAATAAGATGAAGAGACTTGCTTTGGCCAAGAAACACAAGCAATGGACATTAGAACGGTGGAAATCTGTCTTTTGGTCTGATGAGTCTTTGTGAGATGCAGCGTAGGTGAACAGATGATCTCCACATGTGTTGTTCCCACCATGAAGCATGGAGGAGCAGGTGTGATGGTGTGGGGTGCTTTGACGGTGACACTGTCAGTGATTTATTTAGAATTCAAGGCACACTTGAATTGGTTGTGCTGGCACACAACCAGCATGGCTACCACAGCATTCTGCAGCGATACACGATCACATCTGGTTTGCGCTTTGGGGGGTTATCATTTGTTTTTCAACAGGACAATGACCCAACACACCTCCAGGCTGTGTAAACAAGTGCTTATACTAGGCCTACTGTTTAGATTGAATTGATGTAGCAGGGCGTAGGCAAAATAATCATATGAACATTTTATTATATTTTTTTGGCAGATTCCTTGCAAATTGGACACCTTCCGGACCACCGCATCCAGCTACCATGTGGGTTGGTGCACAGTGGCGAGCATCGTGTCCACAGTGGCGAAAGCTGTCTAGGAGGTCTAGTACCGGAATACATGCCTGTCTCCAAGGAGGAAGACTGAAGGGCCATTGTGAAAGAGTTCAACAAGAAGTGGAACTTTCTCTGCCTTTGATCAATCAATGGAAAGCATGTGATTATCCAGGCACCACCATGCTCTGGGTCCCAGTTCATCCTCTTGGCAGTGGTCGATGCAAACTACTGCTTCAGAGTCATCGACGTCGGCGCCTATGGCAGAGCAAGTGATGGAGGGATTCTCAGGGAGTCTTCCTTTGGCTGAGCTCTGAGGATCCCACCACCAATAATGTTTTTGAAGGGGGAATCAGTCGGGGTCTCAACTTACTGTTGAGAGTTAGAAGAGTAGAAATCAAATCAAATTGTATTGGTCACATACACATGGTTAGCAGATGTTATTGCGAGTGTAGCGAAACGCTTGTGCTTCTAGTTCCCGACAGTGCAGCAATATCTAACATGTAATCTAACAATTTCTGTTTAACATTCTGATAGCCTTGAGATAGAAGCTGTTTTTCAGCCTCTCGGTCCCAGCTTTGATGCGCTGTACTGACCTCGCCTTCTGGATGGTTGCTGGGTGAACAGGCAGTGGCTCGGGTGGTTGTTGTCCTTGATGATCAATTTGGCATTCCTGTGACATCGGGTGCTCTAGGTGTCCTGGAGGGCAGGTAGTTTGCCCCCGGTGATGCGTTGTGCGGACCGCACCACCCTCTGGAAAGCCTTGCAGTTTTAGGTGACAAACCAAATGTATTCATCCTCCTGAGGTTGAAAAGCCGCTGTTACGCCGCCTTCACCACACTGTCTGTGTGGGTGGACCATTTCAGTTTGTCCGTGATGTGTACGTAAAAATACACAAGATGCAATTTCACAATTTGGTTGTGCATCAGCAGTTTTTCTCTTGTTACTGTCAGTCACTGACATTCATTCAATTAGCAATTTCAGCTAATAATATTTAGATTGGTAAGTTGGTCTAGACATTTATCTAAACTTGTAGTAATCATTGCCGAATACTGACTGGGCACTCAGGGTACGTGCCCAGGGGCAATCACCTCCAGCGGACCCCATTGATTTTTTAAGTTACTTTCATTCAGATATCTTTAACATGGCATAAATCATAGTAAAATATATAGAACTACAGAAAACTTGCTTTAAAGCTGCAACATGTTCCTCTACACCCCATGGCAAAATTAACTTTATAACTTATATTATTCTCTCCTTCGCCAAATCTCGCTTAGGGCCCCCAAAAGTTTAGAGCCAGCCCTGATGTCGAGGTCTGTGTTAAGGCTACCTGCATCCTCCACAACGTCCTCAGAACATCCCAGGGGTCCCGGCGGTCGACACATACAGAGGTGGGAGTTCCAAGCGGCGGATTGCTGGAACCAACAATGGCACCAGGGAAGCTAATCAAGTGAGGTATACCCCGACCACCTACCTCTTCTCTCCAGCTGGTGCAGTCAGTCCCATGACAGCACACGGTGGTGTGATTCATCCATGACTATCCTCTTCCTCCTCTACAGTGCCACCCAAATGGCTCTTTAAAGAGCCACCCACAGGTATCGCAAAATGAGCAAAAATATTCCATTAAAGTTATACCTGTGATTGTCACTTATTCATCCTTTGCATGAATAGTGCACTTTAATTCTAAAACATAAATTGGTTTAGCTAGTATTTGCTATACCTACAATACACTATACCATACGCTATGTGTATGCATTGATTTATTTACAAAGTAACATTTTTTCACCACATAAACTAATGACTTACAAAAACAGTGCAATGAAAGCAAATAGATATTACACTGTAGGGCAGAGCCTCCCAACCCTCTCCTGGGGGACCACCAGACATTAAACATATTTGCTGTAGCCCTGAACTGGCACACCTGATTCAATTAGTCAAGGGCTTGGCGATAGTTGACTAATTGAATCAGGTGTGCCACTTTAGAACTGCAACAAATATGTGAAAAGCCTGGTGATCCCCAAGAGGGTTTGGAAGCACTGCTAGAGGCTATATTTCCTGTCATTGAAGTGTTACTACACTGACAAAGGTGTATAAGAGAGGCAGGGTATGAAATCCTACACCTATGATATGTGTTATACAATTTCCATATAAGCACTTCATTACACAATTTGTTCATCACCTGTTATGACTGAACCCTAATTATGTTCTAGCCCCATTTATACAGTGTTTTAATTTGAGAATACACAGAGTGACAATTTCACTGCAAAGACCTGAGTGCTGACCTTGTTAATAACCTTTCAAATAAAAACCAGCAAACCACTGACGGTTAGTGATGACTTAGTGAGAGGACATTTATATAGATCATACAAAACAAATGAGATAAAATCATCAGTTTAAAAGTTTAATAGAGTAGAGAATCGAAGAAACAATACACAATAGAGCCTCAGTGGAGGTGTCATAATACCCATATAAGCTAGCGGTCAAACAGGGAAATGGTTCCAATCTTTTTTCCATCATACATTTTTCCCATAGAGGATTTTAGAATCTCTTTAAGGACTGTGTTTTGTGTAGGCTTACCCTGAGGTGAAGTTTTGATAACCATGTAAATCTCTCTCGGACAAAGAACTTTAATCAATATTTTGGCTCTATTTACTTTTAGATTTGAAAATGCTAATTAGCATCAAAGTTGACATCATGCAAGACTCAACCCAATATCACAGATTATTGTGAAATAGACACATTGTTTATTAGAAATGTGTGAAAGGCACATGAAAATGTTTATTTTCTTAGTGTGAGGTACAAGATTTTGTATACAGTGCATTTCAATCCCAGATAAAGACAGTAGGTTACTTAAGACAGAAACAATAGTCGAGTTTTGTGTTGAAGGCTCATCATGCATTGTTATTCTATTTTTTATTTAACTAGGCATGCATAACTTTAGCATTTTCACTAATTAGCTACTTTGCAACTACGGTGCATTTGGAAAGTAGTCAGACCCCTTCCCTTTTTCCACATTTTGCAACGTTACTGTCTTATTGTAGAATGGATTAAAAAAAAAAAAAATACTCATCAATCTACTCACAATACCCCACAATGACAAAGCAAAATCAGGTTTGTAGAAATACCTTATATACATAGGTATTCAGACCCTTTGCTCTGAGACTCAAAATTGAGCTCAGGTGCATTCTGTTTCCATTGATCATCCTTGATGTTTCAACAACTTGATTGGAGTCCCCCTGTGGAAATGCAATTGTTTGGACATGATTTGGAAAGGCACACACCTGTCGATATCAAGTCCCACAGTTGACATTGCATGTCAGAGCGAAAACCAAGCCATGAGGTCGAAGGAAATGTCTGTACAGCTCAGACAGGATTGTGTTGAGGCACAGATCTGGGGAAGAGTACCAAAAAATTCTGCAGCATTGAAGGTCCCCAAGAACACAGGTGCCTCCATCATTCTTAAATGGAAGAAGTTTGGAACCAACAAGACTCTTCCTAGAGCTGGCCACCCTGCCAGCTGAGCAATCGGGGGAGAAGAGCCTTGGTCAGAGAGGTGACCAAGAGCCCGATGGTCACTCTGACAGAGCTTTAGAGTTCCTCTGTGGAGATGGGAGAACCTTCCAGATGGACAACCATCTCTGCAGCACTCCACCTATCTTTATCTTTATGGTAGAGAGGCCAGACGGAAGCCACTCCTCAGTAAAAGGCACATGACAGCCTGCTTGGAGTTTGCCAAAAGGCACCTAAAGGACTCTCAGACCATGAGAAACAAGATACTTTGGCCTGAATGTCAAGCGTCATGTCTGGAGGAAACCTGGCACCATCCCTATAGTGAAGCATGGCGATGGCAACATCATGCTGTGGGGTTGTTTTTCAGAGGCAGGGACTGGGAGACTAGTCAGGATCGAGGGAAAGATGAACGGAGCAAAGTAGAGAGAGATCCTTTATGAAAATCTGCTCCAGAGCGCTCAGGACCTCAGACAGAGCCAAAGGTTCACCTTCCAACAGGACAACAACCCTAAGCACACAGCCAAGACAATGCAGGAGTGTCTTTGGGACAAGTCTCTGAATGTCCTTGAGTGACCATTCAGAGCCCGGACTTGAACCCGATCGAACATCTCTGGAGAGACCTGAAAAAGTGGTGCAGCGATGCTCCCCAACCAACCTAACAGAGCTTGAGAGGATCTGTAGAGAAGAATGGGAGAAAACTCTGCAAATAATCAAATCAAATCAAATGTTATTTGTCACATACACATGGTTAGCAGATGTTAATGCGAGTGTAGCGAAATGCTTGTGCTTCTAGTTCCGACAATGCAGTAATAACCAACAAGTAATCTAACCTAACAATTCCACAACTACTACCTTATACACACAAGTGTAAAGGGATAAAGAATATGTACATAAAGATATATGAATGAGTGATGGTACAGAACGGCATAGGCAAGATGCAGTAGATGGTATAGTGTACAGTCTATACATATGAGATGAGTAATGTAGGGTATGTAAACATAAAGTGGCATAGTTTAAAGTGGCTAGTGATACATGTATTACAAAAAGATGGCAAGATGCAGTGGATGATATACAGTACAGTATATACATATACATATGAGATGAGTAATGTAGGGTATGTAAACATTATATTAAGTGGCATTGTTTAAAGTGGCTAGTGATACATTTTTACATAATTTCCATCAATTCCCATTATTAAAGTGGCTGGAGTTGAGTCAGTATGTTACATACAGTACCAGTCAAAAGTTTGGACACACCTACTTATTCAAGGGTTTTTCTTTATATTTACTATTTTTTACGTTGTAGAATAAGAGTGAAGACATCAAAACTATGAAATAACACATATGGAATCAGGTAGTAACCAAAAAAGTGTAAAACAAATCTAAATGTATTTCAGATGATAGATTCTTCAACGTAGCCACTCTTTGCCTTGATGACAGCTTTGCACACTCTTGGCGTTCTCTCAACCAGCTTCAACTGGAATGCTTTTCCAACAGTCTTGAAGGAGTTCCCACATATGCTGAGCACTTGTTGGTTGCTTTTCCTTCCCTCTGCCGTCCAACGCATCCCATTCTCAATTGGGTTGAGGTTGGGTGATTGTGGAGGCCAGGTCATCTGATGCACCACTCATCACTGTTCAACTTGGTCAAATAGCCCTTACACAACCTGGAGGTGTGTTGGGTCATTGTCCTGTTTAAAAACAAATCATAGTCCCACTAAGCGCAAACCAGATGGGATGCCGTATCGCTGCAGAATGCTGTGGTAGCCATGCTGGTTAAGTGTGCCTTGAATTCGAAAAAAATCACTGACAGTCTCACCAGCAAAGTACCATCACACCTCCTCCTCCATGCTTCAAGGTGGGAACCACACATGAGGAAGTCATCCATTCACCTACTCTGCGTCTCAAAAAGACACGGCGGTTGGAACCAAATATCTCAAATTTGGACTCATCAGACCAAAGGACAGATTTCCACCAGTCTAATGTCCATTGCTCGTGGTTCTTGGTCCAATCAAGTCTCTTCTTATTATTGGTGTCCTTTAGTTGTGGTTTCTTTGCAGCAATTCGACCATGAAGGCCTAATTCACACAGTCTCCTCTGAACAGTTGATGTTGAGATGTGTGTGTCTGTTACTTGAACTGTGAAGCATTTATTTGGGCTGCAATTTCTGAGGCTGGTAACTTTCTGAGGCTGGAACTTATCCTCTGCAGCAGCGGTAACTCTGGGTCTTCCTTTCCTGTGCTGGTCCTCATGAGAGCCAGTTTCATCATATCGCTTGATGGTTTTTTCAACTGCGTTTGAAGAAACCTTCAAAGATCTTCAAATTTTCCGGCATTGACTGACCTTCATGTCTTAGAGTAATTATGGACTGTCGTTTCTCTTTGCTTATTTGAGCTGTTCTTGCCATAATATGAACTTGGTCTTTTACCAAATAGAGCTATTTTCTGTATATCCCCCCCTTGTCACAACACAACTGATTGGCTCCGACACATTAAGAAGGAAAGAAATTCCACAAATTAACTTTTAACAAGGTACACCTGTTAATTGAAATGCATTCCAGGTGACTACCTCATGTAGCTGGTTGAGAGAATACCAAGAGTGTGCAAAGCTGTCATAAAGGCAAAGTGTGGCTACTTTGAAGAATCTCAAATATAAAATATATTTTGATTTGTTTAACACTTTATTGGTTACCTCGTCATTCCATATGCATTGTTTCATAGTTTTGAAGTCTTCAATATTATTCTACAATGTAGAAAATAGTAAAAATAAAGAAAAACCCATTGAATGAGTAGGTGTGTCAAAACTTTTGACTGGTACTGTATGTGCCAAGCTTGTAGCGTCATACCCCAGAAGAGTCGAGGCTGTAATCACTGCCAAAGGTGCTTCAACAAAGTACTGAGTAAAGGGTCAGAATACTTATGTAAATATGATATTTCTTTTTTTTTTTTTTTACTAATTAATCCATTTTAGAATAAGTCTGTAACGTAACAAAATGTGGAACAAGTCGAGCGGTCTGAATACTTTCTGAAAGCACTGTACATTCGAAGTTGTATCGAATATCATAGGGTACCCAGGCACATTTACAAATTGTGTCTTCCATGTTTTTGCATGATCTCGACTGTGAAAATATGGAGCATGGATTTCGACAATAGCTTAACTTTCCTATACGGCAACGTGATGACGCAAGCGGTGTGTAGGCATCATTAGTATTGTCTTTGACACTCCAAAGATTTACTTTTCATCATTATTGGTACAATCTTCCCTCAAGATCTATTGCCTCTTCCAGTACAATCAAAGTGCCTAACACCCTCACCAAATGGTGAGTAATTCTTAAATCAAGAAAGCTACACTCTTGGAAAAAGGATTCCAAAAGCGTTCTGTGACTGTCCCCATAGGATAACCCTTTCTAGTTATAGGTACAACTCTTTTGGGTTCTATGTAGAACTCTCTGCGGAAAGGGTTCTACATGGAACCCAAAGGGGTTCTACCTCGAACCCAAAAGGGTTTTAACTTGAACCAAAATGGGTTCTTCAAAAAGTTATCCTATGGCGACAGCCAAATAACCCTATTTGGTTCTAGGTAGCACATTTTTTTCTAGGAGTGTACCCCAACAGCAAAGATATCCCTCTGTCATAATAAAAATGGATACCACCCATGTGCCACTGCACATATCAACAAATGTTAATATTTACTCCAAACACACACAGACTGATAACAAAGATTATACATTTCATGTAACTCTCCACGGAGCATTGTTGATTGTCGACACCTGCAACCCCAGGACTTAATGAGATCTCCTGAAGGGATCATTATTGCTAAAAGGTTGCTGGTTCGATTTCCCGAGCCGACTAGGTGATAAATCTGTTGATGTGTCCTTGAGCCAGGCACTTTACCCTACTTGCTCCTTCCTGTAAGTCGCTCTGGATAAGAGCGTCTGCTAAATGACTGAATGTAAATTAAAACGTAAAAATGTCTAACGCTACATCTGGTTTCGTGACAGGGGCTTGAGATGCCTGGATGCCAATGCTAGCATGCTGCACAGTCTATTACAGAGGATGAAGTCATACCGTGCCATGTCTTGTAATTGGATCACTCAGCAGCCTGCTTAAGCCTGGATTTAATTTTCCTCTCGGAAAAGAGGAGAGTTGCACTCTGGGAAATCTGAGGCTCAAGTTGCATAATATCCCCCGGGACTGCAAACTCGCATTTCCTCCTGTCAAAATATTTGACGTCTAAATCGGATATTGTACCGAAATGAACGGTGCCCCCTCAAAATGTTTGATAATCTCCTATAATATCCAGGGCAGAATGCATAGTTTAGCATAATGTTAAATAAAATGAGATCGTATGATATTTATTTGTCATACAGTGAGTATTTTTCATTTTCATCTAATCATTGCTAAGGCACTGGGGGATTTTCATATGAATCCACAATGGATGGCAAATGGCAAACTGTGAAATTTTGTCAAACTTTCAATGCCATTCAACGTTCAATGAAGGGCATTCAAATATGATGTGCCCGGTGTGTTAGAATATTAATTGTGCCATATTTTTCAGTTCAGGGTTTTGCGGAATGAGTAATCTGCAAGGAGGCTAAATATCAACGTTTGAACAAAGCAGTGAAATTATTAATTGATAGCTTGTCCTTGTAATTTTCACCTTTAATTGTATTAATTTCAATTGGAAATTATTTGGAGTGTGGTAGGAAATGTTGAAAATGTATCCATGAATAGACTTATATTAGACTATGGTGTGAATTATTCATTTTTAATGAATGTGGAAATGATCTTGGATTGTGTCAAATATGAGACCGTAGGCTTGCATGTAGAGGAAGAAAGAAAAGGGAAAGCCTACTCTTTCTATCATTCTTATCCTCTACCTTGCTCTACACTGCACATTAGGTTAAGGTGAATACGTTTTCTGTAAGGTTATATAGCCTGGTCAATTTGAGACAGGTTGTGCTATTCGGACCCTTGACATATAGAAGAAAATGTATCATTCTTTATTTTTCCAAATCTCTTTCCATCTCTCTAGTTCCCTCAAATCATTACCCCAGCTATGTTGAAATGCAAATTAAAAACATGCTGCACGCCAAAATGTGAAAAAGCTAGACAAAGCTCTGTTACTTTACATAATACCAATCATCACACATCTCAATATCAAGGTGTTCTTCAAGCCAACAGAGAATAGTCAAAGATATGAGTGCGTCCTTGAAGTTATTTGGATGTTAAAAATTTAGATAATCTGTTTTTTAAAGGAGCAGAACCATTTCATTAGGTAGAAACTGTGTTTATACAAAGAGGTGTATATTTAAGCAATAAGGCCCGAGGCGGTATGGTATATGGCCAATATACCACAGATAAGGGCTGTTATTATGCACGACGCAATGTGGAGTTGCCTTTATTGCTGTTATAAACTGGTTATCAACGTAATTCTAGCAGTAAATATAAATGTTTTGTCATACCAGTGGTATACAGTCTGATATACCGAGGCTGTCAGCCAATCATCATTCAGGGTTCGAACCATCTAGTTTCTAATTAGTTTTAACATAATATCCAGTTATTGAAGGATTCCCACTCAGTAGCTTCTTATTTATTTATTAATTTACATGTTTTTATTATGCAATTACTTATGCTTGGCCTCTGTGACTAGATGTGATAATGTGGTGAAATTAAACGTATATAACCTCAAATATAAACCAAAAACTGAGGCTAACACTGCTGTAGCTAGACAGCTTGTCCACTGTCTGATTCCTACACATGCATTATGCAATCTGTCAACATGATATGCCTCATTAACAAATGGACACACACTTTTAGGAATAAGGTCAGGAAAGTGCCACTAGTTGGAAGTTCAAAAAGAATTCTTAAGGATACACTGCAACATTCATATTGACTGTCTGAAAAGCATACTTTGTAGCATTTTTCTATTGATCTAAAAGCTAGGCTTACTGTGACAGTCTTGCTCCTTGCACACTGAAAAGAAATGGGGAATTTTGACACATAATGGCATAGGCTAGAAAAGCAAGCGATTTCTTTTGAATTCTGTTCGACTGAAAAGCCACTGGGTTTGTACCCGACTACCCGTTGAAGCACCACACATCCAGGCACAAAGGGACACACTTCCTGCACCTCATCAGTAATCACCTCACAGTGTCAGTTAGCTGGTGCACAGGAGAGGGTTTTGGCCCTCCCTGACAACCAGGATCTGTTCAATAACAGCTCTCTGTGAAAGAGGCAGGCCATGTCTCCAATAAATATGAAGCCAGTATTGTCTCTTCAACTTGGGAGAAAGTAGAACTAAGGCTAAAACACAAACAGTGAAATGAACTGATGCTCCTCATGCTTGTGTGCTGCCACCGCCACAATTCTGTGTGGTGGTTTTGCACCTTGAGGTAATGCATTGGGGGTAGTGTAAAATGTAAGCACATGCAACATTTTGTTTTTTTAATTAAAGGTACACTATGAACACTTAGTTGCTAATTGTTTATGGCAAATTTTGGCTTGAATTTTTGCTGTATTGTTCACACGTACTTTATATGATATAATATGAATCAACGTTTTTTAAATGAATGACTGGTACATTTTGTAAATTATCCGATTTAATTATGCATAAATAATTTTATCCAACAACAAATTGTCATTTTTGCATTGACTTTTACATACGTAAAAAGCTTTACCTGTCATTAAGTGTCAATCAAGTGTAAAATAAGAATATATGATGCCTGACAGTGTAATCAACAACCATTACAATATCTATTTTAGATCGATACAAAGTGCATATTGATGAATTGAGTATTACTTTATTTGACAGATTCAGGACAATCTGTTCTCTGAAGTTTTCTTTTCAAATATCTCTCTCTGGTGGATCAATTTATTTATTTCAGAGAGTGTCAAATGAATGTATATACTCAATCAGCAATATGCACTTTGTATCAATCTATAATAGATATTGTAATGGTTGTTGATTTTGTCTTGGAAGACAACAGATTGATCATCTGTTTATCTGTCACTTCCCTGGTACTCCTACTTGTGCATCAAAATATAATCTGGGAGTCATTCATTCAAGCTGAACGACTCAGAAAGCAGTCCAAGTGTACTTCAGCAGCAAAGACCTCTTCCATTCCTGTCATTATTGAAAGAGAATTTGATAATATCTCACATCTCAAAATAGGACTACTTATAGTTAGGTCCCTTACTTCCAAGGCAGTCATTGTCAATGAACTAACCACTGATCATAACCTTGATGTAATTGGCCTGACTGGAAAATGGCTCAAGCCTGAGGAATTTACTGTGTTAAATGAGGCCTCTCCTCCTGGTTAGGCGGAGATGTTGCGAGCATTCACGACAGAAAACAATTATTATGAAAAAATGACAGATTTTTATTTATTTTGAGCTTATAGTCAAAACTCAATCAGTTTTTATAGCTACTGTTTACAAGCCTCTTGGGCCGTATAAAGCGTTCCTCACTGAGTTCCCAGAATTCCTATCGGACCTTGTAGTCATGGCAGATAATATTCAAAATGTTGGTGACTTCAATATTCACATGTAAATGTCCACAGACCCACTCCAAAAGGTTTTTGGAGCCATCATCATCTCAGTGGGTTTTGTCCAACATGTCTCAGGACATACGCATTGCCACAGTCATACACTGGACCTAGTTTTTTCCAGTGGATTAAATATTGTGGAGGTAATGTTTTTCCTCATAATCCTGGACTATCGGACCACGATCTTATTACGTTTGCAATCGCAACAAATAATCTGCTCAGACCACAACTAAGGATTATCAAAAGCCGAGCTATAAATTCTCGGACAACCCACAGATTCCTAGATGCTCTTCCAGACTCCCTCCACCTACAAAAATCAGTTTACCACCTGAGGATCTAAATGTAACGTTGCATAATACCCTAGATGTAGTTTCACCCCTAAAAACTAAAAACATTTGTCACAAGAAATTAGCTCCCTGGTGTACAGAAAATACCTGAGCTCTGAAGCAAGCTTCCAGAAAATTGGAATGGAAATGGCGCTCCACCAAACTGGAAGTCTTCCGACTGGCTTGGAAACACAGTACCGTACAATATCGAAGAGCCCTCACTGCTGTTCGATCAGTCTACTTTTCCAACCTAATTGATGAGAATAAGAACAATCCAACGTTTATTTTTTAATCTGTTGCAAAGCTGACTAAAAAACAGCATTCTCCAAGAGGATGGCCTTTACTTCAGCAGTGATGAAAGATCATGATCAGTAGAAAGCAAATTAGACTCCTCTTTAAATCTGCGTATTTCTCCAAATCTCAGTTGTCCTGAGTCTGCTCAGAACTGCCAGGACCTAGGATCAATTGAGACACTCAAGTGTTTTAGTACTATATCTCTTGACACAATGATGAAAATAATCATGGCCTCTAAACCTTCCAGCTGCCTACTGTACCCTATTCCAACTAAACTACTGAAAGAACTTCCTGAAGACAAATAATGTATACGAAACACTTCAGTCTGGTTTTAGAACCCATAGTACCGAGACTGTACTCGTGAAGGTGGTCAATTGCCTTGTAATGGTGTGAGACCAGGGCTCTGCATCTGTCCTCGTACTCCTTGACCTTAGTGCTGCTTTTGACACCATCAATCACTACATACTTTTGGAGAGATTGGAAACCCTAATTGGTCTACACGGACAAGTTCTTGCCTGGGTAAGATCTTATCTGTCTGAAATATATCAGTTCATCTCTGTGGATGGTTTGACCTCTGCCAAATCAATTGTCAGTGTTGGTGTTCCTCAAGGTTCCGTTTTTGGACCACTATTGTTTTCACTATATATTATACCTCTTGGTGATGTCATTCGGAAACACAATATCAACTTTCAATGCTATGTGGACGACACACAGCTGTACATTTTGATGAAACATGGTGAAGCCCCAAAATTGCCTACCCTGGAAGCCTGTGTTTTAGACATAAGGAATAGATGGCGGCAAACGTTTTACTTTTAAACTCGGACAAAACAGAGATGCTAGTTCTAGGTCCCAAGAAACAAAGAGATCTGCTGTTAGATCTGACAATTAATCTTGATGGTTGTAGAGTCATCTCAAATATAACTGTGAAGGACCTCGGCGTTACTCTGGACCCTGATCTCTCTTTTGACAAACATATCAAGAATATTTCAAATAATATTTTTTCCATCTTCATAACATTGCAAAAATCAGAAACATTTTGTCCAAAAATTATGCAGAAAAGCTAATCCATGCTTTTGTCACTTCTAGATTATACTAACGCAATGCTCTACTATCTGGCTACCTGGATAAAACACTAAATTAACTTCAGTTAGTGCTAAATATTGCTCCTAGAATCTTAACTAGAACCAGCTAATTTGATAATATTACTCCAGTGCTAGCCTCTACACTGGCTTCCTGTTAAGGCTAGGGCTGATTTCAAGGTTTTACTACTAACCTAAAAAGCATTACATGGACTTGCTCCTACCCATCTCTCTGATTTGGTCCTGCCGTACATACCGACACGTACACTACGTTCACAAGAACCAGGCCTCCTTATTGTCACTAGAATTTCTAAGCAAACAGCTAGAGGCAGGGCTTTCTCCTATAGAGCTCTATTTTTATGGAATGGTCTGCCTATCCATGTGAGAGACGCAGACTCGGTCTTGACCTTTAAGTCTTTATTGAAGACTCATCTCTTCAGTAGGTCCTATGATTGAGTGTAGTCTGGCCCAGGGGTGCGAAGGTGAACGCCAAGGCACTGCAATGAGGATCCGCTCTAGTTGTCTCTGCCTGGACGGTCCCCTCTCTCCGATGGGATTCTCTGCCTCTGACCCTGTTGCGGGGGCTGAGTCCCAGGCTTACTAGAGCTCTTCCATGCTATCCCTAGGAGGGGTGTGTCACATCATGCCAGGCTTTTTTTGTGCTATACTCGATTTGAGTGGGTTGAGTCACTAACGTGATCTTTCTGTCCGGTCTTGCGCCCCCTCGGCTCGTGCGGGGGAGGATATATTTGTGGGATATACGCAGCCTTGTCTCAGGGTAGGTAATAAGTTGGTGGTCTATTGATATCCCTCTAGTGATGTGGGGGCTGTGCTTTGGCAAAGTTGGTGGGGTTATATCCTGCCTGGTTGGCCCTGTCCAGGGGTACCACCCTCTCCCGACTTCTGAATGCTCAGCTATGGAAGCCAACTAACATTTACTCCTGAGGTGCTGACCTGTTGCACCCTCAACAACTGCTGTGATTATTATTTGCCCCTGCTGGTCATCTATGAACGTTTGAACATCTTGAAGAACAATCTGGCCTTAATGGCCATGGGCCATGTTCTCTTATAATCTCCACCCAGCACAGCCAGAAGAGGACTGGCCACCCCACATACCCTGGTTCCTCTCTAGGTTTCTTCCTAGGTTCCTGCCTTTCTAGGGAGTTTTCCTAACCACCATGCTTCTACATCTGCATTGCTTGCTCTTTGGTGTTTTAGGCTGGGTTTCTGTATAAGCACTTTGACACCTGCTGATGTAAAAAGGGCTTTAAATACATTTGATTGAATTTGAACCACAACAGTTTATTCAGGAAGATGAACTGCCCTCTGCATTTATGATCATCTCTGACTATTTGATCAATGGATGACTTTGGAGTATTTTAGTCTCCGAATAGCTACACACCTGTTTTCCTTTTGATATTGAATAAAAGGGATATTTGAAGAGTTAATTTAAAAAATGCTATATCCACCAATTATTCACGTGTTTTTTTTGTCATAAATGATTGCTTATGGATACCTTCATGTGTGTGTAAAATATTACTGTTCTCAGATTTTTTTATTAATAGAATTTTGATGAGTATGAAAATGTGTTGTTTTACAAAACACTATATATCCATTGTTTGGCAGGAATGGAATGTTTATTCTATATATTTTACTGTGATATGTGGTTGTCTCACCTAGCTATATTAAGATGAATGTACTTAATGTAAGTCCCTCTGGATGAGAGCATCTGATATAATGACTAAAATGTCAATGTTTTACATATATATATCATATTACTGTATTTAATTTAGAAAAAATATATATCATATTGATGTCACAAATGTATAATTTATGCATTTCTTTATAAAAAATGCAGTTATTTAAATTTTGATTGTACAACCTAGCAGTACTACATATTTCTCTAAGTGAGGTGGATAGATAGCTTTTACTCTGAAATGAAACCATCAATTAATAGATTTTTAACAAATACATCTGTCATTGAACAACTCCATCCAATGGTTAGATAGTGAAAAAACACATCAATCTCTTTCATAATTTCAATAAAAGCTAATTGACCAACATTTCTGAAAATGGTTATATAGCATTTTGGAATGAAACTCTTCATTCGTACACCTCTTATATAACACTCTACAATCATTGTCTGTAGGAGGCATTGTTAGGAACTCAACACTATTTGATAACTAGGCATCTGAACACTGACAAATAGCTTTATCATAACATCACAGAGTAACAATTCTGAAAATCACCCTGGAATAGTCCTCCCTTATGTTCCATGTCCTCTCCACAGAGCTATCCAGTGGCAGCAGCTGTCAACAGAATATCAATTTATAGCAGTTTATACAACAAGACTGCTATTAGAAGGGTGGCAAGCTGGCTTTGGCATTGACTGCTTCGGTGAAATAGGTGTAGTGTAGATGGTTTGTGTAATGTACACGGTTACGTGTTTGTGTATCTGCTCCTTGCCTCTCCAGGCAGGCAGTCAATACAAGCTGCTCACTGCACCCGCCCCCCCCCCCCCCCCCCCCATAACTTATTTCATGGAATTTCCCTCAAAAATTGCCATGGGACAGATTTTTTTGTTGTTGCAGTTTTACAGCTAATTTCCTGATATTCTACACATTTTGCCATAGAATGGAGGCAAATGTTGGCCGTTTTTAATATGATAACTGATGATCGATGGACCCCACCCCGGTCGGTAATTTGACCAGGCTTCCCACAAGTTCAGATAGCTGGCCGCTAGACTAAATTACCAATCAAAAAAACTTTTTCTGACATAGGCTAATTAAGTGACTGCTGATGCACAACCAAATTTCAAAATTGCTCCTTGTGTATTTTCCCCACACCAAAATCTAAAATCGAAATATATATATATTTTCTTTATTGGTCCACGGGCCTACAAAAGGGGGGCCCGCGGGCCACCAGTTGCCCATCCCTGCTCTAGTGCCTAGTACAAGGACTGCAGGGGTAGCGGGATAATATAAGAATTACATTGCAGATTAATATCTACGTAGCTGGATGGCCCTTTCTTTCATGCACCGTCGGTGACCTCGCAAGATCTAAATGCTACATAGATAGAGCATGGTCCAAATGAAGCCTTGTTCAGGACATTTAACTGTCATGGAGAAGGGTGAGGGGGGAAGGAAAGACCAGTTTGTAATATAGTTGATTTTATTCACGACGTATCAACTTGAGCAAATGTCAATTGTAACAGCAGTTACACCAGTGTATTCATGGATGCCAAGGGAATCCAGGCTTCCCGGATAAATAAAAAATACATACTAATAATAATCATAATAATAATAAAATAGTTGATATTTCACCTCTGTGTTTCATAATTATCCTTCAATTCGCAAGTGACTGAATGTACTCTATCTCATCAGTGAAAGCATCACAGTGAGCCAAACAGCACCACTCTGTTTCAGTAGGTGTAGCCCATCCATATGATGCTGTCTGGTCAAAAAGAATATGACATTGTTGCCGCCCATAGGATTGAATTCAATAGCAAGGGAAGCCAGCGAGCGTTTGGCCTCCGTTAATGCAGCTCGTTGTGTCGTTGTTCTGCAGTGGCTAGCTATTGCCACTGGTGGATAATTCCCTTGCTATTGAATTCAATGCTGTGGGCGGCAACAACGTCTTTTTGATCAGACAGCATCAGATAGATGGGCTACACCTACTGAGACAGAGGGACACTGTTTCGCTCACTGATGTTTTCTCCGGTAAGATACATTCAGCCACTTGCGAATCGAAGGACAATTATGAAATACAGAGTGGGAAAGTATTTTTTATTGATACAATTTTTGGGGAAGCCTGGCTTCCCTTGGCATTCATGAATGCACGCCAGTGACGCATACGTTGTAAAATGGCTTTTTTCCCTGGCTTGACGTCCCCATTGATTTTACCCATGCTCCGCTACTGAATATGTGAATTATACTGAATACTATAACCTTTAGTATCTTTAGTCTTAAGTGGTTCAAATAATAGTTGTAATCATCAGACTTTTGAACTTTGCTTTGCCTTACCTGGTTCAAAGGCACTTCATATTTTGACTGAATGGCACACATACACAATCCATGTCTCAAGGCTTAACAATTATTATTTTTAACCTGTTTCCTCCCCTTCCACTACACTGATTGAAGTGGATATAACCAGTGGCATCAATAAGGGATCATAGCTTTCACCTGGTCAGTCTACTGTATGTAATGGAAAGAGCAGGTGTTCCTAATGTTTTATATACTCAGTGTATGTCATACAAGTGAGAGAAAAAATACTGTAACCCTAATATAATAGATAAAAGCCTTTATATAACACAAGTCATATCAATTTAGATGTGTCTCCTGAAAGCTTTTTATCTATTGCAGTACTTTATCTTAAAGACACAGAACCACCCTACCCATAGAACACCAAAGTGCCTCATTTTAAGAATTTAGTGTGTTCACGCACAGAGTACGGGCCTTCAAACAATGATTTTACAATTGTTACTCTCTTGTGGCTGGGTTGTCGAGAGAAATAAAGTACCAATTTAGCTACGAGGCTTTCAGGAAACATAACCTGTTTAGTTTGTTTCACACTATGCACGTCTTGTTGAGTACAGTATGTGGATCCAAACATGCATTTGTGCAGTGCAGGAGAATAGATGTTTTGGTTTATCATTGAAACCCTGTTTATGAGTTTGATTTAATAGGGATCCATGGTGTATTGGTTCACCTTACCTAGGCTATGAAAACTCCATGGACTCTCCATCATTGCAGTGCAATACCTTTTGCTCTTCTCGGCATTATTGGTGTCATCCCTCCGCCGGTGTTGTCTGAAAGTGTACACATGAGGTATGGTTCCCAGTCAGAAGTCTTTCGCCGCTTTAACCTGAAGTGATAGCACTGAAGTTCACAGGGAGCCATTTTTTCAATTCAACATGCCTTGTATTCATTTATAAACGATTTCCAGGATGGACGTGCTCTTCTCATTCCAGACTATACTAACCAAGACAAGTTTTTGAGCCTTTGACAACATTCCATTTCTGTGACTTCATACATGGCTGAACCAAAATGGTCTGTCATGGTACTAATTCAACGCAACAAATCGACAATGGACGGGAAATCAACATCTCTCGGAAAGGTAACCTCGCAAAACATAGACATCAGAGGAAAAAGTAGATCCGATGACTTCTAGTTCAGGATCCTCATTTACAAAATAACTTAATATCTTCACATCAAGAACATTACGTATGCCCTCCATCCATTTAGAAGGAAATTGAATCTGATGTTTTCAACCTTTTGAAGCAAATCCACAGTCAGATTCTGTGACGCAGGGCCTTTTATCTGTCTGATGGCAGAACTCTGTCTCCATTAACCCAGTACATGTACTGTACTATACAAACCCCAGAGGGACGATCTGTGACGTATTAAATCAAGTCCTCTGCTGCTATCATATCATCTAGTCTATTAGTGTAAGGAACGTCGTCGGGAGAAGGAGAAGAGGACCAAGGTGCACTGTGGTAAGTGTTCATTTTTAATGTTATAAAATAAACTGAACACTGAAATGACAAAAACAACAAAGAGAGAGAACGAAACGAAACAGTTCTGTAAGGTATACACACAAAACAGAAAACAATCACCCACAACTCAGTGGGAAAACAGGCTACCTAAATATGGTTCTCAATCAGAGACAACGATTGACAGCTGCCTCTGATTGGGGACCATACCAAGCCAAACACAGAAATACAAAACCTAGAACAAAACATAGAATGCCCACCCCAACTCACGCCCTGACCAAACCAAAATAGAGACATAAAAAAGGTCAGAACGTGACAATTAGTCTATCATCTAAGCTATCATCTGTCTATTTTTTATATAGTTAAGCATGTCCCACTAAGTTTCTTTTAAAGAGAGTTCACTGAAATTGCAAAATGACATATTGGTTTCCTTACACTGTACGCAATCTATGGACAAAGTATGACAGAAATCCATGATTTGGTTTAGTTTCCCTGGCACTGTTTGTAAATGCTAATATTTTAGCATTTGTGGAACAAATCCCATTCAAGTCATGGTACCGATATTATATTTTTTTGCGTATCACGTCCAAATCATCCGAAAGTATCTCAAATGTATTGTGAAGTTCACCAAAGTCACTTATTAAGGATTTGAACATGCTGCACAAAAAAATGCTAATATCAGTCCCATGACTTGAATTGGATTTGTTCCACACATGCTAAAATGTTAGCATTGGGAAACAGTGCCAGACTCTGCCAGGGAAATAAACCAAAGCGTGGATTTCTTTCATACCTTGTACATAAACTGCTTACAGGGTAAGGAAACCAATGTGTCATTTTGTAATTTGGGTGAGCTATCCCTTTAATGGAAATTTATGCCACCTTTTTTAGTATTCATACTCTATCTTCAATTAAATGGCCCTCCCCATAGACCACCTTAAAGGTAATTAAATGATTGTGGATTTGCTTTGTGGGATTTCTTTCATAAACTGCCAACAAAAAAATATAACCTAGTTTTCTGCTATGGCATCCAGCTATGTCGCATATCAGTGTAGTCTGGATGCATCCTGAGGAAGTTAGAAAATATAACTCCTTCATATTGGTTTGTTTACTTAATCATTCAGACTCTCGAATGCTCTGGAGAGAGGATGTTGTCAATATTGTGCTAATGATAGTCTGTGTATTAGGGTATAGTGTTTTTCGTGGGCAATGATATTCTACCTAAAATAGTCATTTTTCTCAAGTCATTCAAAGGCTGCGCATTTTTGTTTTAGCCAAACACTAACACATCTGGATCAACTACTGTTATCAAGGCTAGAACACACATGAGTCCCCAGGGGGTCTTACACCATATTTCGTTTTTTGGGGGGGGTTGACAGGTCGCATAACAACATGTGAATTGCAGGAAAGTAGCTTTAAAACTGCTACGTTTTCTCTCAGCCTCATGGCAAAATGTGAACAAAAGCATGAGATGAGCTGTAAAACATTACCTGCCCCATGGCAATTTTTTTTAATCAAATCAAATTCTTGGGTCACATACACATATTTAGGAGATGTTATTGCGGGTGTAGCGAAATGCTTGTGTTCCTAGTTCCAACAGTGCAGAAGTATCTAACAATACACACAAATCTAAAAGTAAAATAATGGATTTAAGAAATGTATAACTGTTAGGACGAGCAATGTCTGAGTGGCGTTGACTAAAATACAGTAGAATACAGTATATACGTATGAAATGAGTAAAACAGTATGGAAACATTATTAAAGTGACTAGTGTTCCATTTAAAGTGACCAGTGATTCCATGTATATGTACATAGGGCAGCAGCCTCTAAGGTGCAGGGCGTAACCAGGTGGTAGCCGGCTAGTGATGGCTATTTAACAGTCTGATGGCCTTGAGATAGAAGCTGTTTTTCAGTCTCTTGGTCTGAGCTTTGATGCACCTGTACTGACCTCGCCTTCTGGATGATAGCGGGGTGAACAGGCTGTGGCTCGGGTGGTTGTTGTCCTTGATGATCTTTTTGGCCTTCCTGTGACGTCGGGTGCTTTAGGTGTCCTGGAGGGCAGGCAGTGTGCTCCTGGTGATGTGTTGGGCAGACCGCTCTACCCTCTAGAGAGCCCTGCGATTGCGAGTGGTGCAGTTGCCGTACCAGGCAGTGATACAGCCTGACTGGATGCTCTGAATTGTACATCTGTAAAAGTTTGTGATTGTCTTAGGGGCAAAGACTAATTTACTCAGCCTCCTGAGGTTAAAGAGGCGCTGCTGTGACGCCTTCACCACACTGTCTGTGTAGGTGGACCATTTTAGATTGTCAGTGATGTGTACACTGAGGAACTAGAAGCCTTTCACCTTCTCCAATGCAGTCCCATCGATGTGAATAGGAGCGTGCTCTCTCTGTTAACTCCTGAAGTTATTTTCCTGGCACCACTCCGTCAGGGCCCTCACCTCCTCCCTGTAGGCACTACTACTGTAGTGTCATCTGCAAACTTGATGATTGAGTTGGAGGTGTGTGTGGCCACACAGTCATGGGTGAACAGGGAGTAAGGGTGGGGGCTGAGCATGCACCTTGCATGTTGAGGATCAGCATAGTGGAGGTGTTGTTTCCTACCTTAACCACCTGGGTGCGGCCTGTCAGGTAGTCCAGGACCAAGTTACACAGGGCTGAGTTCAGACCCAGGGCTCCGAGCTTAATGATGAGCTACGATGAGGGTACTATGCTGTTGAAGGCTGAGCTATAGTCAATGAACAGCATTCTTACGTAGGCATTCCTCTTGTCCAGATGGGATAGGGCACTGTGTAATGCAATGGTGATTGCATCATCTGTGGATCTATTGGGATGGTATGCAAATTGAAGTGGGTCTAGGGTGTCCGGTAAGCTGGAGGTGATATGGGGGGGAAAAAAGTGTTGACTTGCTAGAAATTAGCTTTAAAACAGCAACATTTTCTCTTAGCACCATGACAAAATGTGTTGAAATGCAGGGAGATAGCTGATTGCATTAGAGTAATCTGTCTAATGACTTCAAATTGCAGTGAGTCATTGGTTTGTATATGAATGTATAGTGACAGAGGCATGAGGCATCATGCCCAGTGAGACTGAAATGGCACTCTGTGGTCCATTTGGAGGCTACAAAATAATATACTTGGCCATTAGCACTCAATCGAAAAATGTTGGGTGCATGCTCCATTAGCCATTATAGGATAGGTACTGTTTGGCGTAGCACGGACATTTTTAGACCAACCTTAACTTGGCGAAAAATGTATCTTCTAAAATTTTCAAAACAATACCTATCCTGTAATGGCTAATGGAGTGTCACATTAGCATGTTACAATCTAATAGCTAGTTAGTTTTGGTTTTATTCTTTCACTTGTCATGCTCTTCAGAGGTGGAGGTATATCTGAGTCAGATTCCCAATAAATCAGTGTCAACAGGATTAATTCATTCGAACCCAACCTCTAAATCCTGCCTCATATCACACTGCGATACAGAGAAGAAGCCTGGTGATTTTTTTTCTGGGATGTTTAGACGGCAGAGCCAGCTAGTTCACCTCTCAGGTACGGTTTGAGAAAGATGAAGCTCTTTTCTCTTCGATTTGATGTCCTTGAACTGGGTCCAGTCTGCCGGATACACGTATAAATCAAAGCTGTTTAATGCCAAGCTGAGCCAATAGAAAAATAATGAATCCTTTGGGCATTAGCAGGAAATCATTCCTACTTCTTCTTTGGTGAGCAGCTTGAAGTGGTATGTGTACTTATACTGTATGAGTAACATATAAGTATTTAGAAATGTATATAATCATCCACATACTTGTTTTGTCATTAGTAGTGGATCTCAGCTCATAGTGATTTTATGCTAATAGGCTAACACTGAATTAATGGTTAAGGCAGACATACTAAACATTCATTAGTCACTGCTGCCCTACCAAGCAAACAGGCAGTAACTGCTCATTTGGTCAAAAATGTGTTAATGTCATTTTTGCTCAATTAAATACATGCTTAATAATGTGGACAAGTATCCTGCCTCTATTGTGTTTTGGAGAAAATGGGGGTCATGTTAGCAGTAACTGCATAAAGTTACTGTGAAACCAAGGTAAATAAAAGCAATTTTTCTCAGTTCCACGCTATGATCAGTACTGCCTTTTTGCTTGGTAGAGCAGACTGGTGATCAAGTTCCAAGGTAGCCTTCCACACCAACATATTCCATTGTTATTTAAACTGTTTTCATGTGTGGCGCTCCCTTTTTCTTGGACATTGGCGAAAACGCTAATCCTTTCCTCGCTTATGTAATTCAACAGGGTCTCATTTACTGATTTACATTCGTTTCACATTCCATTGAAACGCAATTAGACACAGGGAATCACATTAGGGAAGAATACTTTGTTTACAGCTGTCTAGTTTAGATGCTGTCCGGTCACTTACTGTCCTTGGTTCCGTTGAGACAAGAACCATAACAAACTCTGTGACATTAGGCTGAGCAATACATGTTTATTAGGCACCAAATGGAAGAAAAGTGATTTAAACAAGGGAGGGACTACCTGGACTTGTCTAATGAGAAACCTTCATGTTCTGTTGCAAAATGTGTTCTAATGAACACGACCCAGTATAAGTCGCTCCATTTGCAGAGACTCATTTCTATGACGATCTCTATAATGAAGATAGCGGAACCGGCATTGGGAATGATGTGAGAGCTAGGATGAGGATTAGCACTGATTTAAATCTACGAGATTATTTTCTCTCCTTAAAGCTCTGGGATATTTTCGGGCAACAAAATTATGTAATGGTATGCCCGGCCAAGAAATCACAGTACACAACCCAACCATAGGACAGAATAGTTAGCCTTTTTTTAAGCAGATAAATCGAATCCCTTTCCTCTCAATTGCCAGGCAGTATCTATCCAAGTGGTCCCTTACCATATCAACAGTATTGTTGTTTGTCCAGCCAGCTACAGAGTAAGGGTGTAGGTCTGCACCGATGATAGGTAGACTAATATAGGGGTAAGGTGCTCCAACATCTCTGTGTGTGTGTGTGTGTGTGTGTGTGTGTGTGTGTGTGTGTGTGTGTGTGTGTGTGTGTGTGTGTGTGTGTGTGTGTGTGTGTGTGTGTGTGTGTGTGTGTGTGTGTGTGTGTGTGTGTGTGTGTGTGTGACTGTGTGTGTCAGGGTGCAGAAAATACAAATCTATCTGTCAATAACATCCTAATATAACCAAATAAAACTAATAATGAAATGAAATGTCTTATTTTTCATTTGCTTTACATTACCACCTACAGTTTCAGTCTTGACATGCAGATTATATAATTATTAGATTAGATTATGTATGTCCAGATTAGAAATAGAGTTAAAATAACTTTGCTGTTGTGCAAAACAAAAAGCTGTGGCCAGCACAGTAAGTGACAGCCACTTTGGCAAAACAACAGTCACCACACCTGCCTCAATATGATATTTCAAGGGGAGGAGAACTTTACATGAAATGTCAGAGCCAAACATTGACAGTGACAGGTTGAGGTGATTCATTACTGACTCAGATAATGGTCACATACTGGGCCTTCCTTCCTGAGGCATTGCTCTCTCTCTCTCTGAATCCCCTGGGAAGACTGATTGATAGGGAAAGATGAACGGCTAGTAGTCTGGCCAAGCCTCAGAGACTAATACTGGATGTTCAAATCTCACACCTACCTCACTCTCAGTGATGTTATCCACTAATGTGCCAAGAAAGTACAGTATTACTGGAGAACCCTTGAAGCCAGACTCCACTCCGCTTATTACTATGTTGTGCATGAGTAATTATTGTTGTATGATTAAGAACAAATTCTTATTTACAATGATGGCCTACACCGGCCAATCCCGGACGACGCTGGGTCAATTGTGCGCCGCTCTATGAGACTCCCAATCACGGCCGGTTGTGGTACAGCCTGGATTCGAACCAGGGTGTCTGTAGTGACGCCTCTAGCACTGTGATGCAGTGCCTTAGACCGCTGCGCCACTCGGGTGCCCCCCAATGGTATGCGAAGGGAAGTCTGGATTAAAAACGAAGATAGCTACTCCACTAAGATAGCTACCTCATACTGCATATCAATAAAAAATACTCAAATATCATAACTGAAACTTACAGTAAAATCGAAACAATTCAATCCATTCAGACAGTCTTGATATGCCTGACATCAAGCTACTGTACCTGCTCACTTCCACAGCCTGCCTTGGTATTGATTTTACTGGATGACCAAAGTTGGAAATGTGCCAAATAGGTATGGATTGTGAGTCCAACTACCTTGAACACTAGCAGTGCTACATTCGGACACTTGAGGTTATCACTGACAGATAGAAGAATTCTTTATTTTGCTGAAAATAATGTTACCAACAATGTTACAGCTCAAGGGTGGCCATTCACATGTTTCAGCATAGCCATGTTTCAGGATAAGGAAAGCTTTGAAAATTTAAGCTGGCTAGTTAAGGATTCAACCATGTATGGCTTTGTATGTTATAGCATCAAAGAAAGGCAAAATTGAAGACCCTGAGCAGTCATATCACAATGGAGAACTTAGTATGTATTCTCCTTTGAATTTCTTCAAAAGCCACTTGGTGAAACCTCCATGATTCCTTGCCCTCCAGGATCTGAAGTTGAGGAACATTGTTATGCATAATGGGGGGAAAAATTCCCCTCAGTAAACAGGTTTCCATCCAACCTTTTTATGTGAATAAAGTACATGTTGGATAAAACATGTAATTACAGGCCTGATGGAAACTTTCCAAATGTCAACAAAATACACGAGATAAGGTGTGTTCATTTTTTGTCTGTAAAATTAATTTGAGAAATGTCAGTGTAAACGCTTTAATGCACAAATATTGATTTAATAAACATCAATTCGAAGTAAATTTGAAGTCACGCAACACATGTTGTGTGGTCCTCCCACTATATCTCGTCGGGACTGCATGCAGTTTATTAGGCTACAGATGAAATAATTTATAATGAACTTCACAGGGTGGTGGAAGTGCAAGGTGATGAGCTTGATGCTGCATTCCAATAAATATTGAGGGTCTTATTCTGGTGACATGCTTGGCTGCCGTTTGACAAATAAAAAGAATCTGTCTCTTTTGGTCCATGATAATCTCCTCATGTAGGCTATACCCACACTGTATCTGTGAGCTGTTAGCTGGAGCGCATTTGCCAACACCAGTGGTCACACTCAAATCAAATCAAATGTTATTTTTTACATGGTTCGTAAACAACAGGTGTAGACTAACAGTAAAATGCTTACTTACGGGCCCTTCCCAATAATGCAGAGAGGGGAAAAAAATGAAATAATAGAAACATTTAAAAAATAATAAGACGATGAATAAATACGCAATGAGTAACGATAACTTGGCTATATTCACAGGGTCCCAGTATCGAGTTGATGTGCAGGGGTAAGAGGTAATTGAGGTAGATACAGTATCTGGTGGAACCAGCTACAATTTAGCGTTCTGTAACATGCAAGTAAATCAACGCTTTTCATTGGATGATACGCATTTTGTGCGTGAGAACCTTTAAAACTTTAAATGCTTGCTTATGTTCAAGTATCGCCCCAAGCGCATTTTATTTCAATGTTTCTAAAGAACATAAATGTAAACAAACACTGTACAGCCTCAAAACATGGTTAAAATTATACTTTGATATCATGGATGGTCAGTCCTTGCATCCATTGCTCTGTCTATGAATTTGAGACTGGTTACATTTCTCCTGCCAAATCCCTTAGCTTTTTATCAAAACAGGGGAGGGGAAGACACTTTGTTATTATTTCAATTAAGGACTCTATATTTATGTGGCAATAATACTCCCAGCTAGAAACATTGTGAACAAAATAATTAGACATGGGGTTCAAAGTGCTACTTGAAACTGCCTGCATAATATTGTTTGCAAGTGGAACAGTTGTGTGGTCAAATTGTAGGACGTAGTTTGTATCTTCTCCGATTCCAACTCTGAAATGTAGGATCAGGGTGTTAAAAACAAACTAAACTCAGCAACAACAAAAAAACGTCCCTTTTTCAGGACCCTGTCTTTCAAAGATAATTCATAAAAATCTAAATGACTTCACAGATCTTCATTGTAAAGGGTTTAAACACTGTTTCCCATGCTTGTTAAATGAACCATAAACAATTAATGAACATGCACCTGTGAAACGGTCGTTAAGACACTAACAGCTTACAGACGTTAGGCAATTAAGGTCACAGTAATGAAAACATAGGACACTAAAGAGGCCTTTCTACTGACTCTAAAAAACACCAAAAGAAAGATGCCCAGGGTCCCTGCTGCCCAGTATGCGACCTCGCCGTGGTAGACCACGTGTAACAACACCTGCACAGGATCGGTACATCCGAACATCACACCTGCGGGACAGGTACAGGATGGCAACAACAACAGCCCGAGTTATGCCAGGAACGCACAATCCCTCCATCAGTGCTCAGACTGTCCACAATAGGCTGAGAGAGGCTGGACTGAGGGCTTGTAGGCCTGTTGTAAGGCAGGTCCTCACCAGACATCACCGGCAACATCGTTGCCTATGGGCACAAACCCACCGTCGCTGGACCAGACAGGACTGGCAGTGCTCTTCACTGACGAGCAGCGGTTTTGTCTCACCAGGGGTGTTAGTCAGTTTCGCGTTTATCGTCGAAGGAATGAGCGTTACACCGAGGCCTGTACTCTAGAGCGGGATCGATTTGGAGGTGGAGGGTGTGTCACAGCATCATCGGACTGAGCTTGTTGTCATTGCAGGCAATCTCAACGCTGTGTGTTACAGGGAAGACATCCTCCTCCCTCATGTGGCACCCTTCCTGCAGGCTCATCCTGACATGACCCTCCAGCAATGCCACCAGCCATACTGCTCGTTCTGTGCGTGATTTCCTGCAAGACAGGAATGTTAGTGTTCTGCCATGGCCAGCGAAGAGCCCGGATCTCAATCCCATTGAGCACGTCTGGGACCTGTTGGATTGGAGGGTGAGGGCTAGGGCCATTCCCCCCAGAACTGTCTGGGAACCTTCAGGTGCCTCGGGGGAAGAGTGGGATAACATCTCACAGCAATAACTGGCAAATCTGGTGCAGTCCATGAGGAGAAGATGCACTGCAGTACTTAATGCAGCTGGTGGCCACACCAGATACTGACTGTTACTTTTGATTTTGACCCCCCCCTTTGTTCAGGGACACATTATTGAATTTCTGTTACTCACATGTCTGTGGAACTTGTTCAGTTTATGTCTCAGTTGTTGAATCTTATGTTCATACAAATATTTACACAAGTTAAGTTTGCTGAAAATAAACGCTGTTGACAGTGAGAGGACGTTTATTTTTTTGCAGAGTTTATGTGCGTTTCATTGAAGTTACACATTCCATCATGAATCGTTCAAAATCGAACATTCAGAAGATCTAAATCAAAGACAGAATTTGGTGGTATTTTTTTAGTTATTGCCTTACAATATCCTAATGATGTTTGTTTATTAATATTTTTTTGTTGACATTGTAGATTAAAAATACAGTTCAGGGATCACATGGGACCAATTTTATTTCCACTGGTTTTACTCATCTTGTTTTTGTATTTTCTTAGCAGAGAGATAGTATGGCTGAGGCCAAGTGAAGTCAACTTGTGTTTCTTACTGATGCTTTGGTGCAAAACAGTCAAAGGTGGTTTTAAAGGTCATGTTTTGTTTTCCTGATAAACCATCAGACAGATTATGCAGATTGCTCATCGCTGGACAACATTATGCAATGAACCATGCTGTCAAAGTACAAGACTAAAACCCTGAAAGAAATGAACAGCCTGTCAGAAGGAATAACTTTATTTATTCAGCCTTTATTTAACATAGTATTTTTGTAGACACTCTTATCCAGAGCGATTAGGGTTAAGTGCCTTGCTCAAGAGCGCATCGACAGATTTGTCACCTAGTTGGCTCGGGGATTCGAACCAGCGATATTTTGGTTTCTGGCCCAACAGTCTTAACCGCTAGGCTACCTGCTGCCCCTATTCACTTAACTATTCACTTAGTTCCCTTGACAACAGGTATAACAAAGTGAGTAGGGTGAATAATATTTCTACTAATAAAATCCACAGGTAACTGATGTAGCACTATACAACTAAGATTTCACAAAGTAAAGCAATTGATAAAGGTGAGAATTAACATTTCATGAATTGTAGCAGAATGACTACATCAGGAGTAGTTAACATCAAGAAAACCTGATTGAAGTCTATATTGAGGAAAACTAATAACAGTGTTGATTAGCTGCAAGCAAACCGCCTGACGTCCTGCACCTCAGGCAACTGAAAAACAACAGTGTGATTGAACAACAAGCAGTGATCTGCCAGCCAAATCACAATTTAGGAATATCTCCTCTTAGTCACTAAGGTGCTAATTGTGCACATCTGGCGAGGATAATAACAACAATAATGGTTGTCATGGGTAACCATAGATCACAGGGGATGGCTGTGCTGCCCTTCAGCAGAGCTTAGGAAGCGGGAGACGCGTTCAAATCACTCCCTGGAGGTGCCTAGGGCTGCACCATGACTTGTGAAGAGACTGGAGTTCAAGTCCTTTGTGTAACTAATTGCTCATGAGAAAAGGGCGTTGATGTCTCCCTTATGGAGCTAGCCGTAGTCTGGCTGCACTTCAAAGTGGATCGAGCCACACACGGCACACCGTGGGGGGTGGAGGGTATGGTACCCAGGCTGCTGCACACTTACGCACATACACCCGTCAATCAGCGCAAGACATCCAGAGGCCTTTTCTTTTTAAGAGCTACATCCACTTTGTGAATAATGTCCCTGAAAGCTGGGGAAGTCTAGAGCCACGGGGCTGGAGGAACAGCGACTGACAATTACCCCGCCGAGAGAGCGAGGCTCGCTGCAGTAGCTCCTATATCATCCCCATTCAGGGTCACTCCCAGATATTCATTTATTTATTTCATTCCTTCGCTCACTTACATTCGCTCGGGCTGAGCTTCTCATATCTAGCCGTGTGATGGAATGCGCCATTGTTCCCTAGAAGATGAAAGTCTATGAAATGTACATTTGAAATGTAGATGAAGGATCTTAATTTGATCATCCTGTTGCAGAAATGTTAAACTTGTATTTGAGGTTTAAAAAGTCTTCTGAAGTTTGTAATTTCCACTTTGAAATTGCAGACTTAATTTTCCCTTATGAAAAATTTAGCGACCCCTACACAAATCTCCATTCATTATAATCCACATAATAATTCACATTTCCTGTTGCTGCAGGATTATATTCCTGCTGTAGCAAACTGGCTCAAATTAAGATCCTACGTCTGTAAACTGTGAAAAAAAGGATTATATCCAAGTCCAGGCTATGGGAACAACCAGCTCTCACAGTCTCACGTCAGAATTAGACGTTCATCCATGTTTCTCAAACGTCAAATTTCTAAGATGTTCCAAACATCACATTTCGAAGAGTTTAAGGTAAAGTTTTGGCATTAACTCTGAATCTTTAAGGTTAGGGTTCAGTTCAGGCATTCACTTCAAAAATCTAAAGCTTAGGCATGAACTCCGAATGGTTAAGGTAAGGGTTACGGTTTGGGATAGGCTTAAAAATATCAAACACAACTTTCTATCGCTGGATTTGAACTTGCAACCTTTGTTGCAATCGAAGCCTAATTAAAGCACTGTTGCCCCTAGTGGCCAGTTCCCAAATCATCTCCCAACATCCTCAGACATGGGTGGACATTGAATGCTGACTTTTATCATGTGTGACCTGGCTGATAGGAAATAGTGGCGTTGAGTTGTTTTATAAAAGGGGAGGGCATAGGTATGGAGGGAGGAGAGGAAAAAGAGGGTGTTCACACATCTCCAGATGTGCTCATTGGGCAGCCTGGGCAGGGGAAGAAGCAGAGAGGGTAAGTATTTAGAGAATCCAAGACCCTAGCAGGCAAACATTTTTTTCCCCGTTTCATTTTTTTGTCCGTGCCTATCCCTCTGGTGAAGCAGTCATCCCAAAGGAAACGGTTTCATTCTGTCGCATATTCTGCTTACGGTGGTTGAGGGGCCAACTACCATTACACTGTTAAGTGCCCTGAAAGCCTGGGCTAGAGGGTTAATGAACCTACCTATTCCATCAAGCCGGCTAACATTTTTATGGTACGGAAATTAATTACTTGTGACAAATACAACAGCGCTTGGACAGGTAGCAATTTATGCGGTGCGGCCTATGAACAAAAACATTTTTCCAATGTGGGTATATTACCCATGACCTCACCTGATCAACTCTCTAGACACACACACACACACACACACACATACACACACACACACACATTTGGCACCTTTAACTCCCCAAAAACATGCATAGTTTACAGGCCTTGACCCAACTCTGTGTTGGATATACAATTTAACATAATACTATTCTTGCCATTTCCCCTCCAATCTCTCCTGAAAACACCTCTGAGATGACATATATTATCTCTCTCTCTCTCTCTCTCTCTCTCTCTCTCTCTCTCTCTCTCTCTCTCTCTCTCTTGTGTCTGTGGCATCTATGCGTTTGGAGGTCTGTCTGCAGCATAGCTGCAGGGCTTGAGGCGTTTTACGCAGTGCGGCTAGATTGTTTGAATGGTAATGAAATAATTTCCACCATCTCTCCCACAAGCGGTTGCCATGATTAACATGACATGTTTTAGTACCCCCCGTTAGCGCCATATCGACCCCATTAATCAAGCCACGATTTCCTTGTCCAGATCGGGCCACATGATGAACTGCTCATTGGTTCAATGTGTTGGAGAGAGAACCACCCTGTGAGGGTGTATGGTAGCGAGAATTATTATGGCTAATAAAGAATATGTGCTTTTTAATAATTAAGAGCATGCTGGTTTGTCATGATTGCATTCGTAGCTTCACAAAGACATGAGTTCTACCTGGTAGAACATTCAAATGAGGTATTATATTCAATATATTTGCTCAAAAGCAAAGTAATGCATAGAGTGCATGTTTAACAGACCTGAAACTCATTACCTTAAAAAACTTGAAATTAATATAGAAACCACTCAATACATGTTTTTTTTTACTTCAAATTAATATAGAAATCCCTCAATCGATTTGTCTCCAGTTTTTAAAATACTGACATAATAATGATCCAATATCCTTATAGTTTTGTTCTTATAACGCCACACATGAGACTTGTTATTCTATGCGTTTGCCAATTACTCTGTTTTTTTTCTTATTCATGCGACTTACTTATTTGAATACAGTGCAAATTATCCAACATGCCAATTTACACATCAACACAAATGTGAGGTGTGATATTTACATCTGTGGTCCCTGGGTGGGTTAAAACAGATTGTTTTATACAATACAATGCACCCTTTAAATAATACATGATTATACATTACGTTCTTCCCTGCTGTTTCCAATTTAATATTATATTATTTGAATATTTGATTGGCAAGTGGAGTCATTAGAAAAATAGGGACCTCCAATCATGTCCACAAAACAGAAAACAAACATGCTAACAACAGATCCACGTCAAACTGCTTAAACTTTTTAGTCGGCAGAGAGACGGGTGTCCTTAGACAGGCTATTATGCTAGTCACATGATTTATAGTTTTCTAAATATAATCCTAAGAGTTAGAGAGAGAGCTTGACAAACCTGAAGAATTCAATTTTATGTCAAAGTGAAATAACCTGCAGAGGAGGAAATCCAACAAGGCTTCAGCTAATACTGACACTCCTGTCAGCTGGCTCAGTGAAGGATAGCCACAGCCAGACAATTAAATAGCTATCCATTTCTTCTAATGGTCACATTTGGTGGAGAAATGACAAATTAGGGCTCAATACGGCTTCACTTAAATGGCTGCATGCTTGCGTTTCAGTCTCTTTCGTCGGAACTCCCGGCCAAACTTAATAAATTACCCAGAACACAGCCGCAGTGAATTAATTATTGTTACATACCGGATGACAGGGACCTCTGATTAGAACTTCTACCTTGAAGAGAAATAAAAGTATAGATATATGAAATGGACTGGTTGTTCTCTAGATGGGGTTTCACTGTATAGTAGTGTTTCTCAATTAATTCCTGAAAGACCACAAAGGGTTGCATGTTTTTGTACTAACCCAGCACTAAAACACCTGATTCCTCTCATCAGGGGATTTGGGATATATTTATTTGTTGAATTAGGGGATGTTAGTACTGGGCTAGGGTAAAACTGTGCCCACCTTGTGTGTGCCTCAGGAATGAATTGAGAAACCCTGGTAAAACGCAAAGGGTAGGCCTACATCGCTGTGATAATGGTCAGTAAAGCACAGTTGTTGAATGTGTATTATTGACTGCAGAAGCTTTATGAAACATCCACATTAGGGCCGCTGAGGTTATCCTGACCATGTGACCCCCATGTGGTGCCAAGACTAATTCCTGGTTGGATCATTATATACAGTGCCTTCAGAATTAAAAAATAATAATTTTACAGCCTAAATTTAAAATTGATTCAATTGAGATTTTGTGTCACTGGCATCCACACAATACGGCATAATGTCAAAGTGGAATTATGTTTTTAGAAATGTTTACAAATTAATGAAAAATTAAAAGCTGAAATGTCTTCAGTCAATAAGTATTCAACCACTTTGTTATGGCAAGCCTAAATAAGTTCAGGAGTAAAAATGTGCTTCACAAGTCACATAATAAGTTCCATGGACTCAGCTGAGCAGTGAATTTCAAACACAGATTCAACCACAAAGACCAGGGAGGTTTTCAAATGCCTCGCGAAGAAGGGCACCTATTGGTAGATGGGTAAAAAAAGAAGATATTGAATATCCCTTTTAGCATGGTGAAGTTTAATTACATTTTGGATGGTGTATCAATACACCCAGTCACTACAAAGATACAGCCGTCCTTTCTAACTCAGTTTCTGGAGAGGAAGGAAACCGCTCAGGGATTTCACCATGAAGCCAATGGTGACTTCTTTAAAACAGTTAGAGTTTAATGGCTGTGATAGGAGAAAACTGAGGATGGATCAACAACATTGACCTTACTCCACAATACTAACCTAAATGACAGGGTAAAAAGAAGGAAGCCTGTATATAATAGCCTACCTGGTTAAATAAAGATATTCCAAAACATGCATCCTGTTTGTAATAAGGCACTACAGTAAATCTGCAAAAAATGTGGAAAATAAATGAACTTCATGTCCTGAATACAAAGCGTTATGTTTGGGTTAAATCCAACACATCACTGAGTACCACTCTTCATATTTTCAAGCATGGTGGTGGCTGCATCATGTTATGGGTATTCTTGTCATTAGCAAGGACTAGGGAGTTTTTTTTAGGAACGAAAATAAATTGAATAGATCTAAGCACAGGCAAAATCCTACAGGAGAACCTGGTTCAGTCTGCTTTCCAAAAGACACTGGGAGACAAATTCATCATTCAGCTGGACAAAAACCTTAAACAGGCCAAATATACATTGGAGTTGCTTACCACGACGACATTACATTTTCCTGAGTGGCTTAGTCACAGTTTTGACTTAATATCACTTAAAAATCTAAGGCAATGATCAACAACCAACTTGACAGAGTTGAAGCATTATAAAAAGAATAATGTGCAAATTTTGTACAATCCAAGTGTGCAAAGCTATTAAAAACGTACCCAGCAAGACTCACAGCTGTAATTCCAAGGTATTGACTCTGTGGGGTGAATACTTCTGTAAATGATATATTTCTGTATTTCATTTTCAATAAATTGGCTAACATTTTTAAAATTCAATTTTCACTGTCATTATTGGGGATTGTGTGTAGATGACTGAGAAAAAAATATCAATTTAATCCATTTTGAATTCAGGCTGTAATAACAAAATGTTGATTAAGTCAACTGTTGTGAATGCTTTTGTAGGCTCTGTATATGTGAGAATAGATCGAATATATTCTAGGTTGGAAATGTATTGTTTTGAGAGCAATCAAAACGGAAAAGAAAAACACATTTACAGGCATGGCATGAATAAATACTTAAGCGTACAGAGAAGGGCATGCAATTAACCTTAAGCATTCAAACAAATGCATTTCAATATGTATCTTGTCCTTGGGAGAAAATAATGGAAAATGGAATGGAAAAACAAGGACTTACCTGGGCCTTTGTTATGTTCAAAATGGATGCCAAATCTTAGGGTACATGCTTAGTAGACTTTTGAAATTCAATCATTTTGTTAAATTCTCAATACGAAGTTACACAACAATAGTAACCACTTGTTTTAATCATGTCTTGGCCTAGTTGAATCTATCAGATATTGTGCCGCGTACATGTGCTCCTGGATTTATCAGAAACCAAATACTGAGAATCAAATGGGTTTCGAACGTCAAAACACATTCAGCTTTAGTTGAACGTTTCCAGATACACAGATTCTGCACAGATTGTCAGATGCCTACAATACCTGGAGTCAAATGATAGTGTACCATGAAAACTAAGAATAGTTCCAACTCAAATGGCACAAGAAAGAGGGATTTTGACACCCACTATCTCAGCTTTTTCTGAAACGGTTTCTGTATTTAGAAACAGCTAAATGAAAGCATTCCTGAAATATAATTTTGTTGAAAGATAATTTGAACTCCTAGAAATTAACGATTGCACCCAATTTGGCAATTTACAGGATTCATGTAATATTAAATAAATATCCAATTTGGACAAAATCTCTTAACAATGATCCAAATAAATGGTCAGAAGCCACCCACAGACCCTCCAAATCCCACCACAAGCCCACCCCGAAGGCCAGTATACTGTATCAGTTCTCTATGTTTGACAAGTAGCATGAAGCTTGGAGTATTGTTTAAACCAGGGTTCCCAAACTCAGTCCTCGGGACCACAAGGGGGGCACGTTTTGATATTTGATTCAAGTAATCAACTTATCATCAAGCTTTGATGAACTTGAATCATCTGTGGAGTGTTAGAGCCATAACCAAAACGTGCACCCCTTTGGTCCCCTAGGACCGCGTTTGGGAAATGCTGGTTTAAACGGACTATGTAATGTAATCTCAGTGAATTGGGGTGATGTTTTTTCCCCCGTTCAAATAAATTTGCCATTGAAGTATTATGCATTTTTTCACATAAATTAGTGTGATGGTTTCCCCAACAATTTTATACATTTTGTTGGTCTCTTGTTTTACTTAAATGGATCACAACATTTTCTTTGCAACTTTAGTTAGAAAACGAAACCCTTTTGCTCATGATGAAAATATATTGTGTTGTCAAGCCAGTCCTCCATAAAAGCAATTCAGTTTGTCATCTCTTAGCAACCTAATGCGCCATTCCAACTCTGCTTGAATAGTCCCACAAATGTCAGCTCTCTGAGAGGGCTATCCCTATGGTGCAATTCTTGCAGTGTCAGTTTGTTAAAAATGTATGTAACGTACTGTATTCTTAATGTCATAAAGGAATTCAATTACATTCAAACAATTTTGTTTATCCTCTTGGGGTAAGTAGCAGTGCTTCAGACATTCAACAAACAGACACAAAGATAATACATAGACAAGAACATAAGAGACAGTGTGCAATAAATAGGATAGTGAAAACGTGCAAAAGGCAGGCAGGATAAGTTTGTTGGACAGCAAAATTGCTTACACACAAATACTTATTTGTCACAGAATGTCCTTTACAGAAGATGGACATAGTGGCTCTTATTCCCGGGGGCCCAGATTGTCTTTTCTTAATCTGAAACACAGCCTTTCAGGCCACCATATATTTACCCCTCAGTATTCCTCTCATGAACTGCTTCATCCATCGCAAAGCCATCGTGTGGTTCATTGTACTGAAAATAACCATGGGCAAAATGAGTTTGACAGTGGCCCATGGCACAAGCAATAGCGGGTGACATATCCAATATCGGAAGAGTGGCAGGGCTAAATATTTTTGTAAGGCCAGCGGCTTTACTGTGAAGCGAGGTAGATGAAGGGTTCATTTGAGGCAGGATTTGAACACAGCAATTTTTGGAGCCAGACTTATAGGAAATACAGTAGTTTTTGTAAGTACATATAGCAGTGCATCTTAGAGATGAAGGACCAGTATTTTTTATTTAGTTAACATTTAATTAGGCATGTCAATTAAGAACATTAATATTTACAATGACGGCCTACCAGAGCTCTATTTCCAGCTTGCGTTAAGGCGGCGCTAGTGTCAAATACACGTTTGCAATTTCTTCATGCAAAAACGAAATAAATCACCTGTCTTATATCGGCTTGCTAGCGCTCAGATGGGCGGGGTGGAACTATTTCAGATGTGTCGTTAAAAATATGATTCAAACTGCAAATTTCAGGCAGCACTGAAGGGATATTTAAGAACAACCAAAAGCTGGTTTTAGTGGAACTGCCCATCTGCACATGGAACAAGATGTGCTTTTGGTGCCTGTATTGTTCCTATTTAGAAACATAAAACACAGTTTTTTCCCCCATTTGGTTTTATTTGATTAAAAACCAAACATCCCTTCCTCTCAATGAAGACTGTTTTATTTTTGTCCTGCTCCAATGTAATCAAGTAGGCTAGTCAAGACCCTTGATAAAGTATTTGGCTTGTTAGACTGCTTGGAAATAAATCTTGATCACCAAAGCTTTATTAAAAGATCAAGTTTGAGAGGAACAAAACAGTGAGCTGACATTCCCTTTTTATCTATGTATTGTAGGCAGGCCTACCTTATTTTATCCATGCTTTGGACATGCATAAAACCCCCTCCATGATGTAGGCTACAATTATCCATACCCATCATGAAAGAGATGAGAACCTTGGTATTTAGAAGTTATTTTGCTGTGACAAATGTTTGTTTTCTGTTTCATAATTTTAAAACCGAAGACCTCCGTAGGCTACCCTAACCTACGCTAGGACTACTATAACAAATGCCCCAGCTAGCAATGAGGAATCGGCCCAGAAGCGGCCCTCTTCCGGGGGCCGGAACTGATTGAATCGGCCCGGGAATCGGGTGCTGGACTTGGCCCAGAATCAAAATGAATGACTGCCCAGAATCGGCCCAAGTACATCGGGCCATTTCCGTCTACCGGAATTCAGCCGACTTTGCCTGCATCTTACCAGAATCCCCCCAGAAGCGGCCCGATGCAAATTTTAATAAATGTATACAAAATTACCCGATTTAGTCATTTTAAATATTACTATTATACAAATTATACCCATCCACAAAAATGTATTTTGTGTCAGAGGAAACACCATACATCTGGTGACCGTGTCAGCGCCTAGCCTGCCACAGGAGTCGCTACAGTGCGATGGGAGAAGGACATCCCGGTTGGCCTAACCCTCCCCTAACTTGGACGACGCTGGGCCAATTGTCCATCTGTGGTAAATTCAACTGATGGGATATGATTTGAAAAGGCATACAACTGTCTATATAAGGTCCCACAGTTGACAGTGCATGTCAGAGCAAAATCAAGCCATGAGGTTGAAGGAATTGTTCGTAAGAGCTCCGAGACAGGATTGTGTTGAGGCACAGATCTGGGGAAGGGTACCATTGAAGAACCCCAAGAAGACAGTGGCCTTAATCATTCTTAAATGGAAGAAGTTTGTAACCGCCAAGACTATTCCTAGAGCTGGCCGCCAGGCCAAACTGAGCAATCGGGGGAGAAGGACCTTGATCAGGGAGGTGACCAAGAACCGATGGTCACTCTGACAGAGCTCTAGAGTTCCTCTGTTGAGATGGGAGAACCTTCCAGAAGGACTCCACCAATCAGGCCTTAATGATAGAGTGGCAGACGAAAGCCACTCTAAAGTAAGAGAGAGCACGCTTGGAGATTGCCAAAAGGCACTGGTCTGGTCTGAAGGCCAAGGGTCACGTATGGAGGAAACCAGGCACCGCCCAGGCACCTGGCCAATACCATCCCTACGGTGAAGCATGGTGGTGGTAGCATCATGCTGTGGGGATGTTTTTCAGCGGCAGGAACTGGGATTCAGGATCGAGGGAAATATTAACGGAGCAAAGTACAGAGAGCTAAGGACCTCACACTGAGGAAAAGGTTCACCTTCCAACAGGATATCGACCCTAAGCACACAACCAAGACAACGCAGGAGTGGCTTTGCGACAAATCTCTGATTGACAGACTTAAACCTGATCGAAAATCTCTGGAGAGACCTGAAAATAGCTGTGCTGCGACACTTCCCATCCAACCTGACAGAGCTTGAGAGGATCTGTGGATAAGAATGGGAGAAACTCCCCAAATACAGGTGTGCCAAGCTTTTAGCGTCATACCCAAGAAGACTCAAGACTGTAATCACTGCCAAAAGTACTTCAACGAAGTACTGAGTAAAGGGTTTGAATACTTACGTAAATGTGATATTTATGTTTTTTACCGGGTATTGTGTGTAGATTGATGAGGGTGAAAAAAACTATTTAATACATTTTAGTATAAGGCTGTAACGTAAAACAAAATGTGGAAAAAAGTGAAGTGGTCTGAGTACTTTCCGAATGCACTGTATATACAGTTGAAGTCGGAAGTTTGGATTTAACCATGGTGTCAAGCAAAGAGGCACTGAGTTTGAAGGTAGGCCTTGAAATACATCCACAGGTACACCTCCAATTGACTCAAATTATGTCAATTAGCCTTTCAGAAGCTTCTAAAGCCATGACATAATTTTCTGGAATTTTCCAAGCTGTTTAAAGGCATAGTCAACTTAGTGTATGTAAATATCTGACCCACTGAATTGTGATACAGTGAATTATAAGTGAAATTATCTGTTTGTAAACAATTGTTGGAAAAATTACTTGTCGTGCACAAAGTAGATGTCTTAAGCGACTTGCCAAAACTATAGTTTGTTAACAAGAAGTTTGTGGAGTGGTTGAGAAACACATTTTAATGACTCCAACCTAAGTGTATGTAAACTTCAGACTTCAACTGTTGGTAACACAGTTGATGTTTTATGCTCGACCCACTCAATATTCCATCAAAAAAAAAAAAGAAAATTGCCAAAAAGATTAGAACCAGTCACTTGCTTTACACTATGATTTGACTATTAAATGTTCAATGTTTCTATTGGAGAGAAAAAATGTAAAAAAGTATAGTTTCACCATAATAAAGTGAGAGTTCAGCTCACATAAGATTGTTGACATTAAAATGAGAGACAGACATGCATGAATAAATTGTCACATGAAACCAATAATAATCTTCAGAAATGACTTTGCCAAAGCAACAAAATAACTAGGGCTTTACAATGATGGTAAAAGTTGGATACATTTTTGGATTAAGTGGGTTGAAATATTCCTGGAAATGATACAGGTTTGGCAGAGGTGCTGAATTGCAGAATTTGGGCACTTTAGACAGCCTTTATTCATATAAAAAATCTGATTTACTGAATTATCCATGTGGTCTATATTTAACTTCTTGTGGCTGCAGGGCCAGTATTGAGTAGCTTGGATGAAAAGGTGCCCAGAGGTGCCCAGAGTAAACTGCCTGCTCCTCAGTCCCAGTTGCTAATATATGCATATTATTATTAGTATTGGATAGAAAACACTCGGAAGTTTCTAAAACTGTTTAAATGATGTCTGTGAGTATAACAGAACTCATATGGCAGGCAAAAACCTGAGAAAAAAATCCAACCAGGAAGAGGGAAATCTGAGGTTTGTAGGTTTTCAACTCATTACCTATCGAATACACAGTGGGATATGGGTCAGTTTGCACTTCCTACGGCTTCCACTAGATGTCAACAGTCTGTAGAACCTTGCCTGATGCTTTTACTGTGAAGTGGGGCCGAAGGAGACGGGAATTAGTAAGGTCTACCATGACCTGACCATGCTCTGACAATGCGCATTCACATGAGAGGGAGCTCTGTTCCATCGCACTTCTGAAGACAATGGAATTCTCCGGTTGGAACTTTATTCAAGATTTATGTTAAAAACATCCTAAAGATTGATTCAATATATCGTTTGACTTGTTTCTACTGACTGTTACGGAAGTTTTTGACATTTCGTCTGCTTTTAGTGAACGCGCTTCCTGACTTTGGATTTGTTTACCAAACACGCTAACAAAAATAGCTATTTGGACATAAATGATGGACATTACCGAACAAAACGAAAATTTATTGTGGGAGTCCTGGGAGTGCATTCCGATGAAGATCAGCAAAGGTAAGTTAAGATTTATAATGCTATTTATAACTTTTGTTGACTCCACAATTTGGCGGGTAACTGTATGGCTTCCTTTTGTGGCTGAACGCTGTTCTCAGATTATTGAATATTGTGCTTTTGCCGTAAAGCTTTTTTGAAATCTGACAGCGGTTGCATTAAGAACACATGTATCTTTAATTCTATGTAAAACATGTATCTTTCATCAAAGTTTATGATGAGTATTTCTGTTATTTGATGTGGCTCTCTGCAATTTCTTCGGATATTTTGGAGGCATTTCTGAACATGGCGCCAATGTAAACTGAGGTTTTTGGATATAAATATGAACTTTATTGAACAAAACATATATGTATTGTGTAACATGAAGTTCTATGAGTGTCATCTGATGAAGATCATCAAAGGTTAGTGATTCATTTTATCTCTATTTCTGCTTTTTGTGACTCCTGTCTTTGGCTGGAAAAATGCCTGTGTTTTTCTGTGATTTTGCGGTGACCTAACATATTAGTTTGTGGTGCTTTCACTGTAAAGCCTTTTTGAAATCGGACACTGTGGTGGGATTAACAAGAAGTGTATCTTTAAAATGGTGTTAAATACTTGTATGCTTGAGGAATTTTAATTATGAGATTTCTGTTGTTTGAATTTGGCGCCCTGCACTTTCACTGGCTGTTGTCATATCGATCCCGTTAACGGGATTGCAGCCCTAAGAATTTTTAAGGGAACTTATTTTAATATAACAGGCTTTTAAAATGTAATATTGATGCACAATATCTACTTAAAATATCAAAGGGATGCAAAAGGCCCTCTTTTCATGGAGCGACCCAATACAAGATATCATAAAATGTGTAATTCATGCACAAGACCTTGCCAGTGGCAGGGAGTCCACCCTGATACTTGACCGATTTTAGCTTGTAAGTCACTTTGATATACGGATGTGACACATTCTAACAAAAGTCTGGTAGGCCTGAAAGCATATCCCACCACTTTATTCATGAGGCTTCTTCATGCATACCTAACCTTTTCTACATCTCTCTGTCTGATCGTGACAGTGTACCGATACTGCTCAGACTGCAGACCTGAGGCTTTGTGGCTAAAGCAGAGCTCGGATTCTCTGGTATGGGAAGATATCGCACTGTCGTTACTCACTGTGAGATCCTCCTGTGTATAATACAGCACACACAGAGACACTATGAATCAAGGATTCTATTTAACCTCCTTTAAGACAAAGTAACTAGACAGGAGACAGACAGCTTGGCTCAAATAGTACTTTTGTGAATGTGGTAGACATGTTAGCCAACTTGGTACCTTATTGCTTGATGCTAATCAATTATTTAAATGTATGAGATAATGTGCTTTAGAGTAAGTTGTTTGTTGTCCTTGATCTTGTGGTGTTAAGAATAGTTGTTGTAAATGGGTGTATGCACATACCCAGGACACAAGGCAAACAGATACTGGCCAACAACTCAATACTTACAACCTATTCACTGTGTATTCACAATGTTCTGTTGGTGTTATTCATATTTTATGTAACTCTCAGATGTGCGGTGTGTGTGTGTCTATCTCTGTGAGTGTGTGTTGGTATGCTCTGAACATGGTTCTACTGGGTCCTGGCTTTCAGCCATTACACAGTAGCATAGGTCGACTACCTGCTGGGTAAAACAGGTCAGAGAGTGTGTCATGCTAGAGGAAATAGCCTGGGCAAATCGGTAGACTGTTTTTGAAATGTCAATCACACTTTAAATCTGGAGCAATTTGGATCAGGCTGTGTCGTCTCTACAGAGATGTCTGAGTGAAAAGCTAAACTTTTGAAAAGGGCCTCTCTTCATCCCTCACAAAAGTACTGGTGCTAACTCAGTTGTGTGTTTGTGTTTTCTCTCTGGCTGAAGAAAGACAGTGTTGGATCTCCGGGGTGACGATCTCCATGGCTTGTGGCCTGACGTCATCAGGTTGATGGGAATGAGCATGAGCAGCCCAGTCCAGCGTCCCCACAATGTTATGCTCGGAAAGTAACATGGACCAGGACTTAAGACAAGTCCCCCTGGAGAGAGACCAAGAGAGTTAATACTCAGAATTGGTCGACTGCCCTTGTCTTTTTGGTGTAGTCACTCACTAAATCCTTGTGACACTGAGGCTGTCCTAATATGGACACCGTACTCTCAAAGTACTCTGATTTGGATTGAATTTGGATTGCAAGACTTGAGTATTGGACTGTGCTAATGAGCGAGCTTAGAGCCTAAGAAGTGTTCAAGACACTGACTTTATTCACCGTAATATTTTTTCCTTATTACTGTGGTTGTCTTTTTTCTTATTTTTTACTGATAACTACCTCTACATAAATATTGTCGTTAGCTGCTTCGAACGTGCATTAATTTACAGACATCCAAAAGCAACTTGTGTGTGTGTGTGGTATTACACAGAAATACTGAGTGAATGTGTGACCTTTCCATTTTCCTAATGAAGTGTCTAAAGATGTTCTTAGAGCACAGTGTGCACATTCCTCAACTCAGCAGACAAGCAGTTTAGAAAATTCTGTAATAATAGGAGTTAGAAAATTGACATCCAAACATCCAATACATACATTTCATTCAACAATGAATCACCCTGAGCAGTTCTGGTACTGTTGAAATAACATAAATGGAGAAGGAAAAAAATGAATGTGTGCCCACTTTAGACATCGCTTGCTGGGGGCCCGCTGATATGAAGATGGAGTAGAGTTCATTCACTGTCAGTCACTTTCAGTCCTCAGCTCAATGGCAAAGAACAAAGCAGAATGCACATCCAGATACGTCAGCTCAATGAATCCAGCAGCAACAGGTGACGAACAGTTCAGCTCTGTGACGCGGGCAGCAGCACTATATTACACTCTGGAAGGACAGTAATGAGCAATGAGCAAGGATGCAACTCTGTGTTTCAGCAGCATGCCTAAAACACGTGCACAGCTCATTTGTATAACCTAGGACCTAGGTGCATAACTATCAGTGGTCAGAGAGTGGGCGGAAGGATACGGACTGTACCTATCAAAGCACAAACACGTGCACAGCTCATTTGTATAACCTAGGACCTAGGTGCATAACTATCAGTGGTCAGAGAGTGGGCGGAAGGATACGGACTGTACCTATCAAAGCACCAAGTTAACAAGGGTTACACATGCACAACAGTAAAGCAAGGCATGGATTAATTAGTGTTGCGTTGCTGATTGATGTTATATTAGCCTGCATTCATACTCACCTGAGAGAGCCAGGTAGGTGCTGGAGCTCTCTTGTCAAGATGTGTAAGAGTGGGCTTGGTTAGTGCTTTGATGGGAGGCCACCTGCTGAAATCAAAGTGCTTCTCAGGGTGGTATCGAAGCAACTGCAGGGAGAACATACTAGTAAATCTGGTTCTTACGGGTCCTTCCTTACACCTCACTGGTGAATCAATAGCATGCTATTATTCCATACAATCCCTCACTGAGAGATAATAGCACTACACCACCCCACTGCTAAAGCAGTGAGCTCTATCGTATATACTGTTGCTATTGTTCATTATATGGGGAAGAGTGACTTCTGTCCAATACTTTTCCAATACAGGCCAATGTGAAGAGAGAGTGAACTGTAACAGGGGATCGATTTATGGATCCTGCAGTGCAAAGGAGAGATCACTAATACCTGCACCACAAAAGCCCAGGTCTTGTGCAGAGACAGTAGTAGTCTTGCATTCTCACCAAGCCCCAAATACCAACAGGTACAAAGCCTACTCCTCCCCCCATAGAGATTCCAGCCATTACAATTAGCCCGTTCTCCAATAGCTCCTCCCACCAGCCTCCGTTGGTGCGTGTGTGCCTACACACATTTCTGCATGTGTGTGTGTGCATTGCCTTGAAAGAAGAGAAAGACTATTGCAGATGACAGTAGATCTAATTGCCATGCTGTCACTGAGACATGTATCAAACTGACACGCATTTCTCTTTCTGAAGGACCCCTATCACATGCAGTACTCTCTTGGGGCCCCTGTAACAAGAGTCTGACGGTGTGACAATCCTCAGTCGTCTCAACTCACTGTTCTTCTATATCGAAATGTAGTGCTATTTGCAGTGGTGGTGTGTGTTGAGTCAGTCTAGGTCAGGGGTCTTCAACTGGAGGAATGCGGGCCAAATCCGGTCCACAAATTGATTGTATGTGCCGCGCAAAGTTTGTACATGGATACATCATTGCATTCACTTAACCTTTGTTCTTAAGAGGCAAACAGTTGTCAGGAGACATCTCAGCAATTCATCTATTCCTTAACCACTAAGACACCTTCGGTTTAGCTGCCCTCGTTTTACCCAGCGAACGAGTCATAGCAGGTCAGGTGGTCAGACATAGCACTTGTGGTTACGGTTGATTGTTTGACAATGGTTGGGTTGTTCTATTAGAATTCCAGTTCTGTTCTCATAGTGTTGAACATGCATCATTCTTCTGTTGTTTTACAGAAGAGAGAAGAGCTATTTGGGTAACGACGTAATAGCTGTACTTTGGGTAGCCTGTTTATCCAGCGATTTGCTTAAGAACTTGTCCCGATTGGTATTTTTAAATTACTGATGAATGATCTTGAGACTGATTCCCTGACCTGTCAATGTTTTTAATTTGCTGTTTTTGATTTTTGTTATACTCTTGTGAATACTATGGTTTTTACTAGATTACTTGTAGTTTTTCATGTTGTTTCTCTGTCATTTTTGTAATGACTTGGTGCTGCATATCTTGGCCAGGACGCTCTTGAAAAAGAGATTTTAAATCTCAATGAGCCCTTCCTGGTTAAATAAAGGTATTTTTTTTTTTTATAATTTAAAAAAAGTTTATTCAAAATGAAACAACAGAATATCCTTGTTTTCACTTCTCCTTTGCCTCTGTGTGTCCTGTTCAGCCTCAAAACGCCTGCTGCACCGGTAACACTTCTTATGAATAATCTCTTCATAGAGTATAATGCATTATAACACTTTGCTTCATAAGGCCTTATGCTGCCTGCTCATAATGTTTAATGCATGTAGTTATAGCTGTTTCTGAGCAGCTAGTAGGGCATATGTTGTGCTTTATAGTACTTTATGTATAGCTCATAAGGCCTTAAGATTGTGCTTATAATGCATTGCTAAGAGGGTATTCATGGGAAGGGTTACTGTGCACCCTATGGATTTCATTTGGTTTAGCTGACCTTTAACCTTTCCAAGGAACTTATGGTAACAAGTCAGGGGTTAGAGAGTGGTTGTTTTGGAAAAATACAGGGTGTTACATTGGAATTATTGTCATGTTCTTTGACAATAGTCATGTTCCTTAGCTTTGAACATGCATTGTGGTTTTAGGCTTTGCAGAGGAAATGACACGCAAAGCATCTGCTTTGATCTTGCCTCAAGTCCCGAATTTCTCCTTTTGGGCACCATCTAATCACCATCTAATACGCACTCGCCTTGGAAACGTGTGAAGACGTGGGCTAACAATTGATTAAACAATTATTGTAATTGACATTCATCCGCGTCTATTTGTGTCTGAGTTCGCCGAGTGCCAACGTTGAGAACACAGACCCGCCATTAACACGCTGCCATTTCCTTTGATGTGTACCATAAACAAAGGACACAGTACTGTACTCACCAAATTAAATCACTAACTCAACCTGATAGCTTTACTGTACGATAAAGCCATGGGTTGTACTGTATATTGGGAGAATACATATAGTACATGAAATGAAGCCACTTGATGTATTTTCTCATCTAATGCGCTCAAATGTCAGGACGTCAAAGTAGCGTTTGCAAGGAACATAGCTAGATGAACCACATTTTGTTTCATGTTTAATTTTTTGGGTGGAATCCATTTCAAGATTCCCTTGTACAGGGTCTGCGATTGCAAACAGAATACTTTGCACTAATTAGGAAAGGGTATAGAGATGTGGAAATACAATTCCTTAAATATTTGATATGATATGGGATAAGAAAGTACAATTATTTTGTTTCGAAACGTCAATCACGACAATCATACCTCTTTTTTCTCTCAAGTCTTCAATGCCAAGTTCACTCCCCTCTTTTATCAGTGTAGGTAGCATAATTAGATATTGAGCCATGGCACTCACAACAAAATAGAAGGGTGAAAATAAGATAAAGAATTGAAAGAGAAAACACCTGAACGACTCGATTTGTGGCGTGTCCTTCACCAACGGAAGAGTGAGATTCCATTATCTGATTCCGTCTCCTAATGTGAACACTAGATATAGATTTGTAATTTCGAAGGTGACATTTTGCTCCTTTAGTCAGCATCCATCTCTCCCAACTCACCTTTGGTGACCCATGATGATGTGTTTCCCGTTGGCCGGTTTCCTCTTGATGGTCCATGGGATTTATTTGGGAGATGTGCTCGTTGATCAGAGTGAGACACCTGGTCTGGTTATTACTCAAGGCTTTCTTTCAGTGAGGCTCAAATATATGGGGCTATTAGTGACAAATTATTACTCCCCTCCCCAGGTGCAGTTTTGTGGCCAGGCAGTGTTGCAATGGTTAGCCATAGTCTACCCCTTTTAGGTTCATAATACCAATGTGTTAAAATGTGTTGGATTGCGTCCATGATTATACAAATAAGCGCTAGCTCAGTATGATGGTTCTAATGTTTTGAGTTGTATTTCCAAAATATTTTCAATAATTTATCTATTAAACACACACACACACACACACACACACACACACACACACACACACACACACACACACACACACACACACACACACACACACACACACACACACACACACACACACACACACACACACACACACACACACACACACACACACACACACACACACACACACACACACACACACACACACACACACACACACACACACACAGCTTCCAAGAGGACGAAGATGTGACAGCAAAAGCACTCATTGATAAAAACATAAACATGTATTATACTTGTAAACACATTATAAATTAATCAATCTCAACCTAAAGTCTGTTGGGTTCCGTCAAGTGTTGATCACAGTTTGATGGGCACAAATCGGAAAACAAGCAGCGGGGTAGTGAATTTGAGGTAATTAGGCAACTCAATTTAAGTGAGTTAGGTTGCATGACAAACAGGGGGTTGTTAAATTATACCTTTAAAACTGCATGGACAATGTGTCATCATTATTCTTTTAAGCAGACCCAGATATGTCTAGCACCATCTCTCTTTGTCGTCTACTATAGGCCTATTAGATTTTACCTGCTGTGAGTATTTGCCAAGAAAATTCAGAACCTTGGACAGTGCCTCCAAGACATCGTGTTAAGAGCATGAACAGAAAGTACATTGAGCTGCTGTGTAGGCCAGTTGGTGTACAGTATTTGCACAAGGGCATATGATGTACTGGTCATTTGTTAAACATACGGTGTCCATATAAGGACGTACTTGGTCTCTGCAGGGGATGGTGGCTGTCCTAATATGGACACCCTAAACACAGGGTCGATGTTTGCATTCAAATGGTACTAAGGTTGATGGACAGGTAGACGATCTGCTTTTCAAAAATAATGAGAAGGACTTGTTGGTTTTGTGTCATGACAGTTTTTGGCATTATATTATAACCCTCACAAGCATAGTCAATTGCATAAATATTACGATGTATGATTACAATGACATGTAGTCTGACAGGTTATTTTATGTTCCTCTGTTAGATGAATTGCTTGTGTAATCTCTGAGTTCACAAATACAAGGTGTCGTATGTATCAATCATCTCACAGTAGGGGTGCTGGTCAAGGATCAGGTCCTCATGGAATCCTTTTCATTGTGATCTAAAAGCCCAAATGAATCCTCAGCACTCCTAATCAGAGACACTTGATACAAGTGGCCCCTGATCTGTCTGTTCTGTAGTCAAATATTTTAGATTTTAGATTTTTCAAAGTAGCCACCCTTTGCCTTGACGAAAGCTTTGCACACTTCGTATTCTCTCAACCAACTTCACCTGGAATGCTTTTCCAACAGTCTTGAAGGAGTTCCCACATATGCTGAGCACTTGTTGGCTTCTTTTCCTTCACTCTGCGTTCCAACTCATCCCAAACCATTTCAATTGGTATGAGGTCGGGTAATTGTGGAGGCCAGGTCATCTGATGCAGCACTCCATCACTCTACTTCTTGATCAAATAGCCCTTACACAGCCTGGAGATGTGTTGGGTCATTGTCCTGTTTAAAAACAAATGATAGTCCCACTAAGTGCAAACCAGATCAAATCAAATTTTATTAGTCACTTGCGCCGAATACAACAGGTGTAGACCTTACAGTGTAAAGCTTACTTACAAATAATACAGATAAGAATAAGAGAAAAGGAACAAGTAATTAAAGAGCAGCAGTAAAAAATAAATACAGTTGAACTCGGAAGTTTACATACACCTTAGCCAAATACATTTAAACTCAGTTTTCACATTCCCTGACATTTAAGGAAATGTGACATTTTAAGAATGTGAAATGTCAGAATAATAGTAGAGTGATTTATTTCAGCTTTTATTTCTTTCATCACATTCGAAGTGGGTCAGAAGTTTATATACACTCAATTAGTATTTGGTAGCGCTGCCTTTAAATTGTTAAACTTGGGTCAAATGTTTCGGGTAGAATTCCACAAGCTTTCCACAATAAGTTGGGTGAATATCGGCCCATTCCTCCTGACAGAGCTGGTGTAACTGAGTCAGGTTTGTAGGCCTCCTTGCTCGCACACGCCTTTTCAGTTCTGCCCACAAATGTTCTATAGGATTGAGGTCAGGGCTTTGTGATGGCGACTCCAATACCTTGACTTTGTTTCCCTTAAGCCATTTTGCCACAACTTTGGAAGTGTGCTTGGGGTCATTGTCCATTTGGAAGACAAATTTGCGACCAAGCTTTAACTTCCTGACTGATGTCTTGAGATGTTGCATCAGTATATCCACATAATTTTCCTGCCTCATGATGCCATCTATTTTGTGAAGTGCACCAGTCCCTCCTGCAGCAAAGCACCCCCACAACATGATGCTGCCACCCCCGTGGTGTTCTTCGGCTTG